>NC_057390.1:10794818-11149194 GCF_019320065.1 Cervus canadensis | reverse complement strand
GTGGCTGGGCTGTCCCCCAGCCCTCCCCACTGGCCCAGACCCCACCATCTGACCAGTTGTTGAATTAAGCCTGAATTGATCTACTGGGGAGGGGAATTTCCATAGGATTAAGAGCAGCAGGACAGGATTGCCCAAATCAAACTCAAACCCTTCTGGCCTTCCCTCTCCCTCAGTCCAGGGGGCTTCCTAGGTGGCGCTGAGGGAGAAAAGGAACAGGCCGAGCCGACTCCATCTTAGGAAACTCCATCTTGCACTTTCAGTGAGCTTTGGACTATGTGCCTGGCAGTGTTAGGGGAAGCACATTGATTGAAACCACCCACCCTGGCCGGGCTCTCTAGTAGCCATTCGCTTGAACTGTTTTATGACAGGAGGTCCTGGTAAGGAATATGGAACTAATAGGCCACCACCAACCTGAAGAGTTCGGGAAAGGTCAGAAGGAGACACCATGTGTCCGTCCACTTCCCAGAATCCTCGCTAGCATCCATCTTGGCTGAGCAATGCGTGCGCCACCAGGAAGGACTCAGAATCAGAATGATTGGCCAAAGACAACCTGGAAACTAATTCCATCACCATAAAATCTGAGACTGTAAGCCACATGGCAGAGCTCTCCACCTGGGTGCCCTTTCCAATAAAATCTCTTGCTTTGTCAGCCCGTGTCTCCTCGGACAATTCTTTTCTGTGTGTTAGACAAGAGCCTGCTCTTGGGGCCCTGGAGGGGGGGCCCCCTCTTCCTACAACAGTAGCCATGGGGATAACATACCTACGGCCGAACTGGCCTCCTGGACTGATGAACATCAGATTCCATACCAAGATTTCCCATTGCCAAAAAGAATGTAATAATCCCCTATGGAGTCAATCACCTTTGTAATCTTTATGGCACCATTGGTGTAGGCTACAATATATAACCAGCTGACCCTTCTGATTATGAATCATGGCTGTAACCTGATTGTATCTCCCTTTAACACTTTCCAGGCTAGGTTTAAGGATTTTGGGGATGTGGGCTTGAGCAGTACACTTAAGGTATATAAGGTTTTCACGAAAGTCGGTCGGGGTCCTTGGCTAAGAGGAGACTCTGCCTTGGGCCTGCTGGTATAATAAACTACACTCCACTATCTGCATTGTCCTTCTGAGTGAGTTTGTTTCCCAGAACGCATGGCTACAACAGCGCCAGTGATAAAGAGCCTGACTGCCATTTCAGGAGACATAAAAAGACTTGGGTTCAATCCCTGGGTTGGGAAGATCCCCTGGAGGAGGGCATGGCAACCCACTTCACTATTCTTGCCTGGAGAATCCCATGGACAGAGGAACCTGGTGGGCTACAGTCCATAGAGTTGTAAAATATCGGACATGACTGAAGAGACTTAACATGCACAACTTCTCCAGCAGGACCAGGAAGGGCAGTGACTGGGACCTCGGGCCCTGAGGGTGGCCAGAGCAGGGGGAACAGACAGGAGGGTGTGTTTTCCCTGGAGGCACTGTCCGTCCCCCAGGGTCATGGAGCGAGGTTTCCTCCCAGGCAGGTGAGGGGCAGGCCACGGTCTCATTCCAGTGGGGACACTGGACAGACCAGTCCTCTCCATGTGGGGCTGTGACCTCGGCTCCTCTCTCAAGGTGGCTGGCTGAGGTCTTCACTGTACAAGGGATCCAGAAAGCCCCAGGCCTGGCTCCCCACTTGGGAAGGAGGCAGGCTCAGACAGCAGCCAACAGTAGGCTCTGAAGCCCCAGCCCGGGCGGGAGAGTGAACACAGCAGGACAGGGGGAGGGGTGGAGGAGAGGGAAATGGCAGGGAGGAATTGGAAAGGCAGCTGGGGGAGTTAAAATATGCAGATGGAGAGATGTGCGAATGCCTGGGAGAGAGGAAAGACCCGGATCCCAGGGAATGAGGGAGGCTGGGGAGCGGCCTCAGGAACCACCGTGGAGGGTGTGGCCTGAACCCCAACCAGCTGAGACCCACCCTGGGAGGGCAGTGAACCCAAGGGCCCAATCCAGGGCAGGGACGCAGGGCTGGGGGAGAGAGTCCCACACCTGCCTCTGAGTTGGGGGGTTCAGGTGGGGGTACGGGGCTGCTCTCCCAGCCCAGAGTCCAAAAGCAACTTCCTCCCCAGGAAGGTGGAGCTGGAGTGTGAGCCCTGACCTGAGAGGAGGGGTAGTGGAGGGTGAGGGGAGGGTGTGCAGCTCCTCAGAGGGGTGCTCTGCTCTGGTGCTAAAGGCTTCTTGGCTTCTGACTTGAGACTCCTTTCCTTTCAGTCTCAGAGACGGGACATCTGAACATGAGCCCCACCTGTGCTATCCTAGCTGGAAACCCAGGGGCCTCGTCTCTGAGAGCTCCCCCGGAGAGGAGAAACTGAGGCCTGCCACACAACAGCTTGTCTCCCCATTGTTGTGCATTCCCTCAGCACTTGGAGCAGTCTTACTTTGCGCTCCATTAATTTGCAAGTAGGCTGCTTTGTAAGTGTGCTTTTGTCTTTTTTCCCTGGCGGTCCTGACTCCCTCACCCAACCAGGGCTCCCAGGGTTGACAGCCGGGCTGCCTCTCCCAACAGCCTCCTCAGCAGAGGCCCTGCCATTAGAACCCTGCATGGGAAGGCTGTGGGGTGCTCAACAGTGGGGATCTGTTGGGTGGTGCAAAATGCCGAGCTCTAGCAGACCAGGTAGTCAGGGGGTTCTCCAGGTGGGAAAGTGACCAGCCAGACCTGGAAGTGGAAGCCCCGCCTCCAGGAGTCTCAGCTGGTGCCTGCCCTGCTCCGCCCCCAACTCTCAGTCTGACATTTCCCCCTATATGCGAGGCTAGTTATGTCTCTGAGGGTGCAAACTGAGTCTTGCCCACCTTATATTCCTGGGCAACCCAGACTGGACTCTTTCACCTCCCTCAGAGACCCTCTCACGAGCTTCAAGAAAGGACCAACCAAATACAAGGTTGCCAGGAGACCCACTAACCCACACCTACCTGCCTTCGGGGCTTTCTCAGGACTCTGAGCTGAGCCAGACACGGGGTGCCCGTAGTCCAGGCGATTCCGGGCCAGGATGTTCAGAACTGGGACAGTCTCACCCCATCTCCCATGAAGCCTCCAGCACATGGGACACTAACCACCACTCCACTTACTGCAAACCCAGTTCAGATGTCACTCAGAGGCATCACATACATTCTCTCTCTGCACATTTCAGGTTCAAGATTCAGTCGCCTTGAAGACAGAAGTCCCCCTACTTCTTCATTTGTCAGGTGGGGTCCTTGTGTGCACTGGTAGTCACTGGTATTTGGGGACAACCTCAGGTCACCAGAGAGCTATGTCTATAGGGTCAGGGGCACCAAAGCAATCACTTCCAGGTTTTATTTTTGTAACTTCTAGAGGAGATTAATTTTCTTAAATCTCAGTGTTCAATATGCCATCCCCACTCAGGTACTCACTCCCACCCTGCACCTCCCCACTCTTCAGGGGAGAAAGGGATCAGCCCCATAGCTGGACACAGGGCTCCTTTTCTTCTCCTAGGCTGGGCTCTTCAAGGTCCACACAATAGGCCCAATCTTGCCCCCAAAGCCTTCCTTCCCACCAAATCCTATCTTGATCTCAGAGTTGGCTGAAGCTCCTTTCCTCTGGACCAGACCTCCCTTCAAGATCACCTTGACCCTGTTCACACACTGCTGGGTCCCACCTGCAGCTGACCTGTGTGTGAGTCTCCCCCCTTATCAAAACACAGGCTTTCTGAGACCAAATCTGCTCCTCCCTTGTCTCTATGTGGGGTGTATTCCAAAGACGTGATTATGTGCTGGATCCAAAAACCCAAAAGGCAGCCAGTGTGGTAGGAAGAGCCCAGTTTTGCAGCCATCTTCCTGGGTCACGCTTGGCTCTGCCATTTCCTAGTGAGTGACTGTAAGCAGATGATACACAACCTCTTTTTGCCTTCCTTTCCTCATCTGTAAAATAGGGATACCATACTCACCTCATTGCACTGTTGTGGAGGTTAAATGAGATCATTCATTCATTCGACAAACACTGAACATCACAATGTGCCAGGAACTATGCTAGATGCTGTGCCAGGGAGAAAACAAAAGGAGTTTACCCGCCTCCATGGGCTTCCCTGGTGACTCAGATGGTAAAGAATCCTCCTGCAATGTAGGAGTCCTAGGTTTGATCCCTGGGTTGGGAAGATCCCCTGGAGAAGGGAACGGCTACCCACTCCAGTATTCTGGCCCGGAGAAATCCATGGACAGTATAGTCCATGGGGTCACAGAGAACTGGACACGACTGAGTAACTTTAAAAACAAAAGTGTAGATGACATTCTAGTGAAGCAAACAGATAATATACAGCTAGAAAAAGAATCTCAGACACTGGTAAGTGCTATGAGTAAATATAAGTCAGTGTAGCAGGGGAAGGAGTGCTGGTGGCTGGCATCTCAATGGGGTGGTCAGGGAGGGCATCTTTGAGGAGAGGGCATTTAGGTAAGGACCTAGCTGAGAGAGGACTGGGATGTAACAAGTGTTTAATAAGTGTTTGATGCTAACTGTCATTTGTTTTGTGGAAATAAGAACGTCCCCAAACTGGGGAGAAGCCCCTGACCCACAGACTTAGACGGAGTGCCACCAACCCTGTCCTCATCCTACACAGCCCCAAGCCCACCCACACCCTTGAGGTGCCCCCTTCCAGGCTGGGCCCCCAGAGGGAGGGAGCGATCACCTCTTCACTTTTACCTGCACCAGACCCAGGCCTTTGCTTATCTTCCTGCACCTAGAACCATTCCCTGCTCCTTGCCATCCTCCTAGACTTGCCCTCATCTTCAGGGATCTGCCTGTTTCTTCCCTCCTCCCCTCGGCCTCTCCTCCCAGCAGCATCCCCATCTTCATCATTCAGTTTTACCCTCATTAATGAATAGAATCACTCCATCACTGTTCTTATTCTTGTATCTCCTTTATGCTGTGTTGTGCTTAGTCACTCAGTAGAGTCTGACTCTGTGACCCCATGGGCTGTGGCCTGCCAGATTTCTCTGGTACATGGGGATTCTCCAGGCCAGAATACTGGAGTGGGTTGCCTTTCCCTTCTCCGGGGGATCTTCCCAACCCAGGGATCGAACCCAGGTCTCCCTCCTTGCAGGTGGATTCTTTACTGTCTGAGCCGCCAGGGAAGCCCAAGAATACTGGAGTGGGTAGCCTATCCCTTCTCCAGGGATCTTTCTGACCCAGGAATCAAACTGGGTCTCCTGCATTGCAGGTGGATTCTTTACCAGGGAAGCCCTTACAATGGGATACCACTTGTCAATTAAAAGGAACCAACTACCATAACACAACATGAATATTTTATAAGTATATTAAGCAAAAGCAGATATCTCTTTTAGAGACACAATCATGACTCCTGACTTTCTCTTTAGAAACAAGACGAATATATTCCCAGAACATCCCTCTGAGGGTGGCACGAAGGTTAATACTATTATTTTTATAAATGGAGAAACTGAGGCATAGTGAGGTGGAGACTTGCCTCACTGCAGATGCTTGAAAGGGGTGTGCTGGGCCCAAGTCGAGTCTTCCCGCCGCAGTCCTCAGACGCTCTGTCTACCCCTGGTCCTGTGCTGTGCACTAGTAGAGTACGTACACACACACACACACACACACACACACCCTAAGAACCCCAGCCCCGCCTTGGGATCAGGACCTCCCTCCCAGCAGGGTCCTGAGCAGGGAGAGTCCGTTAATTCTCACAAGATGATTCCAGCAGTCCTTTCAAGGAGAGTCAGAACAATCCAGGGCTCTTGCCCTGGGCCAGCAGGGCCCCCTTCCCGCCCCCCACCCCCCCACAATGGCCGCCATCCTGGCCCCACTCACTTCTCCAGCATGGACATGACGATCGGGGGTAGCACCAGGATGGGCATGGGGAGGACCACTCGTGTCAGCGCTGTCTCCAGCAGGGCCTGAGGGGCAAGCAGAGGCTTGGTGAGCAGGGGCCTCTGGGGGCGGGACAGCTGCCTGGCAGCAAAGCCCGCCCTGAGCCCCTAGGCGTGTGTACTACTGCTAAGCACATCTGGCTGAACGGAATAATTCATGGAATTGCTCGCGAAGCTGTATTCCCGATAACAGAAAAAAGCTCTCCCCATCACAGATTCCCATCACCTGCCACATGTGGGGGAGGGGTGGCAACACAGAGGCAGCCCCAGGAAGGGGCCTGCGCCCAGGCCCAGGGAGGTGCCCGAGTTGGGTGGGGGGGGAGGCGCTGCGGCTGAGAGGAAGCACCTGGAGAATGCAAGGTGCTCAGAAACAACGCAGGTGCTGGAAGGACCAGAGCAAACAGCTGGGACCCGCTGAGCTGCCTGCGGTTCCTTGTGCCCAGTGAGAACAGAGATTCTGGGACTGACTTTCTCTTTTTGGCCCTTAAAGACAGAGGTGTGCTGGCGCTGCATCTCCTGGCTCTGGAGGAGAGTCTGTCTTAGTGACAAGAGGTCAACTTTGTAGTGGGAAAGGCTTCTGCTGAGTGTCTGCAGTCCCCGTAAGGGGTCTGCCTGGGGCCTGGCTCGGGGGTTCCCTCAGGATCCCCAGGCAGTGGCGGCTGTTGAGGCATAGCTCAGTGGCATCTCTGAATCCTGATGGTCACTGGGATGCAGGCTCCTGGTTCTCAGAGAAGGTTCAGGGAATGCTTGTAACACGTGGGTCCCTGGAGTCTTTCTCCAGAATAGCAAGGGGCCAGCAGAGTCAGGACAAGGGAAGCCCAGGGCTGCAGAAGAGTTGGGGTTCCCTGCTGTTTGGACCACGTGGAGGAGCTGTCATGGTTGGCCACCCTCTCAGGAAGTCAGGAAAGGTATAGGGCTGGATAGGAGGTTAGGGTCAGTAGGAAGTTGAGGCTAAATCCCTTCTGATGAGGGGCCGGGGGCTGAATATTTCTCCCAGGAACCTGGGTTCTTCATCATCAGCTTCAGGAAGGCCTGGGAGAGGGTCCCTCCAGTCTCCTGAACAGGTGTAAGGATGCGGGGGGTGCCCAGAGCCTGTGCAGGAAGCAGAGGATGTGGTGTGGACACCAGCACCCTTGAGCTCCTTGCCCCTCACAAGCCTTGCACGGGCACTTACTTTCCCAGTGGGGTCAGAGGCTTATGGAGACGGCCTCGCTGACAGAATGTGGTGGGGGCCCCACGTGAGCTGATGAGGGAGAGGGGCTGGAGCAGAGGGGACCCGGCACTTGGAGGCTAGGGCAGGACATGACGCTAGTCGCCATTAGGATGAAGGCCGGAAAGCACAGGAAGATATACACGCACACTGGAATTTTTTAAAAAATTCTAATTGCTAGAGTGGGTGAGGCTGATGAAAAGTGAAATAAGTGAAAGAGGGCCTCTTGAAACAAAATACTCTTCCCCAAACCATCCCCATGGCTTCCTGCAAGCCTGAAATCCCTTCACCTTGGCCACACTCACTCCCTGGTGACGTATCACCTGCAGAAGCGCCTGTTAGCACAGAACCACAAATCATCCACTTCCACCTGTCCTCTTCTCACCCAGGAGGATATGAAGGCCCTGGGAGCAGGGCTCTAGGTCCTGGGGAAGGGAAAGAAAGCTCCCGGGGGGGGGGGGAGGTCTCCTCTGCCCTCACCAATTAACAGGTCAGAGAAAGCAGGTCCTAAGGGGCTGGGATAAGAGGTGGGGATGTTTCCCAGGGGTGAAGAGGTTGCTGCAGAGAAGCAAGGGTGTCCAAAGGGCAGGGCTGACTGGGGCCAGACTTGAGGCCTGTGGTTCATACGGATGGGAGTTGGGGTGGGGCAGGGAGGCGAGCTCAAGAGGAAAGGCAAGGGCACGGTGGACAAAAACCCCTGGGGAATGAACACGTCGAGGGAAAACTAACCAGAGCCTCCCCACCAGCCCCCTGAGCCCCCAGATGACCCACATGTCTGGCGGCGATCTTGGAGGAGCCCACGAGGTTGCCGTCACCGTCCAAGACATCAATTCCCTCCTCCAGCTCCCCGTACCTCATCAGGACCACGTTGCAGATATTGGCGCTGGCTGGAGAGAGAGAGAAGGGAGCAGGAGTAAGGGGGAAGATGGCATTCTACCTTGCGGAGAAGACCACTGGGCTCCACCCACACCAGGCAATGAAGCTTCTGAATAAACGCCGAGTCTTCCCTGGTAGCTCAGCTGGTAAAGAATCCTGCAATGCAATCCAGCTCCTGCAATGCAGGAGACCCCGGTTCCATTCCTGGGTTGGGAAGATCCCCTGGAGAAGATCCTCTGGGTACCCACTCCAGTATTCATGGGCTTCCCTGATGGCTCAGATGGTAAAGAATCCGCCTGCAAGGAGGGAGACCTGGGTTCGATATCTGGGTTGGGAAGATCCCCTGGAGGAGGGCATGGCAACCCACTCCAGTATTCTTGCCTGGGAGAATTCCCATGGACAAAGGAGCCTGGTGGGCTACAGTCCACGGGGTCACAAAGAGTCAGACACGACTGAGTGACTAAGCACAGCACCGCTCCAACAGTGGGTGAAGGCGTGACCTGCTGCCTGTCAGCCTGGTGAAGGATGTGGGGCCCTTGGGAACCTGGAAAGCAAAGGTGGAAAGTAAATAACCCGTGTGAGGGGGGAAGGGGAAACTGTTCAGGGCTCAGAGAGCAGCCAGTTATCCAGGACACAGCTTTCCTCTCCTCAGGGCTAGGCCTCACCGGCAGGCGAAGTGGATGCCCATCCAGGAGGGCAACCCCCACGGGTGCCGGATGCTCCGCCGTCAGCTCCTCAGCCCCTTGGCTGCCTTTCTGGGCGTCCTCTTAAAATGCCAGCTGCCCCCCACACTTAGCCCCTCACTCCTCGGAGTGAATCAAGCTCCCAGAGACTTGCTTCCCTGACAGCAGGTGCCAGAGCAGGCAGGAACCTCAGTGCTCACCCAACGCCTCCCCCTCATCATATGGATGGAAGATTGAGGCTCAGAGAGGGGGGTGACTTGTCTGAGGTCACACAGCAAAGTGGGACAGAGCTGAAAGGCTACAGTGCCCCATCCTCTGGGTACCCAGGAGATGGAAGAGTTTGGGGTGGGGGCTAAAGGCATGCCTTCTACATTCTTGATTCAGATGCTTGGGTTTCCTCCTTTGGCCATGCCTCCCCATCTCAGCTGAGATCATGGGGACCCAGGCTGAGGGGAGGGCTCCTGGCTCCTTACTTCGGCAGAGTGTGTCCAACTTTGGGGGGGCCGCCCATCAGCTGGCTTCTCTCCCTTGGGATTCACATGGCTGGGCCTGGGCCCAGGGCCGGGTGTGGGTGCTGACCTCGCCTGAACTCTGGTCCTGCTCCAGGATGGAAGCGGGGGGATTTGGGGGTGGTGGGAGGGTGGGCAGTGTGGAGGTGACAAATGTGGAGCCCGCCTGCTTCACTCCTCCCCCAAAAGCGCCTTGCTGTGTTTAAAGTTTTAATTTTTGCTAATTAATGTCAATTAATTTTGTATAATGAGTGTTTAATTTTGGGGAGTGTGTGAGCCTGGGAGCGACTGCAGTTCTGGGCTGTGAACGCTGATTAGCATCAACACCTGCTGCTTCCTCACTCCCTCCAGTGAGGGGGGGCGCCAGGGTTTGGGGAACTGGAGGGCGGCAGGGCCTAGTGGGCAGGTGGAGTCGGAGGAGGACCGCAGATGCTCCTGGTGCCCAAGCCAATGCTAGGGAGTGGAGCGGGCCAGGGCGCTTGCAGTTGGGGGACAGGGCCCTGCAGGTGAGGGGCCGCTCGAGGCCCTGAGGGTCTCGGAGCCTCAGTCTCCTGTTTCAGTTAAGCGGGGAGGTGGAGTAAACAGAGGGGAAGACCGAGGTACGCTGCAGCCTTTGGAGAAGAAAAGCAGGAGACCCAGTACAGTTTCGAAACGCGTTTACAGCACATATGCCGTCTCCAAGCAGCTCTCGTGTTTCCACACGACACACAGTCATAGTGGAAGCCATGGGCAGACCTTGTCGGCATCAGTCCCTGCTGTCTCCACAGCAGCCACACTCTCCTGTCTTAAACAGGGGCTCTCAACCGGGGCTGGTTTTGTGAGGCATTTGGCAACGTTGGAGACATTTTTGATGATCACGACCTGGGGGGCGGGGGTTGTTACTGGCATCTCTGGGTAGAGGCCAGAGACTAAACATCTTACAAGGCACAGGACAGCCCCCGCAGCAAAGAACGATCCGGCCCAACATGTCAGCAGAGTTGACGCTGAAAAGCCCTTGTCTTATACACACCCAGAGACTGAGAGTCAGTCAGGTGAATCTGAGGTAAAGGAGGAGAGGATGGGAGCCTGGGTTTCAGGCCAGTTGGCCTTGGGTTACAAGCCTGGCTCTTCATCTCCTGCTCCTCACCCTTAGAGGTGAGCTCCTGATAGCCCCAGGGCCCCCTAGGGCTTGGGGTCCAGAAGGGCCCCCAGAGAGGCCTTGGGTAGGGGCACCTGGCCTGTGTTAGTGACTCGCCCTCTAGTGGTGGCAGGGATGTACTGCACCTATCACACCCCTGGGACAGCCAGGCCCTTAAGTACCAGGAGACCCAAGAAAACCGTTGGAGATAATATTGGAGTTTTCTGCCCTGAAAGGCATTAATCTCTGCTCTCTCAGAATACATTCTACCACCATCACCACCACCATTCCAGGAAAGGCAAGGCCACAGGAATGTGGTTCAGGGGAGGAGCAGCTGCTTAAACTCACTCTGTGAACTCCGCTCCCTGCCGGCCTCCCAAGTGTAAAAATGGGGCTGCATTTAGTGTGTCCATGAATTTCTGGGTGCTGGCTGACTTTACAGGCTTGTCCAGGTAGGGGGAAGCCAGGGACAGCTGAAACATGTCATGTCCAACTGTGTGTGTGTGCGCGTGTGTATGAGAGCATGGTTTGGGAGCTGATGGAGTTGCCCCAGGCTGTGGTGGCATCTCACCTGCTTTCTGAAATTTCTGAATATGTGATGTGGCCTCAGAAGGATAGAGCAGGCCATTGGTCCAAACACAAAACCACTTGAGATGAAAGACAAAGCATGAAAGGAAGTGAAAACCCATCCTCCCTCCCTGCCTAGACCCTTTTGAGAATGACAATGTCCCCCTCTCATCTAAGCTGTGAGATGGGAAAGAGACAGAGAAATCCCTGAAAGCCACCTCAGAATGATGGCAACCCCAGGCTCCTCTCGGCGATCACCCACTTTCTTACTGTCAACTCAGCACATGCCCTGTAATCTCTTCTGTTGACTCTGTACAGTGGTTAGCCATTTATTGAGCACTTGCTGTATGCACCGGTTACTAGCCATCCCTACCTCTGAGCAATGAGAATGCCAGCCTGCTTCAGTGATTCCATGATCTATCTCTTCCAGAGCTTTAAGTTCTACTGGATTCCTTTCAAACCCTCCCAGATCGCTCTTACCACACTCCTGAAAAGTTCAGCTCCAGCAGTACTGTCACTGAGAGACTAAAGAAATGAAAAGAGAAACAGAGACCAACCGTGGGCTACAGGTCTTCTTCCTAGCATACCAGCAAGATCCATTACTGATAGTATCAGCAGGTTAATTAAGCATTCTGTTAGTGATAATGTTAAGAAAGCTGGCACATTTTCAACTCAGATTGACACCATTCAAGACTCAGGCATAACTGATGTTGGAGCAGCGATGCTGGGAGATGTCAGTGGATGAGAGAGAAAGAGAGGGAAAGAAAGCGAGAGAGACTGCTCCATGCTGATGGCAAGCTCAGTGTCAAGGCCTGAGGAAAATATGCTCTTGACTACCGCAGATGTTCTCACATCAGACACACCATGATGCAAAATCATGCAGATTGTGAACAGCTAATGAAGTGCCCGTGTGAAAAGGACAGCGTGGGGAGGAAGAAACAGCAGCAGACAGAAAGACAAATGTGTAAGAAGGTTCTCAAAAAGAAGACTACGGGGGGGCTTGCCCCTTGAACTAACACGGGAACAGAGGCATCGATCAATGGAGTTAATAGCCCCAAAACACTCCCAGCTGTAGAGGAAAGGAATTTCTGTAAATGTGGTTGTATCAACTCACAGGTCAAGGGCCATTCAAAATATGGGGTGGAGCAACGGGCTGTTTATCTGGGAAAATCAAGCACCCTAACTCCTCTGTTCTAAGAAGCGTTTACTCATATTTTAACAGTACAAAGGTCACAATGCGCCGTGTGGCAGAGGAGACCTTACTTGCTCTTCATCACAACTGCCTGTGCATGGGCGACCTGAGCAAGTAGAGGCATCTGTTCATACAAGTGTCACCTCAGCTGCCCACAGCAATCCACACAGAATTTGAACTTAAACTTAGATTCCTAATTGTTGCCTAAAACATCTTTTTAAAACTTACACTATAATAGAGTATGGACATGAAAAGTTATTGTACATGCAGAAGATCGTCTGCCAGATACCAGGCAATGCAATTAAAGGCAGCAGAAATTGCCAAACCATAGATAGCTACCCTAAAGAAATGCTTGCCCATATGCACAAAGAGACATTTACAAGGAAGTTAATTATAGCACTGTTTGTAACAGCAAATAATTAGAAACAACCTAAATGTCCACCATTAGGGAACTCACATGGGAAGATCGCCAGAGCAAACTTATGTGAACAAACTTACTGAATATGTACAGGATGGTTTGCTGCACGTAAACCACACAACTGGTACACACATGTGTCCACACAAATCCCTGGATAACGTTCTGGAAGGGTCACACCGCACCAAGTGATCCTCTTGGGGAAGAGAAACAAATTTGAAAATTAGGGATTATTGAAGGACTTCCACTTTTTTACCCTAAATTTACCTAGACCGTTTGCATTTTTGCAAAGAGAATGTAACCAGGCTTTTCTTATCTAAAAGTTGAAAAGGAAATGCCAAACTTCTTGAAGTAGATCAGAAAAATTTCAAACCCCAGCAGGGGTTGATATGACCTATGCATGGGTCCTGTACTTAGGCATCTGTTTCAAAAACTTCCTAAAGAAGCTGATTAGCTTTAAAAATATTTTTTTCCCTCAAGTAAAGAATAAAATGAAACCACAAGTATAATAAAGTAGGAGATGAAAAAAGAACTCAATAATCTTTTATGTGTTTTGAAATTAACCTGTCAATTTAAAAGGGACTAAGAAGGGTCAAGAGTAGAGAGGCAGAGATTACAAAAAGCAGTGGTGGTCACGATGCTGTATTTAACAATCAATGCCCCAAACAGAATTGTAAAATGTGAAAAAGGCTGAGATTCAGACTCTGTGATATTGAAAAAGTGATTTGGATTGAATGTGCAGTATATGCTTATTTATTCCTTCAAATGAAATATAGTCCTCTCCTCTTCGGAAAGATTGTTACATTAATGCCTCACAACTAAGGTATCTTAGGATTAAGAAACATGGCATTTGATACCTATTTATGAACCATATTACAAGAAATGGGAAGCTTTAAAATATATTTATTATATATACGACAAAGGGCTACTGATATGAAGGGTCAATGGAGGGTCATGGTGACTGACTCCCCATAACTAAGTGTAATATCCTTCCCTTGATCCAGGATGGGATGTGTGACTGACTTAGACAATGAGGGGTGTCTGCAGGACTTTTGGGAAAGTCCTCCTCCCACTAAAAAAGAGGTGGTGGTCAGCAGAACCTCCTGTCCTCTGGACAGTGGTGGGTTTGGATATGAAGTTTGGAATTGTGGTTGCCATCTCACAACCATGAAGGGAGTAAGCCTGAAGATGAAGCCCCTGGCAGAGCAAAGATAGAATGGCCTTGATGCCTGAAGGGAGACTTGACCTCTGTAATGTAATCATTACTATTTAAACCAGTTTGAGTTCAGGGTTTCTGTTACTTACAGCCAAAAATCATCATAAAATACATAAAGAGCTTTAACAATTATTAAGAAAAAGATACAGTGATTAACAGACTCAAAGAATGAACTTTAGGTTACCAGGGTGGGGGAAGGGTGGGGTGGGGGGAAGGGTGGGAGGAGAACAGATTTGGAGTTTGGGATTTACATATACGCACTAGTAATAATTAAAATAGATGACCAACAAGGACCTACTGTACGGCACAGGGAATTCCGCCCAATATTCTGTAATAACCTAAATGGGAAAAGAACTAGAAAAAGAACAGATACATGTATATATATAACTGAACCGCTATGGTGTATATCTGAAACTAACATAACATTGTCCATCAACCATATTCCAATATAAGATAAAAATTACAGAGAAAAATACAATGATCAAAATCACTGAAAAATATTTAAGTAAAAATTCATAAAAGAAATATTTTAAAATTCAATGAATGTGAACTTACTAATCATCAAAGACTGATTTTTGAATCTAAGAAAAAAATTAACCTGCAAGAGTTCTTCATCTTTGGGTGTAAGCAAAAAATAAGGGAGCTTGACTCATTGGTTTAATGGTTTACAAATAGCTTGGGCTTGTTTTCTCTTTGTTGATGGTGTCTTCTGTATACAGTTTAACACACATATGTGTTTGTGTATGCTCGGTCGCTCAGTCGTGTCTGACTCTTTTTGACCCCATGGACTATAGCCACCTGGTTCCTCTGTCCATGGAAGTTCCCAGGCAAGAATACTGCAGTGGTTTATCATTTCCTATTCCAGGGGATCTTCCTGATCCAGGGGTCAAATCTATGTTTCTTGTGTCTCCTGCACTAGCAGGCAGACTCTTTACCACTACACCACCTGGGAAGCCCTTTAACATACAATATATTGTCATATGTGTTGTCAAATAAGCAATCCTTTCCTCTCTGGTATATACTTTTTGGATCACCAAGAAACTCTATCCCTACTGCAAAAATGTGCATCTACATTTCCTTCTAGAAGCTTTAACATTTTACTGTACACATTTAGGTCTTCAGTCTGGAATTTGTTGGACTGCAAGGAGATCAAACCAGTCAATCCTAAAGGAAATCCACCCTTAATATTCATTGGAAGGACTGATGCTCAAGCTGAAGCTCCAGTACTTTGGACACCTCATATGACAAGCTGACTCATTGGAAAAGACCCTGATGTTGGGAAAGATTGAGGCAAAAGGAGGAAGGGGTGGCAGAGGATGAGATGGTTAGGTAGCATCACCAACTCAATGGACATGAATTTGAGCAAACTCTGGGAGACAGTGAAGAACAGGGGAGCCTGGCATGCTGCAGTCCATGGGATCACAAAGAACAGATAAGACTCAGCAACTGAACAATAAATGAAAAGAAATCTCCTCCTCTCTCTTTTATTTGGAGACCCAAATGCCCAGTGAAGTTAAGAAAAGATTCTCAACCATACTGGGAATTAGAAAGTGCAAATTAAAATGAGAAAGATCCATTTCAGATGGATATAATTTTGTTTTAAAAATTGATAATAGCAAATGTTGAAGAAGATGTAGGGAAACAAAAATCACCCTTGCAGGCAGAGTAAAAGCCAGCCTACTCATTTGGTGCAGATGAAGATAGGCTTGCTCCTTGGAAGAAAAGGTATGACCAACCTCGTTCAGTACAGTTCAGTCACTCAATGGAGTCCAAATCTTTGCAACCCCATGAACCACAGCACGCCAGGCCTCCCTGTCCATCACCAACTCCCGGAGTTTACCCAAACTCATGTCCATCGAGTTGGTGATACCATCCAGCTATCTCATCCTCTGTCGCCCCCTTCTCCTCCTGCCTTCAACCTTTCCCAGCATCAGGGTCTTTCCCAATGAGTCAGCTCTTCGCATCAGGTGGCCAATGTATGGAGTTTCAGCTTCAATATCAGTCCTTCTAATGGACACCCAGGACTGACCTCCTTTAGGATGGACAGGTTGGATCTCCTTGCAGTCCAAGGGACTCTCAAGAGTCTTCTACAACACCACAGTTCAAAAGCATCAATTCTTCGGCGCTCAGCTTTCTTTATAGTCCAACTCCCACATCCATACAAGACTACGGAAAAACCATAGCCTTGACTAGATGGACCTTTGATGCAAAGTAATGTCTCTGCTTTTTAATATGCTGTCTAGGTTGATCATAACTTTCCTTCCAAGGAGTATGCATCTTTTAATTTCATGGCTGCAGTCACCATCTACAGTGATTTTGGAGCCCCAAAAAATAGTCAGGCACTGTTTCTACTGTTTCCCCATCTTTTTGCCGTGAAGTGATGGGACCAGATGCCATGGTCTTAGTTTTCTGAATGTTGAGTTTTAAGCCAACTTTTTCACTCTCCTCTTTCACTTTCATCAAGAGGCTTTTTAGTTCTTCTTCACTTTCTGCCATAAGGGTGGTGTCATCTGCATATCTGAGGTTATTGATATATCTCCCAGCAATCTTGATTCCAGCTTGTGCTTCTTCCAGCCCAGCGTTTCTCATGATGTACTCTGCATATAAGTTAAATAAGCAGGGTGACAATACACAGCCTTGATGCACTTCTTTCCTGATTTGGAACCAGTCTGTTGTTCCGTGTCCAGTTCTAACTGTTTCTTCCTGACTTGCATACAGATTTCTCAAGAGGCAGGTCAGGTGGTCTGGTATTCCCATATTTTTCAGAATTTTCCACAGTTTATGGTGATCCACACAGTCAAAGGCTTTGGCATAGTCAATAAAGCAGAAATAGATATTTTTCTGAACCTCTCTTGCTTTTCAATGATCCAACGGATGTTGGCAATTCGATCTCTGTTTCCTCTGCATTTTCTAAAACCAGCTTGAACATCTGGAAGTTCACAGTTCATGTATTGCTTAAGCTTGGCTTGGAGAATCTTGAGCATTACTTTGCTAGCATGTGAGATGAGTGCAATTGTGCGGTAGTTTGAGCATTCTTTGGCATTGCCTTTTTTTGGGATTGGAATGAAAACTGACCTTTTCCAGTCCTGTGGCCATTGCTGAGTTTTCTAAATTTTCTGGCATATTGATTGCAGCACTTTCACAGCATCAACTTTTAGGATTTGAAATAGCTCAACTGGAATTCCATCACCTCCACTAGCTTTGTTCATAGTGGTGCTTCCTAAGGCCCACTTGATTTCACATTCCAGAATGTCTGGCTCTAGGTGAGTGATCATACCATTGTGATTATCTGGGTCATGAAGATCTTTTTGGTACAGTTCTTCTGTGTATTCTTGCCACCTCTTCTTAATATCTTCTGCATCTGTGAGGTCTGTACCATTTCTGTCCTTTATTGTGCCCATCTTTGCATGGAATGTTCCCTTGGTATCTCTAATTTTCTTGAAGAGATCTTTAGTCTTTTCCATTCTCTTATTTTCCTCTATTTCTTTGCACTGATCACTGAGGAAGGCTTTCTTATCTCTCCTTGCTATTCTTTGGAACTCTGCATTCAAATGGGTATATCTTTCCTTCTCTCCTTTGTTTTTCACTTCTCTTCTTTTCACAGCTATTTGTAGGACCTCCTCAGACAGCCATTTTACTTTTTTGCATTTCTTTTTATTGGGGATGGTCTTGATCCCTGTCTCCCGTACAATGTCACGAACCTCCGTCCATAGTTCATCAGGCACTCTGTCTATCAGATCTAGTCCCTTAAATCTATTTGTCACTTCCACTGTATAATCATAAGGGATTTTATTTAGGTCATACCTGAATGGTCTAGTGGTTTTCCCTGTTTTCTTCAATTTAAGTCTGAATTTGGCAGTAAGGAGTTCATGATCTGAGCCACAATCAGCTCCCGGTCTTATTTTTGCTGACTATATAGAGCTTCTCCATCTTTGGCTGCAAAGAACATAATCAATCTGATTTCGGTGTTGACCATCTGGTGATGTCCATGTGTAGAGTCTTCTCTACACATGTTGTTGTATGTACACAACATACACATGTATATACACATGTATCTACACATGTCTTCTCTACACAGTGTTGTTGGAAAAGGATGTTTGCTATGACCAGTGCGTTCTCTTGGCAAACTCTATTAAGCCTTTGCCCTGCTTCATTCTGTACTCCAAGGCCAAATTTGCCTGTTACTCCAGGTATTTCTTGACTTCCAACTTTTGCATCCCAGTCCCCTATAATGAAAAGGACATTGGGTGTTAGTTCTAGGAGGTCTTGTAGGTCTTCATAGAACCGTTCAACTTCAACTTCTTCAGTATTACTGGTCAGGGCATAGACTTGGATTACCGTGATACTGAATGGTTTGCCTTGGAAATGAAGAGAGATCATTCTGTCATTTTTGAGATTGCATCCAAGTACTGCATTTTGGACTCTCTTGTTGACTATGATGGCTACTCCATTTCTTTTAAGGGATTCTTTTAAGGGATGCCGACAGTAGTAGATATAATGGTCATCTGAGTTAAATTCACCCATTCCAGTCCATTTTAGTTTGCTGATTCCTAGAATGTCGATGTTCACTCTTGCCATCTCCTGTTTGACCACTTCCAATTTGCCTCGATTCATGGACCTAACATTCCAGGTTCCTATGCAATATTGCTCTTTATAGCATCGGACCTTGCTTCTATCACCAGTCACATCCACAACTGGGTATTGTTTTTGCTTTGGCTCCATCCCTTCATTCTTTCTGGAGTTATTTCTCCGCTGGTCTCCAGTAGCATATTGGGCACCTACCTACCTGGGGAGTTCATCTTT
Organism: Cervus canadensis; assembly: GCF_019320065.1. Classification (NCBI taxonomy): domain Eukaryota; kingdom Metazoa; phylum Chordata; class Mammalia; order Artiodactyla; family Cervidae; genus Cervus; species Cervus canadensis. Next base: position 11,130,735 of record NC_057390.1, on the reverse strand, counting down.
CATTGTCCTATCTTTTTGCCTTTTCATACTGTTCATGGGGTTCTCAAGACAAGAACACTGAAGTGGTTTGTCATTCCCTTCTCCAGTGGACCACGTTTTGTCAGAACTCTCCACCATGACCTGACTGTCTTGGGTGTCCCCATACAGCATGGCTTAGTTTCATTGAGTTAGACAAGGCTGTGGTCCATGTGATAAGCTTGGCTAGTTTTCTGTGACCAACCTAGAAGTATATTAAAAAGCAGAGACATTACTTTGCCAACAAAGGTCCATCTAGTCAAAGCTATGGTTTTTCCAGTAGTCACGTATGGATCTGAGAGTTGAACTATAAAAAAAACTGAGAGCCAAAGAATTGATGCTTTTGAACTGTGGTGTTGGAGAAGACTCTTGAGAGTCCCTTGGACTGCAAGGAGATCAAACCAGTCAATCCTAAAGATCAGTCCTGAATATTCTTTGGAACGACTGATGCTAAAGCTGAAACTCCAATACTTTGGCCATCTGATGTGAAGAACTGACTCATTGGGAAAGACCCTGATGCTGGGAAAGATTGAAGGCAGGAGGAGAAGGGGACGACAGAGGATGAGATGGTTGGATGGCATCACCGACTCAATGGACATGAGTTTGAGCAAGTTCGTGAGTTGGTGATGGACAGGGAGGCCTGGCGTGCTGCAGTCCCTAGGGTCGCAAAGAGTTGGACACGACTGAGTGACTGAACTGAACTGAACTGAGAGATAGGCATTACCTCTGATGTGATCATTCCACTTCTGTGTACTGACCCTCGACTGCTGATTCTCAGTACTGGCTGCACAACTGAAACCAAATCGGAGGTAGGACCCAGATGTCTGCATCTCTTTTTAAAGCTCACTAGGTGGTTGTTTGAAAAGCTCTGGCCTGCAGAAGCTCCTGCTCGCGTGCACACGGACACGTGTGTAAGGCTGTCTGGTGCATTGCTGCATATAATAGTGAGAAACTGGAAACAGCTTAGATGTTCCCAATTAGTCTTTAGAAGCTGAGATGAATGCATATGTATTAACACGGGTAAATCTCAAAACCACAATGGACAGCAAGTTTAAAAGGATATGTTCAGCACAACATAATGTAAACTTAACATATAAACAATACAATTTCTGGTTTATGATATAGACACATAAGATACAATATAAAAACACAAATGGGGAAGATGTAAGTCAGTAGCCTTCCCCAAGAGAGAAGAAGGAAAACAGAATTAAAAAGGCAGAGGGCAGAGAAAGCTTTGGGTGCATCTAATATTTTATTCTCTGTTTCCTATAATATTTCATGTATTTGAAATAATATATCACAACCTTTAAAAAAGCCACAGATGAAAAAAAAATTTTTTTTAAGCCACAGATGAATTATTATGACTATTAAAAGGATAAGTTGGAATTTTATGACTGTCATGGAAAGACATCCAAATTGATTGTGAGGTTAAAAAGAGATTTATGAACAGTATACACAGTATGATCTTACTTATATTAAATATATATTTATATTGGTATGTTTATAGTATATAATACAATAAACAGGCAGAGATTCCTGTATTTTGAGATATTTATTTGAATTTGGAGGGATATATACCAAACTTATCTCTGAGGAGAGAAGTGAAATTGTTTAACTTATGTAACAATCAAGTATTGTCAGAAAAAAACAGAACAGTTTTTATTAAAACAAAACTCAGAACACTCTAGTGGAAACCAGGAGACTTGAGCCCAAAGCTCCCCAGACTCCACTTCCTCTCTGTCTTATTTTGTAGGTAACAAGTACATACAGTAAGCAATCCAAATCACGAAAAAGGGTAAATAATAAAAAGTAAGTCTCCGTCCAATCCCTGACCTTTAGTTTACTCCCCTCCCCTTAGGCAGCCACTGTAGCCAGATTCTCATGTCCCTGCCAGACAAGGTCTATGTATTTACAAGCAGACATGTATGTATTGCTACATCATTACCTTATGTATACACACACACTTGAATCACATCAGCCTACACAGCCTTTGTCTTTGGAGGAGAGGCTATCAGATGGGAATGTGTACGCTAATACTTGCTTGATTTCGTGATACCCCTCACCATTCTGCCTGGGAGTCTGGGCTGTGTGGCACGTGTGCGTACATGCATGCATGCTTCAATTGCTTCAGTCGTGTCTGACTTTTGGTGACCCCCTGGACTATAGCCCGCCAGCCTCCTCTGTCCATGGGGTTCTCCAGGCCAGAATACTGGAGTGGGTTGCCATGCCCTCCTCCCGCGGATCTTCCCGACCCAGGGAGCAAACCCGGGTTTCTTCTGTCTCCTGCATTGCAGGTGGATTCTTTACCACTGAGCCACCAGGGAAGCCCTATAGGGCACATATTTTCTTTTAAATAGCCTGAGAATTGGGGGAGAATTTCACAACCCATATTGAAGTGTCACAAACTCAGGACTGGGAATTTCTGGGTTGAAAAATCAGCCTGTAAATTTAGGTATAGGCCGACTCTGAAGTTTGGGATCTCCTAATAAAAGATTCCTGCTGACACATTCATTTTCTGAAACGCACCCTTTTATCACAGCTCCTCCCTAGCTGAAGATTCTTCAATGATCCCCCATTAATCATAAGCTAAAGCTAAAGTTAATAGATTTATGATTAAATCTCAACTAGTTTTCAGGGCCCCAAAATGCCCTTTCCCCGCCTGGCCCACACCAACCAGGCCCCCTCCTTTCACATTCATAACCCCTCCTTCACTGTCTTGGGCTTCCCCACCTCTTCTGCATCTGGTCTTCTCTGCCTTCTGGATTTCAGGAATTAGAAGATTCAACTCGTTTCAACAAGCACTCTCTAAGCGCCTACTATATGCCAGGTCCTAGGCAATCTGCCCACAACAGATTACTTGGTCACACAAAAGTGCCTCTCTCAGATGTTTGGACCAGGCTGATACTCAGGTGCTTCTCTATCTCAAGAGTCAGGCAGCTCATTTCACTAGGAGACTGTCAGTTTTTCAGAAGATCCTGCTACTCTTTTTGTCTCCACTCCCAGTGCTATTCTGCACGTGTGGGATCCAGAACTAAAGAGACACCCTTGTTCTGGCCACGCTGCCTCTAACATGTAGCTGAAGCCAGGAAGCCCCATCAGAACCACATGCCACATGTCTGTGTTAGTCACTCAGTCATGTCCGGCCCTTTAAGACCCCACGGACTGTAGCCCATCAGGCTCCTCTGTCCATGGAATTCTCCAGGCAAGCATACTGGAGTGGGTTGCCATTTCCTTCTCCAGGGGACTTTCCCGACCCAAGGATCGAACCCGGGTCTCTCTCATTGCAGGCAGATGCTTTACCGTCTGAGTTACTAGGGAAGCCCAACACATCACCTGGGTGGACCTATTTCAGGCATACAGTCCACAAAATCCCCAGTCATGATCCTAAGTACTCCAATCAAATCAGGTTCAGCACCTCCACACTTGTGCAGCTGCATTTTTTGAATAGCGAGCCTTACATCAAACCTTGTGAGATCTTTTTGGATCCTGGTAGGTGGCTCAGTGGTAAAGATTCTGCCTGCCAATGCAGGAGATGCAGGAGACCTGGGTTTGATCCCTGGGTTGAGAGGATCCCCTGGAGGAGGAAATGGCAACCCATTCTAGTATTCTTGCCTGGAGAATCCCATGGATAGAGGAGACTGGTGGGCTACAGTTCATGGGGTCTCAAAAGAGTTTAACACGCCTGAGTGACTGAGCGCGCACACACACCCTTGCCTGTAAATTCGTAATCATTGCCAAGTTGCTATCTCCACTCCTTGTGTGTGACCCATTGGCCTCCCCTGACCAAGGCAGTTATAAAATAAGTGAGGGGACAAGACTGAAGGCAGAGCCCTAGAACACACCACTGGGAGACTTCCCTCTGCTTGACTTGGGCCCACTGGCCCTGTCCTCTTGGGGCCTGACACACACCAGGGTCCCATGCCAGTTCTAGGGCCCTGATTCTGGCACCCAGCCTGGCCCGCCTACCTACCCAGATCCAACCAAGAGAGGCTGAAGAATGTACCCAGGGTGACCGAGTCATCCATCCTAGGCCTGCAAACTGAGTGAATGACAGTGACCGCAAAAACTTGGATGAGAAAACAAAACATTCAAAACACAGTTTAAAAAAACATACCACACACACACACAAATACCACAATAAATTCTAAGCAGCCCCACAATGTGGTCACCAATGTCATCAGGGTGGGGTTTCACTTCTGGGTGCCCAATTTCAAACCATTTTTACTAAAACATTCATCTGATCACTGTACAAACCCACATGGAACACTGGGTGCCAAGTAAAGAGGGTATCTGGGGGTTGGTGATGAATGAGGTCCAGTCCCTGTCTTGGAGAGCTCACAGTCTGATGAGGGAGGCAGACTCAAAAACAAAATGAGTAGCTCCAGGACACAAATAGGCACACACAGGGTGCTGTGGTATAATCCTGACTGGGGCTACCAGGGAGGACTTCCTGGAGAAGGTGGTGTCTGAAGTGAGAAATGAAGGCCTGGCAGCCAAGAGAAGGCAGAAAGTGGGAAGAGCAAGCATTCCAATCAAACAGGGCCTTGTGCAAAGGCCTGGGGCCCAGACAGAAGGGAAGTCACAAGATCCACCACAATGCAATAGGGTTCGAGCAAGGCCAGGGCCCATGTCCAAAAGGTGACTCAAGGGCCTTGAGGATAACCTAAGGTCTGTGGATGCCACATTAAGTATCACTGATCCAGACAGAGGGAGGATAAGTACAAGGCCCAGGACACTGCAGACACAGGTGCACCCTGCTGTCTTCCAACCACAGGGATGAAGGAGGTGACACCTAGGGACGGACCGTAGGGGCTTGGGCACACTGCCAGGGCCACCTCCCAGGTGAAGGAAGAGGGCGGATTGAGCACCAGAAGAGTGGTAAAATGAAGGGGGAATCAATGACAGGAAGACCCATGGTCTGGCGAAGGGAAGCATAGGGACAGGGGTGGAGGTGGGGCACTCTGGGTATGAATATGAACCAACAGAAGACCTCCCCCAAAGGCTGCCCAGACACCCCAAGGAACAGACTCCCTGCTGAACACAGAGACTTCTTCATGGCAGTGAAATAAGCTGTGACATTTAATGTAAGGGACTGCTGCCAACAGCACAAGACGAAGTCACTTTCCACAAAGGGATAATTGAGGCTCCATGCAGGAGAGTTATTCCCTGTGCAAGGAGCTGACGGGCTAGGACTGAGGCTCAGGCCTCCCCCGTCGGGGGCTCAGGCCCAGATGGGGCTCTTAGCACACGACACGACCTGTCCCCTGCTCCACGCAGATGCAGCCGGGCAGCCTGGGGGTGACCTTCAGAGCTTCCTACCCTGCCCCCCACCACATACACAGAGCTGGGTACACAGGTGGGCTGCCAGCTGACACCTGGGTCTCCACCTCCCAGCCCCAGGTCAGAGTCCCTGCCATGCCCATTTCTCACCAGGGGGGTCTATGCCTCTTCCCTGGTGCCCCATCATGGAACTGGCACCTGCCTCTGACCCCGCCTGCCTCTCCTCCAGGCTCCCACCCCAAGGACTCACAAGAAGGCTGTTTGTGGAGCCTGCCTCCCCTGGAATGGACTCTGCTCATGGAGACTGGTGGCTGGACCTGGGGGCGGGGGTATTTTTCCGACGCCTCCTCGATTGACCTTTAATTACACTGTTTGCCCAGCTCCCCAAACCATTAACTTCCACCTCACAGCAATCCCACATCAATTAATGGAGGGCCTGCTCTGAGCTCAAGCTCCTCAACACAATTAAGCGTGACAGTCCACAAATAAGAAAGAACTGAGGAATTAATTAAGGTCTAAACAAATTAATTACCAGTCCCCAATCAATTCCAATGCCAGCACACATGCTCCTGGGCTCACCGGCTTTCCTAACATCTCCACATATAAATAGAAACAGATCTCCCACATGATTGCTGTTCTAGACCAGGGCACTGCGAGGCTCTGAAACCACCTTGAGGGAGGAATTGGCTGCAGTGAGCATCCTTGGGGCTTCCCACGTACTCAGCACACACTCACGCACACACATCAGTCGCACACACATCAGTCGCACACACATCAGTTGCACACCCGTGTGCACAACCCTAGCTGAAAATCAAGGAGAACTGGTGGATTGCTCCAGGTGGTGGAGTGCTCCCGGTGGTGGAGTCTGGGGCTTGGCACACCCAGGGAAGGCCTGCGGTGACTGTCACGGAGGCCCCCACGAGAAGGGGCTGAAGCAGGGTCTGGGCTGATGCCAGAGAGGGGTGGGAGCAGCAGGAATCAGGCGTCCCCTGCCCAGAGTCTCGAACCTCTCTCCTGGGCAGCAGTGGGGCACCTCCCAGACTTCAAGCTGGATCATGACAGGGAAGAGCGGCGGGAAGAAGCAGCTGACTCCAAGAGCTTCCTTGCTCCCCAGAGCTTGAGTCCCCAGCCCCACCTAGGGGAGAGGGAGGAAGGGTGTGGCCATTGCGCACAGCGCACATGGGCCCTTTCAGGACCCTCTCTCACCCTGAATGGAAGACCGTCTTCTGCTCCACCCTCCTGCCCCCACCCTGACAATCAGAGCTTGATTTGATCACTTTCACTTGCCTCAACCTGCTCCCCATGTGCACTTAGGGCTCCATGAGTTCTGTCTCCATTAGTCCAGGGGTCCAGAGGGCCAACAAGTCCTGAGCAGACTTCTCAGGGGCCTTGATGGTGGCCAGCCGAGAGGCGGACGCCTGGAGGGCCCTAGGCCCCGCCAGTGTGCAGTGGGGCAGACAGGTACTCTGGCTGGCTGAAGGCCCCAGGGGATAAGGTGCAGGAGGCCAAGTGCAGGAACTATTCAGTGGCCTGAAGGGACCAGGGGGCTTTTAAGCCCCTGAGGGTGAGGTACACACCTGTTTACCCTGAACACCACGGTGTCCGTCTTGGCTGGGGGAGTCAGCAAATGCCCTTGTAGGTGGGCTTAGGATGAGCACTGGAGACCAGAGAGACGGAAGCCCCCAGGTCGGGGAGGAGAGAAGGGGCAGCGTGTGGAAGGCAGGCACACAGCCAGGACTTGGACAGCAGTCTGAGGAAGCAGGCAGAAAGGGCCCATTGCTGTTAGGATCCTGGTGAGCTAGGACCATCACAGCTGCAGAGCTCACCACGAGCACCCTGTGCTAGGGACACGCAGGACTGCAAGACCCTCTGTGACGGCTGGACCAGGCTCCTCCCCGCCAATAAGACAGGAGAGGAGTCGGCTGGAGCCCAAGGAGGGACAGGTCAGAAAGCCTCGGAAAGGGTCAAACCCGAAAGCAGGGGCCCTCGTCCTGAGGGAGCCCCTGGAGAGGTTAAGACCACTTCCAAGGTCACACAGCAAGATGACTGGCCGAGCAAGGCTGCAATGGGTCCCAGTAGAGTCCTTATCTGAAGTCTGGCTCAAGGACAGATTACATCTCAGCTGAGACCAAGATCCAGTCCAGTGCAGCTGAAAGCTGCCCCCTCCTCAGGCTGCATCTGACCCCCCAGCTCAGGACGGCGAGGAACACCAGATCGGCAGCTGTGCTCACTCAATTAGGTCCCTTAACAAAGTCAGATCTTTAGAGTTATTCCATTAATGGCCCACACCAGAAATAGCTGAGAGTTCATTAAAAGTGTGGAGTTGCTATAGCAATTATCTGGGTCGGCTGAGGATCAGCCGGGTGGCTGGTCCTGGGAGTTCGTTAGCCTCCGGGCCCATGAGGAGGTGGGGCTGCTCAACAGTGATCTCTCACCTACTCACGGGGGCTTTTCAGGTGCTTCAAAGCCCTTTCTGATGAACAGAACTAGCCTGCGGTCTCATCTGCTCCTCACTCAGCTCAAGGCTTTGGAAAGGTAGATACTGGTGCCCACGTCTTAAAGATGGGGAAGCTGAGCCCTGGAGGTGAAGAACAGGATTGGGAGCATGAGCTTGGGTCTCACGCCCAGCCCTTCAGACTGAGTCTTGGCACCAGGGAGCTCACGGAACCTCTTGCCCTTTCTGGGCCTGCCCCAGCTTTGGTTCTGGCATCAGATGGGGGACTCGATGTTGTGGTTCAAGCACGTGTTTCTCCTCTTTTGTACCTTCTCCCCAAATAAGGTGTAGGCTTCTTAAGAGCCTGGCTGGACTTTATGGGATCTCAGGGCCCAGACCTGGGGCATCTATTGTGAATTCATGGCTCCAAGACCAGCAAAGGCTCTGCTGAAAGCAAGTGAAAGCGCCTACACACATAAATACACACACACACACACACACACACACACCTCTACCCGCCCCTATGATTAGAGGCCCCTGAAACATAAAGGGCTTGGAGCACCAGATTTAGTGGGAGCCTGAACCTTCTTTTGTGTCAGGAACCCGAGGCCCATACACCCCTCTCCAAATAATATCTCTAAAGTTTATACTTTACAAGCCAAACAAGTGGGATTACAAGGAGATTATATTGAAATAAACTATCAAAATATTTTTGTCAATTTTGATATAGTAAATAGATGTGATTTTAAACTACTGAATTAAAAAAAAATAAGATCTTTAAGTGGATCTATTAACTCATAATTTGGGGTTAGTGTTAAGCACAAATGGTATTTTTAAGATCTCTGTAACAACTGTAATATGACATGAAAATACCTGTGATTTCTACTGGTGAGAGTCATGGTCCTGCTTTCTACTGCAATTTGCTGCCTATATTCATAATGGAAGGAAATGTTACAATTCAGTTTGTTGTTGTTTAGTTGCTCAATCACGTCTGACCCTTTTGTGACCCCATGGACTGTAGCCGGCCAGGTTCCTCTGTGGGATTTCCCAGGCAAGAACACTGGAGTGGGTTGCCATTTCCTTCTCCGGGGGATCTTTCCAACCCACGGATAGAACCCACATCTCCTGCATTGGCAGGTGGATTCTTTACCCTGATCACCCTTTCTTCTACCTGCACACATTTTCCTCCAGTTGCCCCAGGCAGAACTCCCCCACTGCAGTGTCAAGAGAGGCTTGGAGGGGCCACCCAGCTCCCCAGAGCCCAGCAGCCCCATGTGCCCAGACATTCCTGTGCAAGGCTTACCTACGGCAGGGAATGGCACAAATCTCTGGACGAGAAGGCGGGTGGCCGGGGTGAACTTGTTGGCTTTCTGAACCAGGACGTTAAGGCCCACCTTCGAAAGAGAAAACAGAAAGACTGTGTGCTGCTGCAGTGGCCTGGGGAGGAAGGGGCAGGCAGGGGGAAGAGCGGAGAGCAAAGGCCACCATCTTGCCCTACAACTGCACCCCCGACCCAAATCCTCAGCATCACCTGATGCTGCCGAGCCCCAGTGCGACTCCTTAAAGCATCACTGCCTAGGCGTCCCAGTGAACCTGCCTGTGAGACAGCTACACACACGCACGCAGGCACACAGCCTCCTTGGGGACAGGACAAGGGATCGTAGGATGGTTGCTGTTAGAAGAATATATATTCTGGAAGTAGGTGAAGTATAGAAGGCCCCTCATTCCTACTCAGCTTCTTTTTTTTAACTTTTTATTTTATATTGGAGTGTGGGTGTGTGTGTTAAATCGCTTCAGTCGTACCCGACTCTTTGCAACCCAATGGAATAGCCTGCCAGGCTCTTCTGCCTATAGCATTCTCCAGGCAAGCATACTGGAGTGGATTGCCATTTCCTTCTCCAGGGGATCTTCCTGACCCAGGGACCGAACTCGCATTTCTTGTCTCCTGCATCGGCAGGCCGGCTCTTTACACTGGAGCCCCCCAGGAGGCCTAGTTAATTAACAACGTTGTGTCAGCTGCAGGTGTATAGTAAAGCGATCCAGTCACACGTATACATGTACCTATTCTTTTTCAAACTCTTTTCCCATTCAGATTGTTACCTAATATTGAGAAGAGTTCCCTGTGCTATACCGTACGTCCTCGCTGGTTACCCATTTTAAAGATAGCGGTGGGTACATATCAATCTCCCAGCCCCCCAACCTTTGCCCTCCCTGCCCGGTAACTGTCTGTTCATTCTCTAAGTCTGTGAATCTCTTCTGTCTTCCAGCATCTTAAGCACCACGTTTCTGGGGTCCCACTGTGAGCTAGGCATAGGCCCGGCCAGACTGACAGGGCTCAACAGAGGGAGACCCATAGGTGACTGGAGAGCTAGGCAGAGCCGCCCAGAGCAGGACGGGCTCGGTGGGCATCCTGGGTTCAGTGACCACCTTCATACTCTAGCTCCTGTCACTCAGTCCAGGGCATCTGGGCCTGCCTTGCCTTTTCCATGGGCACCCCCAACTCCAGTCGACCCCCTACACTGACCCTCATCTTTCTAGAACACAGGTTCAATCATATCCAGCTCCCCATGGCCTGCGAAAGAACTGCCACCTCCATGGAGCAGTCGTGGCCTTCAGAACCTCCCTTCCCCACTCCTCCAGCACCCCATTCTCTCTCTCCAGGATGCAGTCAGCTGCTCACCAACACTGTGTGCGTTTCCCACCTCAAGGCCTTTGCCCGAACTGATCCCTGTGCCCCGAACTCCTTCCTTCCTCCACTCAGCCCACGCCTGTCTTGTAAGGCCCACCTCTGCACTCTGCCTCCAGTGTCACTAACGCTGGGAGTCATTTAACCTTTCTCTGCCTTGGTTTCCTTGTCTGTAAAAAGGGATGGTAAGACCTGACAGCACCCAGGGCTGTTGTGAGAACGTATGCACAGTGCCTGGCATGAGCTTGGCACATGAGAGGCCTCGGTGAATTAATCTGTGTAGGAGTGACGTCACCTCTCCCAGCAGAAAGTCGCTCCCTCGCACATCACCAGCCCGTGCTCCCCAGCACTCACTACCCTGTGAGTCTGAGCTGATGCCCCGGCCAGACGGAGAGGGAGGGACCGTGCCTCCTTCATCTTTGGATGTCTGGCCCTTAGGGCAGGGGATGGCACATAATACAGGCTCCGTAAAGCAGTGGCTGAGGAATAAATGCAAGAAAACAACAAATAAGTGGATGGATGGAGAGATCAGCAAAGGCTGGAGGAGGAGCATCTTGGAGAAGGGGGGATTAGGCCAGGGAGGACTCCGGTGGGAAGACAAGCATGAGCAGAGACACAGGGAGACAAAAGAGGAGCCTGTGGCCGAGATGAAGGTTGTGTAGAAGACTCTGCTCCCCCAAACTGAGGCCAGAGCCAGCCCTCCCCTGGAGGCCTCCTGGCCTGACAGGACCTCGGAGAGCCTGCTCTCAGTCTGGGACACCCGGGGGCTCAGCAGGCCACCCTGCACCCGCAGCCCTGGCTCTGGCCTCAGCCTTCTGGGTTCTCAGGGAAGAGGCAGAGCCTTGGGAAGGCCTCCATGGCATCAGGGTAGATGCCGCAGCAATCAAATCAGGCCATGGCCTGGCACAAATGGCCCAGACCAGGCTGCAACTGTAAGACCCAGGAAGAGAGCAAGTGCCAGCCCACCAGCCATGCACAGTCCGGGATCCCACACCAGGAGCCAGAGTGCTGCCAGGCAAACCCAGCCTGGGCTCTCCGGGGGCCTGGCTTCCATTTGAAGCCTCAAGCTGGTGGTCAGAGTCCAATTCTTGTCCTCTCTGCCTGCTCAAGGAGAGGCAGAGGATGCACAGCAGCTTGGACACACTTCGGGGGCAGGGCAGTGCAGGTGGGTAGGCTGAGGGGATGCCAGCCCACCCTGGGCTCCGCAACCCTGCTTCAAGGCTGCCCCTGCTACACAGATGGAACTCACCAAGGCCAGGTCTCCCCACTCTCAAACAGCAAGTGACTATTTTGGTGGCTCAGAAATGGTCACCCCCAAGCCCCACCAAATACCGGGGAATATGTCCTTACAGAATGCCAGTCTAGAAGGAGGACGCAGGCAGGCGTAAGTGATGAGGAAGGAGGAGGAAAGGGGCACGCGGAGATACCAGGCCAAGTGCTGAGCGCATCACATGAAACACCTTAATCCAGCCCCCACTGCCAGCCTTAGAGACAGGGCATGTTGGCCCTTCTAACAGATTCAGGGAAGTTCAGGCAGATTCGGAGAGGTGAAGTAACTTTGCTCAAAGACAGACACTATTATGAGGCAGGATTCAAACCCACAGTCTGCTAATTCCAAAGCTTTGCTCTTAGCCACTGTGCTATTTCCTTTCCAATTGTCTTCTATCTCAGTCAGGAATGTCCCGACAGGCCATTTTTTAAAATGACGACAGGCCGTTTCAGACTAGCTGTTTATAGAGCAAAAGCCTCCCTGAAAAGACCAGCCTGGGGCTGAGGCCCAGGTGAGCGGAAGGCAGCTGCAGGTGGAAAGCCACCTCTTAAACCCGGCAGCTAGAAAACTGAAGGTCTGGGTTCAAAACCCCCTGCATTTGTTTGGAAAGAAGCAGGGAGTGCTGGAGGAATGGGGAGCAGCCAGCAGGGAGCTGGAGCCCTTCCCCAGGCAGCCTTCTGGGGACAGGCCAGGCTGGCGGTGGGGGAGGGCAGGAAGGAATAGGGGCCACTGGTTGGAGCAAACACTCAGACTTGCCTGCTTCCCTCAACCCTTCCCCACACTTGGCTGACTGTGCTTCCCAGCGGCTAGGATTAGCACCGCCCAGAATGATGACCCAGACTGTCTCCCCCAGAGAGGGGACTGGGACCAGAGAGGTTTGGTATATGTAGTTGCAAGCTCGCTAGGAACCCATGAAGTCACTCTATCCACTCATCGAGGATGGGCCTGGTGGCAAGAAGGCATGAATACAGGTGAGGCCTCTACCCAGACCTTATTGTCCCAGCAATTAGGATGGCCACAGTCTGGGAAGGAACCAGGGTGGGCTGAAGACTGGGGGTTGGGAGCCCGTCTGTTCTGGTTCCTCAGGGACCCTTTGGCCTGGAACATTTGGTAGAGCCCATTAAAATTAAAAAGCCAAGTGGCTGATGGCTCTGAATGCCAGCTCGCTTTCCCTGGCATGGTGGGTCCTGTTTAAGGGAACCAGCTGGCATTAATGGCACACAACTCATCACGAACAGCAGCTAGCGATCAGAAAAATCTGAGCTAATAATCAGGTTCGGGAAAGATAATGAGATATGGAACAGTCACTGCTGAGGGTCCCCCAGGGTTTGTTTTAACAGCCTCCAGATAAACCACAAAATAGAAATTAACCAAACAGGGGCTCCATTTTGGTGGAGGGGAGTACAAACAGGATGGGGATTTTGTATAAGAATTCCCCATGGGGCCAGGCGCAAGGGTCCTGGGAGAAGCCAGAGCCCAGGATCCTGGGACAGCAGATTGGGCCTGAGAGAGCAGTGGACCGACCTCTCTCCAAGCACTGGCTCCCAGGAGGGTGGATTTGCCATGGGCAGCTCAGAGCACAAGAGGGTAAGGAGGGAAGTCTGGCTCCCTGGCAAACCCCCACAGTGGAGATAAATGCTGACTGGCACCAGGAACTGGGGAGGGCTGGGAGCCCCGCGTCCCAAGACCTTCGTGTCATCGGGGAACAGTGCTGATAACTGTCTCCTTGAGCAGGAGGGTCCTTCCAGGCCAACACCAGCCTAGCTTCTGCAAGGCCGGAGATGAGACGTAGGATGGGATTGGAACAATGCCTGTGTTCTCCACTCCAGCCCACACATCTGGTCCCCTGCAGGATGCCTCTGTCTCAATGGGCTTCAGGCACTCCACCCGCACACACGGCAAATGAGGGTCATCTTGATCTTCCTCACCCACATCCTGTCTGCCTCTCCCATTCCCAGCTCAGCTCTTTAAGCCAGAACCCTAGGGGTCTACCTGGACAGGAGCCCCTGTCACCCCACACCCAGCTCTGTCTGCTGGGTGTCTTAAGTACAGCTATTTCCCTCTCTCTCTGCTCCCACTATTTAGCTTAAGCACCCATCACTTCTCCCTGGACAACTGCCCACCTCCTAACTGGGCTCCCTACTTGCACCCTTGACCCTTCTAATCCACTGTCTAACCCACAGCAGCCAGAGTGGAACCAACATATGTGAGTCTCTCAGTGGTTTCACTGCATTTAAGACCCACACGGCCCTACCTGACCACCTGGCCATGCTTGCAAGGCTCCGGTCACCTCACCACTGCCCTGCTCCTCCAATGAGCCAGTTCCCTCCCTCCTCCTCTCCCACCTTTTCTTGCAAGCCCTGCCCTCCCTTGGCTTCCTCACTTTCCAGCTTGAACGTCAGGCCCTCAGAGAGGCCTCCTCTTCACTCAGGGCTCCCCTTTTACAGCCTCTCATGAAACCTGGAGCTCTTCTTTCCACATACCTATCACAGTCCCTAAGTATATTCATTTACTTCTTAAAATGTTGGAAATCAAAGTGACACATGTGTATTATTTAAAACAGAATTATATGGAAATATTTTTATCTGTGGACACTTTACTAAACATCCGTCTCTCCCCATAAGTGCTGGGCACAGGGCCTGTGTACACTCTTATTCTTCATGGAATTTCTGGTGCCTGATGAAATGAGTAGGTGCTTAATAAATGTTTCTAGATAAATCAAGTGACTGATTTCTGAAGCAGAAAAAAAAAAGAGAGAGAGAGCCGCAAATAAGACTTGCCTTGTGCAGCCACTGCTGTCCACCTCGACAAACACAGCTCTATGGGGCTGGAAGATACACATGCAGGTCTAAGACCACCTGAGCGGATGGTACATCCACTCTGCCAGGAGGAGAGGCTTTGAGGGGGCACTCCTCCTCCCCCAGGGCTATGAAGGCTTTTGAGAAAGGGGATGCCCAACAGAGCCCTGAGGGAGGGTGGGAGGCAGCCAGGTAAGAAGGGAGGGGGACTCTGCAGGCTACAGAAACATGAAATACCGGGTTGTCTGCAACCAGTTCTGCAGACTAACGGCACCCGCCATAAGGGGTCCAAGGCACCCTGGAGGACAATAGACAGGGCATGTCTGAAAGGAGGGATGGCATCAGGTCAGAATTTAGGATGTACTTTTGGGTGGTGGATAATAATATAATCAAGTGGTCATATAACCAAGTATGACAGTTGGACCATAAAGAAGGCTGAGCACTGAAGAATTGTTGCTTTTGAACTGTGGTGTTGGAGAAGACTCTTGAGAGTCCCTTGGACAGCAAGATCAAATCAGTCAATTCAAAAGCAAATCAACCCTGAACATTCATTGGAAGGACTGATGCTGAAGCTGAAGCTCCAACATTTTGGCTACCTGATGTGAAGAGCTGACTCATTGGAAAAGACCCTGATGCTGGGAAAGATTGAGGGGAGCAGGAGAAGGGGACGACAGAGGATGAGATAGTTGGATGGATCACCGACTCAATGGATATGAGTTTGAGCAAGCTCTGGAAGACGGTGAAGGACAGGGAAGCCTGGGTTGCTGCAGTCCATGGGGTCACGACTGAGCAACTGAACAACCACAACAAAGTGGTCAGGGGTTTTTGTGGGCCCTGGTGGAGCAAGGGCTGGAACAGGTCAAGGCGTCTCTGAGGTACCAAAATTGCCCACCAGAGGGCGTGCATTGATGCAATAGAATAAAATCTTGATAGCAACCAGTGGGCCCTGAGCCTCTATGGAGGTCAATTGTCCTGCAAACCCAATCAGGCTGTTGCTTGGCAACAGGTTCACGAGCAAAGGGCCAAGGTGGCAGGACAAAGTTATGCACAGGTTCAAACACCAGTCAGCTCCAGCTGCAGCTGGGTAGCTTCTTTGCCAGCAATAGTGACCAACACTGACACCTGAACAATGCCCCACAGGAACCTGCTGGCCACTTGCTGGAAAACCAGTTATATCAGACCCCTTCTATCTAGGAAGGGGCAACAACTTGTCCTCCCCAGAATAGATGTGGAGCCAATATCTGTGTCAGACTTGTCACTGCCAGCATCACCATCTGCAAGCTTCTGGGACACTTTGGATTCTGATACAGGGTCCATACAATGGGGCTCCAACCTGGAAGCCACACAGAATCACAGCAGAGAGGTAACATTCTGGATTCTCAGGCTGTTGGTCTCCTAACTCCATCAGGCTCAGAGAGGAGTATCTGGGCCTGAGCTACACCCCAGACCACAGAGGACACCCAGAGCTACATCCTGGACCATGAGGACACCCTGAGCTACACCCTGGACCATGAGGACACCCTGAGCTACACCCTGGACCATGAGGACACCCGGAGCTACACCCTGGACCATGAGGACACCCTGAGCTACACCCTGAACCATGGGGACACCCTGAGCTACACACTAGACCACAGAGGACACCCAGAGCTACACACTGGACCACAGAGGACACCAGAGCTACACCCTGGACATGAGGACACCCTGAGCTACACACTAGACCACAGAAGACACCCAGAGCTATACCTTGGACCATGAGGACACCCTGAGCTACACCCTGGACATGAGGACACCAGAGCTACACTCTGGACATAAGGACACCCTGAGCTACATCCTAGACCACAGAGGACACCCTGAGCTACACCCTGGACCATGGGGACACCAGAGCTACACCCTGGACATGAAGACACTGGAGCTACACCCTGGACTACAGAGGACACCCAGAGCTACACCCTGAACCACACAGCACACCCAGAGCTACACCCTGGACCATGAGGACATGCAGAGCTACACCCTAGACCACAGAGGACACCCTGAGCTACACCCTGGACCACACAGCACACCCAGAGCTACACCCTGACATGAGGACACACAGAGCTACATCCTAGACCACAGAGCACACCCAGAGCTACACCCTGGACCACACAGCACACCCAGAGCTACACCCTGGACCACACAGCACACCCAGAGCTACACCCTGGACCACACAGCACACCCAGAGCTACACCCTGGACCATGGGGACACCCAGAGCTACACCCTGGACATGAGGACACCCTGAGCTACACCCTGGACCATGGGGACACCCAGAGCTACACCCTGACATGAGGACACACAGAGCTACATCCTAGACCACAGAGCACACCCAGAGCTACACCCTGGACCACACAGCACACCCAGAGCTACACCCTGGACCACACAGCACACCCAGAGCTACACCCTGGACCACACAGCACACCCAGAGCTACACCCTGGACCATGGGGACACCCAGAGCTACACCCTGACATGAGGACACACAGAGCTACATCCTAGACCACAGAGCACACCCAGAGCTACACCCTGACCACACAGCACACCCAGAGCTACACCCTGGACCACACAGCACACCCAGAGCTACACCCTGGACCACACAGCACACCCAGAGCTACACCCTGGACCACACAGCACACCCAGAGCTACACCCTGGACCATGGGGACACCCAGAGCTACACCCTGACATGAGGACACACAGAGCTACATCCTAGACCACAGAGCACACCCAGAGCTACACCCTGGACCACACAGCACACCCAGAGCTACACCCTGGACCACACAGCACACCCAGAGCTACACCCTGGACCACACAGCACACCCAGAGCTACACCCTGGACCATGGGGACACCCAGAGCTACACCCTGACATGAGGACACACAGAGCTACATCCTAGACCACAGAGGACACCCTGAGCTACACCCTGGACCACACAGCACACCCAGAGCTACACCCTGGACCACACAGCACACCCAGAGCTACACCCTGGACCATGGGGACACCCAGAGCTACACCCTGGACATGAGGACACCCTGAGCTACACCCTGGACCATGGGGACACCCAGAGCTACACCCTGACATGAGGACACACAGAGCTACATCCTAGACCACAGAGCACACCAGAGCTACACCCTGGACCACACAGCACACCCAGAGCTACACCCTGGACCACACAGCACACCCAGAGCTACACCCTGGACCATGGGGACACCAAGAGCTACACCCTGGACATGAGGACACCCTGAGCTACACCCTGGACTACAGAGCACACCCTGAGCTACACCCTGGACCACAGAGGACACCCAGAGCTACATCCTGGACATGAGGACACCCAGAGCTACACCCTGGACTACAGAGGACACCCAGAGCTACACCCTGGGCCACACAGCACACCCAGAGCTACACCCTGGACCACAGAGGACACCCAGAGCTACACCCTGGACATAAGGACACCTGAAGCTACATCCTAGACCACAGAGGACACCCGGAGCTACACCCTGGACCACAGAGCACACCCGGAGCTACACCCTGGACCATGAGGACACCCTGACCTATACCCTGGACTACAGAGGGCACCTGGTGAGGATGCTGATGAAGATTGAGGTACAGAAGCAAAGTCAAGGACAGACACAACTTGACTGACAAAAACCCCCTTTTTTCTTCCTGCTTCCCTGTGGTGTAAGGAGGTTGGAAAAGTCAAGTTGTGCTGTTGGCTCCCCACTGGAGGAACTCTTACCCTGCCACCTAGTAAACAAGTCCCTCCCAGGTGCTCTGAGACCAGAGAGGACTGCAACAAAAATTTTGAGGGGCTCCTTAAGTGTAACAAGGGGTTGCACTCTACCCACCTGCATACTTGGTTCCTGGGTGTTTTGCAAGACTACACCTGGCTCACTCTGTGCTTAAGCTGTAGCTCAGGGTGTCCTCCGTGGTACAGGGTGTAGCTTAGGGTGTGCCTTAGGAGATGCTTGGCAAGTTGAAAGCACTCCATAAGTGTTACCCACTATGATTACTTGACAATCTGACTATCATGGAGGCACGGAGCTCCAGTAAGCAATGGGAACTGGGAGGGGTGGGGCTCAGCCCAGGCACCCCCTGAGATACCTCCTCGTGCCCACTGTCCAGGTTAACAGACAACCACTGCATCCTATACAAAAGGGACCCTCCAGGACCCAGGCCCTTTAGGAATAGAGGTCAGCATTTCTCCAACAGGGAAAGCCTTTGGCCAGCGAAGATCTGGCTGAAGGTGAAGTGTTTCGAGGATCAGGCATGAAGCAATGCTCATTCTCTGGCTCTGCCATCCAGCTCCTGACTGTTCATGTGAGTCTTTAGCCCTGCGCCTTCCTCACTGGCCCCAAGTCCACTCTTAACCGGGACCCCGTGTCCAGTCAGGTGGTCCATCTACTGGCCCTGCCAACCGCCCATAACTTCCCCTCCAACCCTCTTCTGTCCACACCCTCTGCAATGCCCCAGGCCCCTGAGCCCAGGCAGAGGCTCCTGGCAGGGCTCTCCTCATGACTGACAAGGCACGCATGGCGATTCACTGCTGGCCCCTGCTGACCCATCCCTGCCCACTTCATCATCAGCCCATCACCATCACCCCTTCCAGGGCAGCCATGCTCGTTTTCTGACAGCTTCTGGAATCTGTCCTGCTCTCCTTCTCCTGGCGCCCCTTTGGGTGCTGTGCCCTCTTTCTGGAACACACAGCCCTGCCCTCACCTCCCCGGTCTGTCTTAGAAGACAGACTGTGAATTAGCGGGTGCTCCCCCGTGTCCTTTCCCACCAAGTCACTTTTATCATAATCACGGTGACACCACAGCGTATCCCCCGCTTCTTCCCCTCTCAGCACCTTGAAGGTCACACCGGTCTGTGCCATCCCCCAGCACTGGCGAAGTGCCTGGCACTCTTGCACTCCTGAAGGGAATGACTGGGTCTCGCTCCGGTAGCCAGGACTCGGCGGGGGTGATCACAGAAATGCTCAACACGAACGCCCGAACTGAAGCACAGCGCACGCTGACAGAACTTCCTTTGTTAAAAGACAGCAAACTGCTAGATTTCAAAAATAACTTAAGACGAAATTTCTTTTTTATTCCCGAGTAAGAAGACAGACATTGCCAGATCTATTTAGAGGGTTCACCAAAAGGCTGCTAACCCCCCCACTGGTGGTCCTGCCACCCGTAGGAGACTGCAGTTAGGGGGTACACAGTGGGGACTGATTCTTGGAGCTGCTGCCCAAGGTCAGGGGCTCTTCTGAGAGGGGAAACGGGCTCTCCCAGGTCCGGAGAAAGGGCTGGACTCACAGGGCCTGGCCTTGACTCAGCAGGTCCTCAGTCTCTGGGATCTGCCCTTGGCTTGTCAGCCCTCATCCATGCCGCCTGCTTGTAGGACTCACTTTAATTAATGCCAGAATTGGGCCAACCACTGGGGCCGTGACACTTGTTTGCAGGTCATCTCCTCCTAACAGGCTCACCCTGGGGCAGCAGGGAGAGGGGTGGATTTGTCACTAATTGAAGCAGAGATCAGTTAATGAGGCCGCGAGGCCTGGGCTTCCAAAGAACAAGGGAAAAGGAAAATAAAATAAAGCCTCTTTCTTTGGAGGTTTCATGCTTTACACACACAAAAGAAAAGCAAGCAAGCTGCATATTTTCCAAGTCAGAAACTCCACTCCATCTGCCGGAGTTAGACCCTCACTGTGCGCAGACGTCAGGCGGGGGGACAAGCCGCTGGCGGGTGGAGCGCAGAGGGGACTCTAAAGCCAACCATCGATCAGCAACCTAATAACAAGTGTTCACGGAGCACTGCTCTGCACCCCACTCTGTGGGGGAGAAGACACAGGGCCTGTCCCTGTCCCTGGTAAATGTGAAATCCGGCAGAACAATGAGAGGACAGGACATGGGACGGAACTGAGCGAGTGTATGAGAAAGACAGAAGTTTCTAGGACTGGGGCTGGCAGAGTCAGGGAACACCTCCTCCAGGCGCTCTGCAGCTAGGAGGGGA
Organism: Cervus canadensis; assembly: GCF_019320065.1. Classification (NCBI taxonomy): domain Eukaryota; kingdom Metazoa; phylum Chordata; class Mammalia; order Artiodactyla; family Cervidae; genus Cervus; species Cervus canadensis. The sequence continues at coordinate 11,110,232 of NC_057390.1, read as the reverse complement.
GGGGAAGGAGGGTGTCCCCAGCACAGGTACACCCCCTGGGGGCTGTGACAGCCCAGCATGAGGCCCCATCCCCTGTGAGTAAGACCTTGGCTCTGCAAGCCTGGAGAGCCCTAAGTCCCCAGTAATTCTGCAGCTTGGGCATCAGAACCTTCACCCCACAATCTGGGCTGGATCCGGCCCTACAAAGTTGGGATGGAATGAGGGCTGCAAGGGTGGGGCAGTGAGTACTGGAGTGCAGAGAGCCTGGAGCCCTGGGAAGAAGCCATGTCCCCACACCTGCAGCCCCAGGCCTGCTGGAGAGAGATGTCCCCCAGAACAGTGAGCCCCTTGCACTACAGCCCGTCCCAGCCAAGGCCACTCCCCGTGTGGCTTCCTCCTCCTGGCTCCTCCCCACCTCTCCTTACATCTCAAAGAAGGAACTTGGGATTTTCAAGCCACTAAAACAGGCACAGCTATGGGCCCCTCGTGTCATAAGGAGCAGGAGGACGGTGACAGAGCCCCTTCTCCTCTCTCACAAGGTCCCCTGACCCTGACCAGCAACCCCCAGAATCAGAGATCCCAATTAGTAAGACCCTCAAAGGTATGAAGTCTCATGTTGGGTTGCAGGACCACCAGGGTGGGTTAGCAGCCTCTTGATGAGTGATCTAAATGGATCTGGCAATTCTGGCCTCGTGCCTGGGTAAGACGTAAGGAAAGGAGAGGGATCTTGGGCATGAAATGGGGACCACCCCCTTCCTAACAGGTATTTGGAAGTGAACCTGGTCCACGTGGGAACAGAGTAAATGAGGCCATCTCAGTACAGCCACAAATCCATTTTGGAGAATGGTGGTGTGTGGTATCACCACCATACCATATGGGTATCACCCATACCAGTGGGTCAGTACACAGGCGTGAACCACTACATTTATTTAAGGACATGGGAAAGATGTTGCTGCTGCTGCTAAGTCACTTCAGTCGTGTCCAACTCTGTGCGATCCCATAGACAGCAGCCCACCAGGCTCCCCCGTCCCTGGGATTCTCCAGGCAAGAGTACTGAAGTGGGTTGCCATTGCCTTCACCAATGGGAAAGATGAGAAGGTGGGTTTTACAAAAAGATGAGTATATGTGAATTTTTATTATGTGCAAATATTTTTAATTTTGCATTTCCTGATTATTTTTCTTGCCAACTACCTGTACTTATTGGGTAATGAATAAAATAATGAAGTTGTAAAGTGACTCTTACCCTCTGGAGTGGGCTATGGGAGACCACCCAGCCAGGATGGAGAGAGGACCAAAGACAGGTTCAGGGGTGGGATGAACATGCCAAGGTCTTGGGAGCCTGGTCTTCACTCTGGCGCTGGCTCAGGCCCTTCGCTGGGGCACCTGCCCTCTGCCTTCAACTGGGCAGATAGGTGGTCTCACATAGTCAGTCTACAAACCTCCCCTGCTTAGTAGCTGCTGTATTCTCAAAGCCCTGTGGGATTCAAAATGAGTCTATTGCCCCTGTCTTGTGGAATTCACAGAACTCCAGGAGGGTTTGGACATGTGACCTCATAACCAAGGCTATCAGGAGGGGACCCAGGGAACACAGGCAAAGACTAAAGGGGAGCTGGCATCTGGACCAATCTTGGGGCTGGATTGTGAGGCCCTTCACTGCTGCATCAGCCACATCACTGAGCTTCCTCTGAGGAAGGTAGCAGGTAAACATACATCCCTCTAGAGCAGGCTTCCTGCCCCTGGCTGGACTGTCAGCCCTTCACACGGCCTGTGGACCCTGCCTCCCCTCCCTTCCTGTTCTCCCAAACTTGGAGCACCAGCCTGTGCTCTCTCCCTATGAAAGCGTCACCTTCTCTACCTATGGTCTACTTTTCCCTGCCTGACAGCCCCCACACAGAAACCTCTGCCTCCCACACTGCTTGCCCAGCCCTGACCCGCAGATAAGGTCTGGCCCGAGATGCTGGGGGGACAGCCACAGAGCAACAGGGTGGAGTGGATGGTGGGGGGTAGGGGTTACTCACAGCGATGGAGACGGCGCTGATGACAGCTCCCAGGTAGCCCTGGATGAACTTGGATGCAGGTGAAGGCTGAAAGATACAGAATTTCAGGACCCCAGGGTGCCCAAAGCTCCTACCCTTGCAAACGGCCCCAGCCACAAGAGCCATTCCCGCCCAGTAGCCTGAAGGGCAGGAGAAAAGGAAGGCCTCTGGAAGCCAAAGGGATCCATGCCTCCCTCAGCACCGCTCCGCACATGGAAAATGTGGGGCAGCTATGTCCAGGGAGATGCCAAAGGGCCCACTGCTCTTCTGCCCTATTCTAGAAAAGTCCTTGGCAGACATTTGGCTGGAAGTAGAAAATAGCAAGAGCCAAAAGAGGTCACTTATGGCTGGGGCAAGCAGATCCAGTTAGGAAAGCTAAATGTTGCGAAGGGGCTGTTTGGCACCCAGAGTACCTTCTCAGTGGAAATGGCAATGTTGAGGTGGCCACAGCCTGACTGGCTCTCACAGGCCTCATCAACCAAGCAGGTCTTCCAGGCCAGTAGGAGGGGGTTGCTCAATATGTCGATGGGAAAGTGGATCCCAAGTTGTGACACACAAAATTAAGCAAGAGCTGAGGAACTACGACAGCAATTCTGGAGATGTTTGGTTTAAGGTGAATGGGAGCCAGCCAAGCAGAGTTGCCCAGGCGTGAAGCATCTGAGAGAGACATGGGCCAAAGGTTCAGATGGGAGAAGGTGGGGATGTCCCCGGAGTATCAGGCCCAGAAGTTGTACCGTTCATCCCAGCTCATGACTCCCGTCACTCCCCAAGGTTGCAAGTGCCCAGACCCTCTCCTCCCCAGACTGGCAGCCCCTAAGGGGACCTAGACCTCCCTTCCCCTCTGCTGCCTTTGGACAGAAGTGTGGGGGGACTGACACGGGGAGAGAAAGCCTTGTCAGTGAAGTCCAGGGGCCCAGCCCTTCCTCGACAGGAGAAGGGTGACTGGGCCTCTGCTGTGAGCTCATCCCAGGAGTGCAGGGCACTTTGGGCGGACAAGGGTCCTCTCAGAGCCCTCACCCTCACAGGCAGCCCTTTAGCTTTGCAGCCAGCAATCTTGGGGCACCGGGGCCGCTTCCAGGCAAACTTGGAGGCAGATTTAGAGGAATTCCATCCTTACGTGCCTGATGCTGTCCTGATGCAAGGGCTGCCCCAGAAGTGTTCAGAAACCAGCGGGGCTTATCCCTTCCGCCTTCCCCACCACACTCTCACGTGATGGGCCTTCGTCACATCATGTGAAGAGCCCCTCCCTGGTGGGGCCCCTCCTGAAGGGCTGGCCGTTGAACCCAGAGGAGCAGCCCTGACGGAGGCATGCCACATGGCAGAGAGGAGAGGGTCACCCTGCCTGCCGCCCACCACCAGGCAAGGGTCTGCCATGCTCACCTTGGTAGCATTGCGGTTTGCATAGTTGACACAGGCGTTGTGGCTCTGGTTCAGCCACTGAAAGGCAAGGGGAGGGGGCGAGGGAGAAGTCAGGAGAGGTGGTCACCTCCCCGGAAGCTAGGTCTGAACCTGGGAGGCCACAGTCCTCCAGAAAGACACGGGTCTCTACCCATGGTGGCTCCATCCACCCCCCATGTTAGTGCGACCAGCCATCCTGATTTGCCAGGACGATGCAGGTTTCAGCGCCCAAAGACCCCAGTCCTGGGAAACCCCTCAGTTCCTGGTAAACCAAGACATTGGCCCCCTCTCCCAGAATTCTAGGGTCCACTGCCCCAAATGGGCCCACAGGCTTTGTCGAATCATCCTTTTTATATTAATGACTGGACGGAAGATGGACACCGTTCCAGAAGGGCCCTGGAACGGCTGGCAGCCTTGAGCCTCTTTCGTAATACCCCAGCCCAGTGTCCTGCACCACCTGCAGCGCCTAGACATGGACACTATTGGTTTTTTTTCCCTTCAGGAAGACTCTGACATTTTCTCCTGAAGACCAACAGGTTTTTCTTCCTGTCCTGCTTTCCCTACAGACACATACAGAGCTACTGTTTTGAGACACCAACAACCCAGACTGCCTCCAAGGGCAGAGACTGGGGTCCGTAAGGCTCTTTCACCCACCTCACTACCCTAGGGTTGAGGGTGGATTACCTGCCCCATAGATTTGGATGAGGCTGATGTCAAATGAGGCAGAGGGCCTCAGGGTCACTGCAATGCAATGGAACAAGCATCCAGGTGAAGCCAGCCCTCATCCCCTCTGTGCAAAGGTTAGGGCACATATAATGGCCCAAGGGCTGACTGCTGGGACTGCTCAGCAGGACCGAGGTCCTAAGGTTTCTCCCAGTGGCTTCTGGGTTGGGGAGGAGTCGGAAGGGGGGCGACTTTCAGCAAGGGGACTAGATAGAGAGGTGACACTGGGGCAGGGTGCTCTAACCAGCACTTGTTGGGTGCCCTCTCAGGAGCCTTCTCTTCGCAGGGAAACTGTTACCTGCCAGAAGACAGTGGACGCCAATGTCTGATTGGGCAAGAGAAGACCAACAACCTATGAGAGAGAAAGAAAAGGCTGAAGAAGGCAGAAGAAACCCCCTACACTTTTGCAAAGAAAAATGACACAGTCACGAACAAAAGTGAGCTGGATCCGTACAAACCAATGTGTATGATCTGTACAAACCACTGCCCAAAGTGAGATGACATACAATGAAGAAACCATGGTTGCAGAATTATATGACAGCATAGTCCATTTTTATAAAGGGAAAAAACTTCACCATATATATCATATACACAAATACACATACATATACATATCTCCAGGCATCAAAAAAATCTATAGCACAGCACGTAGATGTCCCTGCAGGTCAGTACTTCCTCACATTCTTCTGGAGTATTTCTGTGTACTTTTTTGCAGCAGACATGTGTATTTTCATAACTGGTGTCCAGGGGAACAATAAAAGCAAAGGAGCACACAAAAGGAGCCCCTTTACTTCCACCCAGCTAACCTGGCTTCTTCGCACCCTAGCCGTCCAACAGGATCTTTGTGAGGACTCAGAAATACTCATTTCAAAGGCTTTAAAGGGTGTGTGCTCAGTCATGTCTGACTCTTTGCAACCCCATTGACTGTATCCCACCAAACTCCTCTGTCCATGGAATTTTCTAGGCAAGAATACTTGAGTGGGTTGCCATTTCCTCCTACAAGGGATCTTCCCAACCAAGGGATCAAACCCACATCTCCTGCACTGGCAGGCAGATTCTTTACCACTGATCTGCCTGGGAAGCTCCATATTTAAAGGCCTTTTTACCAACACAAGTAGGGAAATTTATATATTATCTCTGGGCCCCCATGAAGCAAAACCTACACTATGTTTAGGCTATTGAATGAAACATAGATGTCTAATAAGTATTTGTTGAATGTGTGAATGAATGAATAAATACACACATATGACCAAGTCTGGTTACATAGGTGTGGACTCATTATTTCCAAAGCCCAAATATCTAAGGCCTAGACCCAATGACTTTATTCTTTTGGTTTATGTCCAGATTAATTGCCTGATCTTGACACTGACCAAATCTTAGACTTCAAGGATTCATATGTGTCTGTCAGATTTACCTTTTGAGTGCTTGTGTGCAAAATAACATCTACCAAGTGCCGCTGCATATGGAAAAAATGTGCACAGCCATCCACATATTGACTTATTTATTATTCCTGTAGATAAAATGGCTCTTTGGCAAGAATTTCTGTAAGGAACAAGTATAAACATTCAATTCTATGCAGTAAATCAAATTCTAGACATCCTTAGCAGCATTAGTAAATCATGTTTTAAACATTAAAATGTTTTAAAACAGTGAACATGCATACACATTTATATTTATTGGCCCATATCAGTTTGAATAAAATTATATAATGTAAAGCCATTCCATAGCACTGATGAAGGATTATCTTATGATATTTTTCCCCCAAATAAGATCCCTACTCGATTTTTCTTCACAATGACAGCTTACGGTGCTGGAGTGAGAATCGGGGATCTGGGGTCTCAGCTTTGGCTCTATTCCTGTATGGTCTCCAGCAGAAGACTTGCCCCTTTGGGGTTCTAGCTTTCTCCCCTGTAGGATGAAGAGGTTGACCTTGGAGTTCCTATATCAGCTTAAATTCTATTCCCCGAGTCCAAGTAGTAGGTATGAAGCCAATACAGATGGTTCCATTGTCTGTAAAAGGGAATTTTCCCACCAGTCCTGCCAAGAAGGAACTCCAGGGGACCCAGGATCTCCTCCTAGTGCCCTAGTCAGGAGCCAGACCATAGCGAGGAAACAGCCTAGCGAGGCCAAAGCTGGGCGCAGACAGGTGAGCCCATGAGTGTGTGGTATGCGTATGTGTGTGTGTGTGGGGGCGTGCTTTCTCCTGCACTGGGATGTACATACACATATGTGTATGTCTGCCTGCCTCCTGAAGCCCAAGGAAATAAAAGCTATTTTCCACTGTTGGGAAACACATTCCCTTAACCCACTGGTTTATATAACACAGGTGTGTTATGAACTACATTGCATTCTCCCCCTCAGTTTCCTTTGCACCCCCTGAACTGCACTTGGGTCACCAGGACCATCAGAAGATGTGGCCCATCGGACTCACTGTATTTGCCAGACAGCTGTTGTCCAGGACTCACTGTTCATTACATTGGTCCCCTTCATGAATCCTCTTGGAGGAAATTTCTGGTTTCAGGATCAGAAATTTATACTTCTGAGCATCCGGTTTGCATCTATCTTATAGACACAGGGCCTCCAACTGTGTCCCTCTTTGCATTGACTGTCAAGATGTCCAGGCTGGGTCTCCACAACCTACATCTGCCAAGGAGACAGACCACACTGCATGTGTCTTGTGTGCAACTGGACTTACACCTTTATCTTATCTTTTCTTCTCTAACTTTCCTTTTGTCTCATTTTCAACTTACTTGCTTTTTCTTATGGCATGCCTTTTTTATGTGATATTGAGTTATTTTTCAGAACAAACTATAGCCCTAAATTAAAGCAAACTAGTACCCAGTCTATGCAATACACACACACACACACACACATACAGTGTAACCAGTGAGTTTTTCACCTGGTTGGCCAATCTGACCAGACTCCTGTCCCAAACTCCTGCACAGGCTGGGCACCTGTGCCTCGGCACACTTTCTTAATGAGATGAATTAATCAATTGATTTCACTAAGTATTTTTACTTATGTCACTTTCAAGATCTTTATTATAACTTTGGGGTCCAAATAAAATAGAGATTACTTTCTATATTCTACAAATGGGGCAACTGAGGCTTAGACAAATTCAGTGATCTGCCAAAGGCTTCAAAGCAAGCTAGAGAAAGAGTCAGGTCTCTTGATTTCTGGCTTGGGAGCCCCACCTCTCTAGGGCTTCCTTCTCCAGCTCAACTGCCTGAGTACAAAGGAAAAGTCACATTATATGCCCATTTTCGAGCATCTTCTATGCACTGAGCTCCACCAGCTTCTGGAGGAGACTACCAGAAGAGTTGAATATCAAACCACGGTGAACACAAGGACCAAACAGGAAAATGTATGGGGATGTCTTCCATAACTTCTGGGCATGGAAATGACTAGATGGTTTAAACAGGTATTTGGATGTATGTAAACTTGGTAAGTTCTCACATCCAAGCAGGAATTGAGGAAAAGAGAGGTCTGGTTATCTGCCAAAGGAGGTGGTAGGCTGGAGCTGAGGTGTGCACGTGTGTGCTCCTGGGAGCAGGAACGGCTGAGAGATGAGCTTCATTGGAGGAGGTTCAGGCAATCAGCAGATGGGAGTGCGGGGAGGGAGAGGTGAGTAGGCAGCGAAACACCATGCCACACTGGCCAAAGGGGACGCAAGGGAGCCATCTGAGGCTGAGGCAAGAGGAACCGGGACCCGCCTTCCAGGTTCCTACAGTGGCTGGTGGGGCTGCAAGCACGCAGTGCCAGCCCCGCTCCCTATTAGGCAACACGCAGCACCATCTGCACAATCCCAGGAGCAAGAGCAGATATTTTATAACTTCCTTTTTTCTTTTTAAGTCTAAATTAAAAATAAATGTTCCTTCAGTTCTCAGATGTATATCTCTGGTGCAACCTGCCCACATTCCCTCACGCTGCCCTTTCCAGAATACGGCAGGGGAAACGAGGAAAGAGATGAATAGAGAGAGGGAGCCAGTCCGCCGGCTTCAATGCCAGTGGATGGCACCTCTTCCAAGGCGGAGATGCTTCAGCGTGGCCGCTCAGCGGGTAGAGAGCCCAGAAAGCGGCTGGGACCAGGGAACATAGAGGAGAGCCGACAGCCAGAATTCCCAGCCTGCACCCTATCTTGTCGCAGGACCTCGGCCAAATCGCACATCCTATCTTTGCTCCCATTTATAGTTCATAACACGACTGGGGTCCCCTCCACGGCTCCCGCCCCCTGGCAGCTGCCCTCTCTGCACATCTGTCTGCCTTTGCTTCCTCTTCCCTTGAATGGCCGGCCACAGGCCATCGTGACCAGTCCTCAGGCTCTGGTGGTGGGAGAAGCTGGACTCCAATTCTGGTGCTTATATGCACTGGCTTATATGTGACCATGTACAAGGAACTTGAGGCCTTTGTGCCTCTGTTTTTTCATCTGTTAAATGGGGATGGACCTGGTACCTCTCTGGATGACCAGGAGAAGTAGTGAGGCGTGGCAAGAATTGGGCAGGGTGTCTGGAACGGAGAACATGCCCCCCCCCCAGGTGTTAGGTGTTAGTATCATTCCTCTCCTTCTATCTCATTCTTTTCTAGTCTTTGCTGTTCTCTCATGTCTCTGACCTTCACAGTCTACATTACACAACTGAGCAACGTTTAGTCCAAAAAAGGTAGTGAGCTCCTGACAGTAGAATCAGGGCTTTTCTCTCTGATGTCCCCCAAAGCACTCAGCACAAAGTTGGGCCCACAGCACACACCGGAAGAACATTGCTAACTCATTATTAAGGACATTAATTGATTCTTGGCCAGGGAAAGGATCCATGATGGATTGTGACAATGACCACCATCATCCTTCTCCTTCTTACTCCTTTGATTAAAGTCTGATTGCATGAGGCTGTCGGCCTTTGGGGAGGGGAAAAGATTGAGTTTGGTCCTTGAATCATACCCGTGCCAGGGGAGGAATTTGTTTCCAGGCTCTTGGTATTGCTTTAGCCAACGGCAAGTGGGAGGAAGTGGCAGTGTGCCAGTTCTAAGCCCAGGCCTCAGAGACCTTATTTATTTATGCCGGCCCTCTGTGCTCCTAACATTGCAGAGAGGTGACATGCCCTGACCAGTGTTCTCATCCAAGGAGGATGAGATGTGAGGAGCAGAGTCCAGTCTGGTTGACTTGACTCCCATTTGACCCCAGACCTGCAGTGAGAAGCAAAACTACCTCATTCAAGCCCAGCCTAGACCAGCCAAACTCCCGGGTGACTGCAGATCCCTAAGAAAGAATGCTATGGCTGCTGCTGCAATTTTGTGGATGTTTGTTACACAGCACTAGAGTAGCAATAGCTGACTGATACAGGGATTACTTCACATAAAGAGTGAATATGCTGTCCTTCCTGGGCAAAATTCTGTACCGCTACTAATGCACCTGTACCACTACTAATGTCTTTCCTAGTGATGCTGGTTCCTCAGCAGCCCAGCTTGCCAACCTACTCCAACTGGTGACCATTGGACCAGTTCTGGGGCCACCCTGGCTGGTCCAGAAAGAAGGGAAGTTTGTAACTGAGCCTCATCTCAGGACAGAATAAGGAACAGGGCCGACTATACCCCTATGGCAACTGGCTCACAAGAAAAACCACAACTGCACTTCAGCCCTCCACCTTCAGAGTGTTCTAACCTCTGCAGAGAGATGAGGTCTCAGTGTGGGAGAGAGGCACCAAGTATCTCATCTGCTTGGCCAGAAGTGAGACATGAACAACTGAAGACAGGGACAAGGCAGCAAGTCTGCTGGCCACAATTCTGTGTACTATGATATTGGGACTCAGAACTGAGCAACCTCCTACCCCTTGGGCTGGCACTCATATGAAAGTGATTCAAGTGATAAGAAAAAGAAAACTTTAAAAGTATAAAAAAAATTCAAAGGGGAAACAGGGTGAGTGTCTAAACAACTGAGTGGTGAAATTTAAGTCCAGGGAAGACTACAGGGTACAAAACTGTCTTGCTTGGCAGGAAAATGGCAGAAATATTAGTCCTGCCACCCTCCACCCCATCTTCATTTGGCTAATCCCTCCTCATCCTCTGGGTTTCAGGTTAGTTGTAACTTTCTCCAGAAAGCCCCCTCCAGCCCTTAAGGTGACGTAGGTCTCCCGTCACATGCTCTCTCAGCACCCTGCCTGCCTTCTTTGCAGTATTTATCTTGGTAGTAAATAAATGTTTAAAATCTGTCTTCCTCGAGAGCTTCCAGATGCTTCAGAGGGATGAGACCACATAACGTTCACTTCTCAAATACCTGGGAGTCCTTGCCGGCAAAGCAACAGTCCTTTAGCATCACACGCTTTTCCTCCACACTGATGCACTCAGTTCTAAAATGTTCCTCTTCATTTTCAAAAGACCTTGCATGGGCTCCAGTACTCAACAATTTGGCTGCTTTTTCCTTCGACTTTGTCTCCATCTTCTGATTTCTATAGCTAATGGTCTGAAAAGCAATACTTGGGCGCATTAGGGGTGCTGCTATTTAAAGCAGCCCAACCGTTTCAAGAAAATATCTTTTGTCAAATGAATGTTTGTCCCTGACTGGTCCATTCCAGTTTAACTGAACCCCACCTCTTATATGGTATAAACTAAGCCAGAGCTGCAGTGAGGAGCAAATCAGACACCAGCCGTTTTGGTGTCTGATTACAATGGCCAGGAAGAAAATTGGGGTTGGGATTGAAATGTGTGAAAAAGTCGAGTCTGGGATGAAGAGGGTTGGGAGATGTGAGAAAGGCCCTGAGACTCAGCCAAATCCTCACGTAAGCGAACCCTCTGGGGCCCACCCCTCCTCCCCACAGAGAGGATGTGACTTAAACCAGCACCTTTGCAGAAATGGGGTTTCTAAGTCTACACGACCATCTGCAGTATTAAAATGAGAGGGTTCAGAGTAGATAGGACTCCTTATGTCCCAAGAAAATATCAGGTTTGGACGTAACCTGAGACCTCTGAATTCACTGACAGGATGCTCCCAGTCTGCCCTCCTCAGTCTCCCAGCTGGATATGAGGGGTTTCAGCCTTGAGTTCTGAGACTCCCAGAATGACAGGAGAGAGGAGAGGAGGATGGCAATGTCAGGGAGCTCAGGGCCAAGAAGGGAGACCCAGAGGCCGCCTGGGAGAACCTCAGGCTCGCTGCCCTGAGACGTTATGGGAGCCAAGGGTGCAGGCTGGCAGCTAGAGAAACGCAGAGAGGACAGGATGGGGGCCCACACCCTGGCCCTGCCTCTCCCCAGCCACACGTGCCCAGGAAGGACAGGGCTGCATATCTCTTGAAGGAAACCTGAGAACATAGATGCCAACTGTCAGAAGCGATCACAGTTGGTGGGGGTCTTTCTGGGAAGGTACCTGAAAAAGGGGAGCCATGAACTGCACCCGCCTGAGAACAGCCTTGGTGCACTGGCTTAGCCGCCATGCTTATGTATAAATTGGGATCTCTTTGCCACACATCAAGGGGGGAAAAGTTTCCATCTTCAAATGTTAAGCTTAAAATAAGACACTACATGGGTGCCAGTAGATCTGTGAAATCTGCTGACTAAACTGGCACCAGCTTCTGGGAGAAAACCAGCTCGTTTCTCCTGAGCTCTGGGAGTGAGCAGGATGGGGGCAGGGTTAAGTTACTCTCAGGCAAGGTGGGAGCAGCATGGCGGGGTGGGGTCTAGTCAGGGATGCTCACCCTGGCAGGAGGTAATTTGGATATTACTTCCAGAAGCATCTTAGTCAAGACACCTGCCAGCCTGACTCACCCCTTCCCTTTATCACTCAGGGACCCAGTTCCTAGCACATTCGCTGGCACCCCATTTCTATTTTGGTAAGCATTTTAGTGGTTTCTGCATGTGTATATTCCTTACCCATTCTATCACAGCAGGGGCTTCCCTAAGGCATGGACTGGAACCTTCACTCCCCTTCAGACCACGCCTTTACTGAGATGTTCAGTGCTAGCAGGAGACAGCAGGGTCTTAGGAGAGGTGATGTGGCTGGTGGAAGCCAAGCCCGGGGTTGAAGTGCCCAGAGAGTCACAGTGCTCCCTCCTTACTGGGCAAGGTGGTGGCCCCAAGAAGGGAGTGGGACCAATGAGTCCTCACATTTCTTATCCACATCGAAGTGCCCAGATAGAATGCCACATGTTCTCCACAACCAGTGGCTCCTCCTGGGACCTGGCCTCTGGCCCAGCTGTTCTGAATCCTGGAATACAGCTACTTGGGGCTAAGAAGTGAGTCTTACCTAGGGAGACTAGGTGAGTATTGTCATTTTGCTCCGGCTGCCACTGAGACCATCCCAGGTCATGTTGCCCATTAATCCCAATCATGTGTTCATACAGGATGTCAGAGGCTGGAATTCCTATTCTCACATCCTACACATTTCTTCTCAGAGGGATGTTTGCTCTGGGCTGGGAGGGACTGGTCCTGGTAGGACATTCACAGTGTCTACTTCAGCAGTAAAGCCCTGAGCAACACGGGAATCGGCACCCACATTCCTACAATGCCTACAAGGCCGTAGTGGCCCTGGAGTGATTGATTTGTCTTAGGAAGAGGAGAGAGAGGAAAACTACAGGGTGTTCTCAGTAACACTTGTGAACTAGAGAGAGTGCTGGCATCCCTTGGGTTGGCTAGATTATGCCAGTTGATGGCAGCCATTAATTTTGAAAGGGTCCCGTTGACCTCTTATGAGGAATAAGCCCCAAACTCAACTTCTGTGGTTTGAGAGAGATGATACTGCCAAATGATATATCTTTTTATTTTTAAGCATTGATGGAATATTTATAAAAATTTATTATGGAAGATCCTTGTTTGATTACCTATAGCTATTCTTCTCTTCTTTCACACTAATGAATCCCTATAATTGGGGATTGATTATATATATCCAGCTAATTTCTAATGTAATATAAACAAAACTGTTGTGTGACACTCTGAAGAAGACTACTTAAAGGGAAATGACTCATATAAGAGGTACATCCTTTTACTTCCCCCTTCTTTCTCCTCCCTGGGATGTAGATGTGATGACTGGATCTTCAGCAGCCATCCTGGGCTATGAAGTTACTGACATTAGAAGCCAGCACTGAGAATGATGTAGAAGAATGGAAGTCTGGATTCACAATGACTGTGGGATCTGCCTATCTCCAAAATTCTTTGATCTGAGAGGGAAATAAATTATTTTGTTTAAACTACTATTGTTTTGAACTTTTTGTTATATACAAATGGTCCTACTCTTCATATAATCATATACTATGCTACAAAGAAAACCATAATAGATTTCAAATGGCAAAATTGTAGAGGTCACCCTCTCTAAAAATAAGATAAACTACAAATAATAATAAAAGAATATATAATTTTAAAACACAATCACTTGGAATTTAAAATGTATTCTTCTGACTGATTAAAGAGGATTCAAAGCTATAATTTCAGACTTATTTCAAAAATAAAAATATAGATCATTGTATGAAAACATATACATAGCCAAGTATCTGATATACTCAGAAGCAAATTTAGAGCCCTAAAGAGTTTCATTAGAAGGAAAGAATGAGAATAAATAAGAATAAATTCAAAGCAATAAGTTTAAAAAAAGTCAGCCACAACAAATTAAAGAGGAAAAGTGGATATTATGAAAAGAAGAAATGAACAAATTAGAAATGAAAACAGAAGAATTGATAAATGCATCTAAGAGCTGATTCCTAGACACAACCCTAAAAAATCCAGTTATTTTAATGAAAGAGATGAAGGTGAGAAGTGGGGACAAGACTCAAAGCTCAATCCAAGGAAAGACCATTATATTTAAAGAATCAATATTTAAAACTTTTCTACCAAAGACACCAGAGAGTAAAGAGAGGATGGCTAGGAGAAGAGATTTGCAATATATACAATTCAAAGGATTAACATCCAAACATAAAAGGAACACTTAAAAATCAATTAGAAAAATATAGTCAATGTAAGAATGGACAAAGGATATTAAGAGCTAATTCACAGAAGAGGAAATGTAAATAGTCAATAAATATATGAAAAAAAAGTGAGATCTTTTGGTGTTCAGGGAAATGTGCATTGCCTTTTACACAGCAAGCTCAGTTTCTGGAATGGGCCCTTAAGAAATCCTCATACTTGTACCAAAAAAGCTTTATAAGGATTTTCCCACAGCACTGCTATTTCTAATAGAAAGTTATCAGAAATAATCTAAATCCATCACTACGGGAGAGATTGTTACTCAGCAGGAAAAATGAAAGGAAGCGGGAAGGAAGGAAAGAGATCTTTATGTAGGCAAAGTGCTAAGTGTAATTAAGCTATTTGTAGATAAATAAGTATACTTTTGTATTTTTAATGGAAAAAATACAAAACAAAAATTTTAGTGATGATTCATTTTTATGCAAATACCTAGGAAAAAAGCCTGAAAGTTCACACCAGACTTCTCACAGAGGTTACTTCTGGGAGCAGATTTGGAGTTCAGGGTTGTCAGAGGAACTTTAATATTTTTTTGCATTGTTTGAATGCTGAGTTGAGAGAATATATTCATGTATTACTTGTATAACTTTAAAAATATTCTTTAAAAAATTCTTAGTGATATTTTTGAATTCCAAAGAACATATTCATGTATTACTTGTATAATTTTATAAAATATATGGAGAAGATTTTTTTTAATCCTAAGTATATTTCTGCACTCCAAAGATAAAGAGAGAAAATACCAAAAGATCCCAAAGGGAATGGGGGAGGTTTACCTATAAAGAAAAAGAGAATCAGGCCAACTATTGTTCATGTATAAGAGGGGAAAAAAATCATTTCAGATATGCAAGGACTCAGAAAGTATTGCCCACACACTCTTAATATTATTCAAAAAAGTATTCTAGCCAAGCATAGAGAACACACACACAGACACACACACACACACACACAACCTATATACTTGTGAAGTTTAATATAGGTGTTAAGCAAGGGTTCAAAAAACTGGTGAGATTCCAGACTATGTACAAAATCTGGGCAAGTATATATGAATGAAGTGGTGGAAAACAGGCTAAAATGGTGTGCTAAAAATCTCTTCCTTTATGAGTAGGATTGGGGAGGTCCTGTTTCCTATTCAGTTATTGATATTGATAAGGTAAATACAATGAAATCGCTCTCTAACACATTACAGGTGAATGGTAACCAGAGAGGATTAAGAGGCTCCCCTCAAAACTACTTAAGAAACAAAAATGACCAATGAAAATTGTCAGTCTAGTATAAATCAGGAAAATAGATGGAAACAATAACAAACTTACTGCTGGATGACTGGGAGAAGTGCTCACAACAACCAGTGGCAGAATGAACATGAGTAAGTTCCATTAATTACTGAAGTTAAAGACAGTTTCTCAAAGTGGGTTAAAAAAAAAGTAGAATTCAGTTCAGTTTTGTCCATGAGAGACATATACACAGAAATATCACTCTAATGAAAATGTGTAGGCAATAATTTACAAGTGGAACAAACAAAAAGGGAATAGAAATATTAACATGAGATGAAGTAGAATTCAAGCAACGATATTCAAAGAAACAGATGTTTCGTGTGTGTGTGTATGTGTGCATCTGTGAGAGAAAGAGAGAGGTGGGAAGGTGGAGATTATAACCTCTAGAAGATAAAAATGTCATGAACGTACCAAACTCCACTGCACTGAAATATACACAGCACTATGAGAAATGTAAGGAAATTAAACACACACAATTATGGTGGGAGAAATTTATAATACTTTCTCAGAATATTTCAGAACAATGTAGAAGTTTCAGGGAAATTACAAAAGGATAGAGGTGAGAATGATATTCCTATACATGTTGATACATATTTAAAACACTTGCATAAAATGAAACATTTCAAGTGTACAGAGAAGTCTAGAGGATAGTATAATGAACATCCACATAGTGCCGAATCTAATTATTTTGTTAAATTTTTGTGAAAATTTTCTTTTTAAAAGATGAAACATCAAAGATATAAATGAAGCTCCTCCTGTTCTGCTAGATCCCATTGCCTCTCTCTCTCCAAAGGTAAGTAGTATCATGAATCTGTTGCTGACTGTTCCCATGAATGCTTTTATGACTCCATGAAAAATATACCCATAAATATATATTCTTATATATTATATATTATGTTATATATTAATATATATTATATATAATATTGCTTTACATATCAAAACATTATATAAATTACATCAGACAGTATTACTACTCTGCTATTGTTTTTTTCATTCATCGCTGTTTTTGAGATTTATCAGTATGGACAAATGTAGCCCTGTTCATTTTTTTCTTTCCTGTGTTAAGTTTTCTGAAGTATGACTAAATCATGACTTATTTTTCCATTCTCTTGTTGATGGACAAGTGGCTTCCTTTATTTTGCTGTTACAAACAGTGTTGCAAGTATTTTCTTTTCATATATAAAGTGTTTTGTATATGAGGTGAAATCTAACTTTATTTCTTCTCCATATAGTTAGCATCATTTGTTAGAAGGTCCATCTTTCTTCTCCACTGAACTGTCAAATATCAAGCTTCCATATGGGTATGGGCACGTTTCCAAACTTTCTATTCCTCTCCAATGATCTATTTGCTTATCCCCAAACCCAAACCAAAACTCAGTTGGTAAAGAATCCTCCTGCAATGCAGGAGATCCTGGTTCAATTCCTGGGTTGGGAAGATCCACTGGAGAAGGGATAGGCTCCCCACTGCAATATTCTGGCCTGGAGAATTCCATGGACTGTATTGTATAGTCCATGGGGTTGCAAAGGGCCAGACACGACTGAGTGACTTTCACTTTCACTTTTACACTACTTCCTAGGATGACTCCCCTGTTACCATATTCTTGAAAATTGTCTTGGCTGTTCTTGGTCCTTAGCCTGTTCGTTAAATTTTAGTATCAATTTGTTAAGTTCCATGAAAAATCCTGTTATTTTGATTGGAATTACATTGACTATAATTTGAAGAAAATGAGTATCTTCATGATTACAAATACTTCTACCCAAGGCTATATATTTATCCATTTATTTAGTTGAAGGCCTACAATGGCCTTCAATAAAGTGCTATAAGTTTTTCCATAGAGGTCTTGCACATCCTTTCTTGAATTTATTTTGGGTAACTTATCATTCTAAGTGCTATTTTAAATGTTTTTTTTTTTTTAAATCAAAATCTAAATGTTTGCTATAGGCTTATAGGCATACAGCAATGATTTTATATATTTGTCCTACATCCAGAAATCTTATAAAATAGTAGTTCCAATAGTTTGCCTGTTCTCATGAATACTTGTGTTTATTCTTTTCTGATCCTAACACTTTTCATGTCTTATTCTACTTGTTAGTCTCTTAGGAAAAGGACGGATAGAAGCACTATCGTCAAACATTCTTACTCTGTCCCAGACATTAAGATTTTACCTTTATTTGATTCATCTTTAAGAATGGTACTTGCAACAATCAAATAATTGGTGGGACTCAAGAGGGAGGGAATATATGTATACTTATGACTGAGTCACGTTGTACAGCAGAAATCAACATAACATTGTAAAGCAATATCCTCCAATTAAAAAAAAAATTAATGGGTGGAAGACTTAAACAGATATTTCTCCAAAGAAGACATACAGATGGCCAACAAACACATGAAAAGTTGCTCAACATTGCTCATTATTAAGAAATGCAAATCAAAACTACAGTGAGGTATTACCTCACACCAGTCAGAATGGCCATCATCAAAAAAAATCTACAAATAATAAATGCTGGAGAGGATGTGGAAAAAAGGGAAACTTCTTGCTCTATTGGTGGGAAATATAAATTGATACAGCCACTATGGAAAACTGTATGGAGCCGACCCAGCAATCCCACTCCTGGGCATACACACTGAGGAAACCAGATCTGAAAGAGACACGTGCACCCCAATGTTCATCGCAGCACTGTTTATAATAGCCAGGACATGGAAGCAACCTAGTTGCCCATCAGCAGACGAATGGATAAGGAAGCTGTGGTACATATACACCATGGACTATTACTCAGCCATTAAAAAGAATTCATTTGAATCAGTTCTAATGAGATGGATGAAACTGGAGCCCATTATACAGAGTGAAGTAAGCCAGAAAGATAAAGAACATTACAGCATACTAACACATATATATGGAATTTAGAAAGATGGTAACGATAACCCTATATGCAAAACAGAAAAAGAGACACAGAAGTACAGAACAGACTTTTGAACTCTGTGGGAGAAGGTGAGGGTGGGATGTTTCGAAAGAATAGCATGTATATTATCTATGGTGAAACAGATCACCAGCCCAGGTGGGATGCATGAGACAAGTGCTCGGGCCTGGTGCATTGGGAAGACCCAGAGGAATCGGGTGGAGAGGGAGGGGGGAGGGGGGATCGGGATGGGGAGTATGTGTAACTCTATGGCTGATTCATATCAATGTATGACAAAATCCACTGAAATGTTGTGAAGTAATTAGCCTCCAACTAATAAAAAATTAAAAAAAAAAAAAAAAACTAGGAATAAAACTACCACATGACCCAACCATCTCACTACTGGGCATATACCCTGAGAAAACAATAATTCAAAAAGACACCTGTGCCCTAATTTTCGTAGCAGCACTATTTATGATAGCTAGGACATGGAAACAACCTGGATGTTCATCAATAGATGAATGGATAAAGAAGTTGTGGTACATACATACAATAGAATGTTGTCGTTGTTTAGTCACTAAGTCATGTCCAACTCTTTTGTGACCCCATGGACCGTGACCCACCAGGCTCCTCTCTCCATGGGATTCCCCAGGCAAGAATACTGGAGTGGGTTGCCATTTCCTTCTCCAGGGAATCTTCCCAACCCAGGGACTGAACCCACATTTCCTGCATTGGCAGGTAGATTCTCTACCACTGAGCCAGCAGGGGAAGTCCCACAATGGAATATTACTCACTCATAAAACAGAATGAATTTGAGTCAGTTAAAGTGAGGTGGATGAACCTACTGCCTGTTATACAGAGTGAAGTGAGTTTGAAAGAGAAAAACAAATATTGTACATTAGTGAATATATACGGAATCCAGAAAAATGGTATTGATGAACCTATTTCCAGGGCAGGAGTAGAGACACAGACATAAGGCATGAACCTGTGGACACAGTGGGGAAGGAGATGAACTGAGACAGCATATACATATACATATACACTACCACGTGTAAAACAGATCGCTTGCAGGAAGCAGCTGTAGCGCTCAGGGAACTCGGCTCAGGGCTGTGACGACCTAGAGGGTGGGACGGGGGTAGGGCGGGCGGGAAGCTCGAGAGGGAGGGGATATATGTATACTTAAAGCTGACTCATGGTGTTGTACATCAGAAACCAACACAGCATAGCAAAGCAATTATCCTCCACATAAAAAAATGTTTTAAAGAATAGTACTTGCTATGGGGTTTGGTTGTTTTTCTCTTTTTTGACAGATATTCTATTAAGATAATGAACCTCCCTTCTAGATCTAAATAATCTTTTTTTTAATTATAAATGGAGTTATATTGTATCAAATGATTTTTCTGTATCTACTAAGTTATCATTTCTCCTTCAATTTGTTAATGTGATGAACTACATTAATACATTCTCTAATGTTACCATTTTTGGTAAATATTGTATGATATATTTTAATACATTGCTAGATTCAACTTGTTATTATTTCATTTAGACTATTTATGTATAATTTCATAAGTGATATTGGCCTAAATTTCTTATATCTACTTTCTTTCTTATATCTTTCTTATATCTACTTATTTGGTATCGGTCACAAAGTGCCTCATAAATGAATTGGGGAACATTTCCTCCTTTTTATTCTCTTTAAAGAGTTTTGTAAAGATGGAATTTGGCTATTCCTTCCAGTGTATTCACCTGAAAGATCATAGGAGCCTAGTGGTAAGTTCTGGTTTGTTTGTTACTTCTTTGGCTCATATATTTTAAGCAACTAATCTAATTTCTTTCTCTTTATAGGTCTTTTCAAATCCTGTATTTCATCTTGTTACACAGTTTTTGGTAATCTATACTTTTTTAGAAATGTATCCATTTTTTCTACTGATCTAATTTCTTTCTCTTTACAGGTCTTTTCAAATCCTGTATTTCATCTTGTTACGCAGTTTTTGGTAATCTATACTTTTTTAGAAATGTATCCATTTTTTCTAAGTCTTCAAATTTACTGCCTCAGGTTGCTCAATGCATTCTGACCTTTTAAACTTCTATTATAGCTTTAATTATTCTATCTTTTAGTCCTAGTATTGTTCATTTGTATCTTCTTTCTTTTTTCTTGCTCAGCATTGCCAGAAATGACTATTTAATTACTCCTTAAAGAAAAGCTACGAATTTACCCTTAATATATATTTCCAACAATATCAAAACACATATGTACAAGAGTATCTATTCTTGCATTATTCATATTAGCAAAATAATGGAAACAATCTAAATGTCCATATGTAGGAAAATACTGGAGTGGGTAGCCATTCCCTTCTGCAGGGGATTTCCTGACCCAGGGATCGAATCCGGGGTCTCCCATACTGCAGGCAGATTCTTTATTGTCTGAGCTACCATGGAAGCCATGTAAGAAAATAGTTGAATAAATTATGGTACTTCCACGTAGTATATTGTTATGCAGCTATTTTTTAAAAAAAGAATAAAGAAGATATCTATAAACTGATATACTGTGATTTCCAAGGTATGTCATTAAGTGAAAAAAAATTAGACCAAAGGGTTATATAGTATGCTACCTTTTATTAAAAAGAAAGGAAAATATATTTACATTTGCTAATTTTTACAAAAAGAAATGGAAGCATAAAATTATTTACTTAGAGAGGATGAGTGGGAAGGACTGCCCATGAAGGGTTAGAGAGGGAAATGGAATTGAATTATGCCTTTTTAATATAGCTAGGTGGTAAAGAGCCTGCCTCCCAATGCAGAAAGCATAAGAGACACAGGTTCAATCCCTGGATAGGGAAGATCCTCTAGGGAAGGAAATGACAACCCACTCCAGTATTCTTGCCTAGAGAATCCTATGGACCGAGGAGCTGGTGGGTCACAAAAAGTTGGACACGACTGAAACGACTTAGCACACAGCACACAATATAGCTTTGACTTTTGAATTATGTTGATATTTTATATAGTTTCAAAAATAAATCATTAAGAATGGGGAAACAGCTGAAATTCACTGGCAACAGAAACAAATAAACCTAACTGTATCTCAAATAAATAACATACACACACAGAAGACAATAATTCAAATAACTTTTGAACACAGTCCTCTAACTATATGCTCTATAGGTAGGATCTATTCAATGGACAAAAAGAGCTTCAAAGAAATCTTAAGGTTTATTTAATACATTTTGGTGGATTGATATATGTTTGAGTGGCATTAATGTAGAAATTCTGAAGTTCTTTTATTTATACATACAAGATTTTGTAACTGAATAAATACATTGTTGTATTCTCATTCAGGGAGAAGAAAGATTGTAAATATGGAATGGAAGGAGGGGAATGACTCTGAGATGTTGGATTGGAATTAGACGTATTAGTCTGAAGTCATGATTTTTAAAAAGTTGTATGTCCTAGATCTGTCTGCTAAGAGGGCCTAGAAACAATGACATCCCAGTGACAATGAGCACAGTGAGCATACCTGGATAGCTAGATTTTGGTTTCTAAATACCATTCCCCTCTGAAGGGAATCAGGCTCTTTGGAGAAACGGATGAGCCAGGTCTAGAGCAGAGAAACTACAAGATGAGTTTGGAATATCCATACATTGTGCCAGCAAGTACTGAAGTACACATTCTAAGAACAAAAAAACATGTCATGTCAAATGGACAGAAAAATTGCTTTAAGGGTCTCTACTGGTCAAATTTGGCACAATTTTTATATAAAAATGAATAATGACAAAAGTAAATTATTATCCATGGAACACAAAAAATATACAAGACCATACTGATAATTTTTAAAAACATGAAAGTGGGAGGCAGAAGGGAAGACCCTTATTTACAGGAGGCTATAAATTAATAAATATAGAATGATATTTATGAAATAAATAGGAAATTTTAGACTAGGTAAATATCCTGTTCCCAATCGTTTTTCACTTAGTGGTTTTAACATCTGTTGGCCATCTTGGCCATCAGTTTAGGCTAATATGAAAAAAAGTTACTATAAACATTTATGTATAGATTTTGTACGGACATGTGTATTCACTTCTCTTAAGTAAATACCTAAATATAGGATTGCTGACTCACATTGTAAGCATATGTTTAATTTTATAAGAAACTGCAATATCATTTTACACACACACCTGCCCTGAACCCAGTCCCGATTCTAGGATCACATATTGCACTTGGTTGTTATCTCTTTGGCCTCCTAGGTAAAATGTAAGAGAAATGAGGATGTGTAATGGAATATTATACAGCAATGAACTAGAACAAGTTAATACTACATATAACAATAAGGCTCATAAACAGCTGAATGAAAGAAGCCAAGCCCCCCAAAAAGTAACTTTATATAAGTAATTCCATTTATATAAAGTTTGATAACAGGCAAAATGAGAATACAATGAAGGAAATCAGAAAAGTGGTTCCCTGTGAGGATAGTGACTGAGGGGTTCATGAGAGCTTTCTGAGATGCTCATAACGTTCTATATGTTTATCTAAGTGATGTTTACTTTGTTGATCTCACTTTGTGAAAATTTATCAAGCTGTACATTTGTGACAAATGCAACCTTTCTGTACATTCGTTTTACTCCAATATAAAAAAAAATTGAATAAACTTAATCTCAATTTCAAAACTGAACAAAATTAATGCTGAGTTCTTCAGCTTTCAGAAGGCATCCTTACTTTCTGACTTCCCAAGATCCCTGGAAAAACTTCCCTGTAATCAAACCAGCAAGTCCTAATTACTGACAATACTTGGAATGGGAAATATGCAGAGATGAAGGCTCTTCGAGGCTCTGTAGGGTGTATACTGGCACACCTTCTATGGGAAGAGGTTTGATAACACACATCAAGAGAATTTAAAAGAAATACATGATGCTTTCTACAATAATTCCCCTCCAGGAATTTATCCTAAATCAGCAACTCACTCAAATATTTATGAATGGTGATGTAAAGCTATACATTAAAAAATATTTTAGAAAAGAAAACCCTTTGAAGGTAATACTCACAATTGGCGTCCCAAAAGGAATGTAACCTGTGAGAGGACAGAGAAGAGTCAAGCTGTATAATCCTCTGCCCCACCTGCCTTTCAACCGAGATGCCAGGAGACTTCTGACCTTGATCTTAGCAGTGGCCCCAAGGGAAGGGCTCGGGTCAGTTAAGCAGGAGGCATCTCCAGCCCCCAGACCTTCTCCCAGCTCAGCCCTCCCCAGGACGAGGGCTCCCCTGTGTCCCCCAACCTCTTTGTCTCTGGTCCCCTCAGTTCTCATTCTGCTCCAAAACAGGGCCCCGCCTCCTGAAGGGGGCCACCCACGGCTGGGGCACTGCCACTCTGCACTTGGCGGTCCTCCCATGACTTCCTCCATGAGGCACCACGCCCCTGCCCACACTCACCACAGTGTCTCTGAAGGCCCTGGGATGTCCTCCATCTTCCCTCATCTTGTCTTTCTAAAACATACCCTTACTTTCTTGGCATTATGACCATTACTGGAAAGGGCATCCCCTACCCACCTGAGATGTGTGGGTAGGGAGATGCCAGGGAGACTTTGTGCCAGAGCTCTTTGAATCTCTCGGGCCCTGGCTGGACATCCTTGATAGATCAGGAAGGGGCTTGCGTGCAGTGCAGCTGGGCCCTGGACACCATCTCATCGCTGCTCACAGCCCCCGGACTATGACAAGGCCCCCTCCTTCACCCTCGCTGCTGTAGGTGGGCATCCTCCTGTCCCAGCCTCTAGCTGCCAGCTGCCAGCAGCCAGTCAGCTGCTGGCCGAGCAGCAGGGAAGCATACTTGTGTGGGCTCCTTCTAGAGCAAACGCTGGTGTCCTACATGTGCATACACATGAGCCACCACTCTCTTACCCACACCCTCTGGGGAGAGACCCAAAGACTGATGAGAGAATTGCAGGATAAGTTTGTCTCAAGGGGAGAGCCTGCCATGGCCCCAGGTAGGTCCTGGGGAGCACCTATAGCCACGGCTACAAGAATCTTTGCGCCTTTTAATTCCTCACGGCCAAGCCAGGGTCACCGGGCACTAACTGCCCTG
This sequence comes from Cervus canadensis, assembly GCF_019320065.1. Classification (NCBI taxonomy): domain Eukaryota; kingdom Metazoa; phylum Chordata; class Mammalia; order Artiodactyla; family Cervidae; genus Cervus; species Cervus canadensis. The sequence continues at coordinate 11,085,922 of NC_057390.1, read as the reverse complement.
GTTTACACAATGACATCACATGGCTGGCTATATGCTCCCACCCTCACGAGGCCAGGCCCTCTGAGGGTGGGGACACTGACTCACCTCCTGGACTGAGAACATCCTCTGGTGGGGCTTCCCAAGGCAGCAGTCAGCCCCCCGCCACCCACCCTGCAAGTCAGGGGTGGGGGGCACACTCAATCACACCGGGAAATGGCGTGGAGGAGGCATCAGCACCCTGGTGTGAGACTGGCCTCTGCTTTGTGAGTCTGGACAAGGCCCTTAGCCTCTCAGAAACTGGAGGCAGGGTAACCACACCGGCCCCAGCCAGGGTACAGGCAAGGGCTTTCTGGGCCACTACGCTGTACATAAGCTGCGCGTTGCTCAGTTGGTAAAGAATCTGCCTGCAACGCAAGAGACCCTGCTTCAATTCCTGGGTCAGGAAGATCCCCTGGAGAAGGGAATGGCTACCCACTCCAGTATTCTTGGGCTTCCCTTGTGACTCAGCTGGTACCTAGGTTTGATCCCTGGGTTGGGAAGATCCCCAGAGAAGGGAAAGGCTCCTCACTGCAGTTTTCTGGCCTGGAGAATTCCATGGACTGTATAGTCCACGGGGTCGCAAAGAGATGGACACGACCCAGCAACTTTCACTTTCACTTTCAAGCTGTACATAGAGCGGTCCCTCGCTCGAGTGGCCACAGGGTGGGGACCTCCTGGGGACACATTCTCCCACTGCCCTCTCTGCCCTCTGCTCTCTGTGGAATGGGAATCTGCCCCCCTGTGTGTGCAGTGGTGCAAACTCAAGTGTGTACATGCAGAGGGCAGCTTAAAAGTAGGATCAGAGACGAGGGAGTTAGACTGGGGATTAACTGCATGAAAGGGCTAAGCAGGGAGCAGGGCTTGGAAGGAAGGCACACTGTGTGCACAGGTGAGACGAGAGTGACTCACGGAAGGCAGGGCCCGCCCTAACAAACGTCGCCCCGAAGCTGCCACTAAGCGAGCCGGGTATCACCCTGGGGTGGGGGCACCAGACTTACCTGTGGATGCCTCGACTCATCCCAATTGCTCAGGCAGAAAAGACAGACAGACACATTTCAAAAGCTCCATAGACTGACCAGTCTTGAACAGTTGAGCCAACATGACCATGCAGGTGCAGGTGTGGCCATGTGTGTAACAGGTTTTGTATGCCCCTCATCTGGATGTCCTTGGAGCTGTGACCCTCATAAGTGGCCCAAATTGAGAAGAACCAGAGGGTCCCAAGGGCTTACCTGACATTCTAAAAGGCATGAAGATCTTCTCATTGGTGTCCGGGTGTAGAATAGCCTGGCAAGAGCAGGGAGCAGAGCATAGGGTGAGAGCTGGGGAGGGAGAAGGGACATGGGGGGAGGGAGGGGAAGGAGGTGAGGGAGCCCCCCCAGGGGAGACTCCAGTGGCCTGTAGCTATATCCCACCTTGCCTGGTGGCTGGTCAGTCCTCCCTACCACTTGGGGCAAGAAGAAAGCCAACATGGGCCACAGGCGGAGCTTCCCCTCCTGACAGATGCTCCAACTGAATGCAGGCACAGCAGACCATGTCTGCCTTGCAGGCCCTCCGTCCCCCATGCCATGCACACAAGAAACACAAGGATTCATGAAAAGAACCCACCGGGAAGGAGCTCAGGGGCCCGGGAAAGGCAGGCTGACCTGAGCTCTAGTCTTCAGAGATTCAGGCCTGGGTGCAGAGGAAGAAGGAAGCGGGTGGAGAGGAGTGGGGTGGGGTGGGGGCAGGGCAGGGTTTCAGAGGTCAGCAGAAGGGAGCAAAGGAAAGGAATCCAAAATGGACTTACCTGCTTGATTTTCTGTGCACTCCACAGCTGGAAAGGAGGAAGGGAGAAGAAGAAAGGGAAAGAAAAGAAAGAACAAAGATTAAAAGCACATATTAGTTTAAGGTCCCAAAGCCCCATTTTCTAACCAGGGGCTCCATCTCAAAGGGCTTTAGAGGCTCAGGCTGTTTAGAGGCAACTAGCTGCCCAGATGCCCCAGTTTCCCTGGACTGGGGGCAGGTGGCATCACCAGGAAGGAAGGCCAGGGATCTCAGAAGAGCAGAGCTGGGGGGGGACTCACCCAGACTATTTAAACCAAGGGATCTCAACTCTGACTGTGCTGTAGAATTACTTGAAGAATTCTTCCAGCATGTTCCTAAAACTCCCTAGTTCATTTTAAGGTATAGATAAAAAGGTAAGAAGCCCTGATTTAAAGGAAGATACTTTTCATTTAAGTACCTTCATTTCATTTCATTAGGTAGATACTTCAGCTGTCTCCTAGAATCACAAGAGACCACACAGCATAATTTTTCAGAGCTAGACAGACTGCCTGGATCCCTGGATTTGCCACTTCTACCTCTGAGCCTCAATTTCCTCGTCTGTAAAATGGGGATAATAGCTGGGCTCTAACATTGTTGAAGAGGCATATGAAAGGTGCCCAGAGCAGTGCTGGACACACAGTAGGTGCTTTACAAGTGCTCGATGTTATAGATATTCTTCTTCTTATTTTTGTTATTGTTATAAGAAGGTTGTGCACTTCCACATGAATGAGGAGGTTGTCTCTTCCAGCACAGTGTGGGGGCAGGCTACAGGAACAGAACAATTTGTCACTTTCTTCAAATGATAAAACTACTGTATCTCATTGACTCTAAGACATCATTTATCCTAAGATATACTAATTGTGCCACTAAGAAAGAAAACTATGGCATAATACCATGATGTCCATCAGTTAAAAGTTCACCCCATTTAAGAGATGATAATATGTGATAAAAAAAACCTTTTGGAATCGAGAAAATATGGCAAGTAAAAATGTACACTGTGGGCAAATGAAAGGCCAGTCAGTGCATCTTTAGTGGATCAAGAAGGGTAAGACGTAAGAGGGGCAACCGCATAAGCACTGATGTTTAAAGTTATATAATGGAATAGCTATTCTTCATTTATATGGCAATGTCATCTGGGATATAAATTAAGCTGCAGAATGCTACTAGGTAGCAATAATAGAGTTATAAAATTGACATACAGATTGTCTTTTACTTACAATGAGGTTATGTGCCAATAAACCCATCGTAAGTTGAAATTATCATTGTCAAAAATGCATTTAATATTAATACATCAAACCTACAGAACATCATAGCTTAGCTTGGCCCATCTTAAAAGGGCACAGAACACTTACATTAGCCTACAGTTGAGCAAAATCATCTAACACGGAGGTTATTTTATAAAATAGTACTGAATATCTCATGTAATTCATTGCATACTGTACTGAAAGTGTGGGTACAGAACGGTTCTAAGTATACTGGTGGTTCCCCCCTTGATCTCATGGCTGACTGGGAACTGTGGCTCACTGTCTGTCCAGCATCAGAAGAGGGTATCAGACCACGCATTGCTAGCTAGGAAAAGATCAATATTCACAATTCAAAGTACAGTTTCTACTGGATGCATATCATTTTCATACCATCAAGTCCGTAAACTGTGTGTTGAGCCATCGTAAGTCAAGGACCATCTGTATTAAAGTTTATGCTTTTACTAACAGTCGAGTCCTTAAGTCTAATTCACAGTCTAATCACTCTGATTTTAGATACATTTCAAACATATTTGATTGTCTGCTATTCCATATCCAGAAAGATTAGAGGCAGTAGATTTTTTTTTAAATTATAATTGAGGAACAGAGGGGACTAAAGAAAGAAAAACCAAATGTAGAATCACTGTTAGCCAAAGACAGTATGTGAGAGCATAACAGTAGAGAAGTAAAAAAATGATAAAAGGTTGATCTTTCGTTGCTCAAAGAGTGCCTTGCTGAAGTGCAACCCACCAAGTCCCAGCACCATCCCAGGTGTGACCCCAGGCCCTGGGCACAAACTCCTGACACCCCAGGCTCTCCACCCCAAGTCAGAATCTCCTACGTCCGTGTCCCCTCACCCTGTGGGGTCATAGCGCAGATTCTTGGAGCAGGGTCTCGCCTTTGAGTGCTGGCCACAGCATCTCCCAGAGCCGTGCACACAGCAAACCTAAGACTATTTGTTTAAAAAAAAAAAAAAAACAAAAAACTAAGGCGTCTTCATACAATTCTTATAAATAAAGAAAAACATCCCCCACCTGATGAACAGCCTGGGCTGAAAACACTGATCTAAGACATTAAAGGACAGTGTAAAGAGCAGGCATTAGAACCAGCAGTCTACATTAATATCACATACTGGATGTGTGACCCTGGGCTAATTACTTTGCCTCCATGCTTCAGTTTCTCCATCAATACAATAGGTTGTTGTAAGGGCTATGCTTGATGCTCCCAGCAGCTGGCGTTTCCCTTTGGGTACACAGCTAAGTCTATGCTTTCCAGCCTAGACGGTCAGGTGGGCTCACATGACCAGGTGCCAGCTGATGGGCTGTGGGTAGAAATGGAGTTCACCATTTCCAGGCTTGGCCCCAAAGCCTCCCACAGAGGAGCCACCGGGGGACAGTGAGGCCCTAGAAGACAGGAAAGCTACAAGGGGAAAGGAGCCTGGCTCCTGGACAATGGCACGTGCTAAGGCCCTGGGTGGCACTGGACTCTGACATGAGTGAGAAGCAGACCTTACTGTCTAAGGCCCCCAAATCCAGGGGGTTTTGTTACAGCACTTGGCTTACACTGACCAACACGGAAGTTCGCTGAGACACGTATGTATACCTGAATACTTGGCCCATACGTCATGCTCCATAAATGCCTAACGTAAAGGGGGAGTCAGTCAAATGAGCAGTATTTTTCAAAGAACTTAATTATTTCTCAAAATAAATTCATCCCTGTTGTTTCATTCCTACAACATGCCTGTGTGGTGAGTAGACTACTTTCACACAAAGCAACTCATCTCAGAGAGACTAAGTGACTCAGCCGAGGTTCCAGAGGCCTGGTGGCAGGACGAAGATGTGCACCCAGGCCTCCTGGCCTCCAGACTCATGTGCCCCTGTTCTCTGGGGCAGACTGGTGTCCGGTCTGGCCAGGGCGACAGCCAGACCTGAATCACGAGAAGAGGAAGAGGCTCAGCGGACGCCACCTGAGGTGGCGTCCCTTCGCCGCTAGGCAGGAGATGCGCTTCCCCGGCACCTGCTCCTTCTCCCCCTCCCCGGGAAGACTAGCCAAGGAACACTGGCAACCCATGGCTGCATCTGTGTCCCTCAGGTTCAAGGCTGCCTTCTCCACCCCCACCCAGCGATGGGAGACTCAGGCAGGCGCTGGCTCGGCAGCAGAGGCAGAAGTTCAGCAGGGATGTCAGCAGGTAAGGCCAGGAGCCCAGAGCTCACAGACACATTCCCTCCTCACAATGATACCCACACACGGTGTGGGCAGGTTGGTGCCACAGATAAGAGGCAATGGCCCCGTTAACTATTTGAGTCTCACACTCAGAAAACTGTTTCCATAAGACAGATGAGAAGAGCAAAGCTCAGCCACACCCAAGTTCTCACAGGTGGAGCCAGAACTTCAGGTTATGATCTGTGACTTAGATTCATTCATTCATCTTCATTCATCCATTCACATATAGTGAACAGGTGCTATGTGTCAAACATATTTCTGAGGGCTTTGTACATATTAACTTATTAATCTTCTCAACAACCCTATGCGGCAGGGAATAGTGTATCTCCCATTTTATAGATGTGGAAACTGAGGCACTGAGAGGTTCAGTGATTTGCCCAAAGTCCCACAGTAGCACTGGGATTTGAACCCAAGCCGTCTGGTTGCATGATCCCCACCCAAATCCCTATGCATGCATCTCTAGATGCTGGCACACCAGTTCACACTGTTCTGTCCCTTAAGGCATCTAGTATTATCTGGAGATCTTTCCACATCAGAGCATGGAGAGCAGTCTTATTCTTCCTAGCAGAAACATTGAATGAACATATAAACTTCACCCTATTCAGTTCAGTTCAGTTCAGTCACTCAGTCATGTTTGACTCTTTGCAACCCAATGGACTGCAGCACATCAGGCCTCCCTGTCCATCACCAACTCCCAGACCTTGCTGAAACTCATGTCCATTGAGTCAATGATGCCATCCAACCATATCATCCTCTGTTGTCCCCTTCTCCTCCTGCCTTCAATCTTTTCCAGCAGCAGGGTCTTTTCCAATGAGTCAGTTCTTTGCATCAGGTGGCCAAAGTATTGGAGCTTCAGCTTCAGCATCAGTCCTTCCAATGAATATTCAGGGCTGATTTCCTTTAGGACTGACTGGTTTGATTTCCTTGCATCCAAAGGACTTTCCAGAGTCTTCTCCAACACCACAGTTCAAAAACATCAATTCTCTGTGCTCAGCTTTCTTTATGGTCCAACTCTCACATTCATACATGACTACTGGAAAAACCATAGTTTGACGATATGGACTTTTGTCAGCAAAGTAATGTCTCTGCTTTTTAATATGCTGTCTAGGTTGGTCATAGCTTTTCTTCCAAGGAGCAAGCATCTTCTAATTTCATGGCTGCAGTCACCATCTGCAGTGATTTTGGAGCCCAAGAAAATAAAGTCTGTCACAGTTTCCATTGTTGCCCATCTATTTGCCATGAAGTGACGGGACCGGATGCCATGATCTTAGTTTTTTGAAAGCTGAATTTTAAGCCAGCTTTTTCAATCTCCTCTTTCACTTTCATCAAAGGTTCTTCAGTTCCTCTTGGCTTTCTGCCATAAGGTTGGTGTCATCTGTATATCTGAGGTTATTGATATTTCTCCCAGCAATCTTGATTCCAGCTTGTGCTTCATCCAGCTCAGCATTTCTCATGATGTATTCTGCACATAAGTTAAATAACCAGGGTGACAATATACAGCCTTGATGTACTCCTTTCCCAATTTTGAACTAGTCCATTGTTCCATGTCTGGTTCCAGCTGTTGCTTCTTGACCTGCATACTGGACTTTTAAACTATTTCCAATCTTTTATTGTGGTAAAATATAAATAATAAAATGTACCATTTAACCATTTTTAAGTGGAAGTTCAGTGGCATTAAGTTCATTCACATTGTTTTACAGCCATCACCACCATCCATCTCCAGAATTTTTTCACCTTACTCAACTGAAACTCTGTACCCAGTAAGTACTAACTCCCAAATCCTCCTCCCCTCAGGTCCAGCTTGTCTCTTTGAATTTAACCACTCTAGATATTTCATTCAAGTAGAATCATACAACAGTTGTCTTTTTGTGACTGTCTCATCTTTTGCTATTATGACCCTACTCCAGTGAATGTCCCTGGAGTTACCACTATTATATCAATAACATCTAAAGGAAAAGGATGAATGTATGCAGATATCTCTGGCAGGATACAGAAGAAACTGATCCTTACTCTAGGGAGAAGTGGGAAATTGGCAGACAGGGAAAGGGAAACATTGTATATTCTATTTTCTTTTGATACCTTTAGTATTCAGTAGATTGTTCAGGTGTTGGTGGTTTAGTCACTAAGTTGTAGTCAACTTTTGCGACCCCATGAACTCTTGTGACCCCATGAACTGCAGCCTGCCAGGCTCCTCTCTCTGTCCATGGGATTCTCTGGGCAAGAATACTGGGGTGGGTTGCCATTTCCTCCTCCAGGAGATCTTCCCAACCCAGGGATCAAATCTAGGTCTCCTGCATTGCAGGCAGATTCTTTATTGATTGAGCTACCAGGGAAGCCCTTGTTCATATGTTGCTGATGCTAAGCTGCTTCAGTCGTGTCCAACTCTGTGCGACCCCATAGACAGCAGCCCACCAGGCTCCACCGTTCCTGGGATTCTCCAGGCAAGAACACTGGAGTGGGTTGCCATTTCCTTCTCCAATGCATGAAAGTGAAAAGTGAAAGTGAATGTGTTACCTACCCAGAAATAATTCTTAAAAACTTAAGAGTAACCATTAGAAAAATAGAAATAGCCTGCACTTTTCAGCTCTTTATAGTCCTCTATGGCATAGACTGTTAATGGTCCAACAAATCCTATGTCCTTTTCTGCCATAGTAATAGAAAGGTAGCGGGCAGGTGACTGACCTGCTGTACTACATTTCCCAGCCTCCTTTGCAGAGCAGGTGGTTTCCCTGCTGTACTACATTTCCCAGCTTCCTTTGCAGGGCAGGTGGTTGGCCTGCTGTACTACATTTCCCAGCCTCCTTTGCAATTAGGCTTATCCATGTGACTGAGTCCCTCAGTGGCATCTGAGGAGAGGTGAGATGTGCCTTTCCCTAGCTAGCGCCTCCCAACCTATACTTTCTATCACCTGCCTGTGAACCAGAACAGCAATGTGGCTTCAGCCCAGCCTGAGCCAGGCAGAGGGAAGAACCCAAGGAGATGGTGGAGAAACACGATGGAAGGAGCCTGGGTTCCTGACTGACCCTGTGGAGCAGAGCCACCTGCCCACCTGGAGCTTGAACTATGACATGGGCAAGAGATAAACATCTATCTTATTTGAGCTGGTGTGTTTTGAGGTCATTTCATTACAGCAGTTAGTATAACCTTAACCAAAGTAACCCATGTGGGGTTTGGGGAAAATGCTTCCCATGATGTCAGGGAAGCCTCTCCACAGGAGAGAGGAAGGAATGAGCACTAAGTCAATGTTGAGGGTCTTCTCATGGCATCTGGAAGTGCTCCCACCTCAGGAGGTTTGGGGGTGAGAAGGGAGGGACAGCTCCATCTTAAACTAAACTTCCTAGTCATGACCTGACCTCATTTGGGTTCATCTCATCTCCAGGCTGCACCAGCAACAGTCAGGGTCACAGATTTGGGGCCTGGCTCAGCCACCAACTTGCCTGGTCTTCCTGTGCAAGTCACCTCACTCCTTAGAATTACATTGTTTTGTTTTTTTAATTAATGAGTCAGGAGATGGAAGCTAGTCTCTCCAAGGTCCCTTCCCATCTGATGATGCCAATTTTGGCTTTCAGAGAGCCTAGGACAAGGACTCGGGCCTGATTTCTTGAATCTGGGTTTTCCCTGGGACACACTGGACCCATGAGTTGAATGCTGAATGCAGAAATGGCAGCAGATATCACACACAAGCCAAGAGCTGGTTGCTAATTTGAAGTTTAATGAGCCAACTCTGCAAACAGGTCACAAGCAAGGATCACCCTGGAATGTAAAGCATTTGATGGAGGCCGAGGAGACATAGTGGACAGTCCACCCACACTGACAGGGAGCCCCCTGCGTCTTCTTGTCGGCCCACCACAGCAGCTCCACTTAAACCACAATTACTCAGTGTGACCTGGTCTCCTCTGGCTCAGTCATCTCCCTCTGTGCTTCTGGCTGAACATTAAAATGCAAGGCCCCGATTCCTTGGAACTTACTGGTGCAGCAACAACCAGTGTGGATGTGAGACTTTCTTGATTTCTCAGCTTGGAAAATGAGGACACAGAGGACGTAGGGAAACAGCTTGGGAGAAAGGTTGCTGGAAAAATGCAAACGTTGGCTGATTTCAGAAATGGCTTAAGTCTCAGCGGAGTTGCCATTTGAACCTATTAGGAACCCAGTGCGGTGGCCAGGGGAGGGGCAGAGGGTGGGCCCCAAACAAACTTCAGGGGAGAAGCCCCTCCTTCTCAGGGCAGAGACCTCCTGCGCTCAGACCTCAGATGGAGGAGTCACTCCCAGGCCTTGACCCCAGTCTGACTCCTTCCCATTCTCCTCTCCTCTTTCCAAGCTGCTTCTCCAAACCTCTGAAGCAGCAACAACAGAGACTATTTAAAACAACCTCTAGAAGGTAATTAAACAGAGCCTGAAGGGGATCCTTCTGTAAGGCAGAGGATGCCTTCATGAAACAATAAGAAATCTTAATTCATCATTTGGGTCAATCCTATTATTTCTCACCATTAATTTTGTTGCCATGATTACTCCCAGGTAATATGTACAAATGCAAATCTACGTGGGGCGAAAGATGGGCCAATTCTACAGATGAAAGGAGACAAATATCCCCCCTCACTCTGCTGCACAACCCACATGCGCAGTCACGACTTCCATGTACACACGGCTTCTCTCTATTAAGAGGCTGGAGCCTCTAGTCAAACCCTCTTTTGTGAATTGGAATTACAGATCTCCCACTTGCTAGCCATGTGACTTGGGGCAATTTACTTGGAGACGTGGGTTCAAGCCCTGGGTCGGGAAGATCCCCTGGAAAAGGAAATGGCAATCCACTCCAATATTCTTGCCTGGGAAATCCCATAAACAGAGGAGCCTGGTGCGCTACAGTCCATGGAGTCGCAAAAGAGTTGGACACAACTTAGCAACTAAACAACAACTTAATTTTTTGAGCCTCCATTTCCTCATTTGTAATATAGGAATATTTACTTTCAAGCTAATTGTGATAATTAAAAACAATTCATTTAGCCAACAAATATTTACTGAGCACATATTATGTGCTGGGCACCGCTCTAGGCACTAAGAATATATCAGTTAAAAAGAAAAAAACAAACACAAAATCTCTGGTTTTGTGGCACTACAAAAAAGTAATAAAAAGTAAATTTGCTCATATATGAGAAGGATGAATGCTTCAAGAAACACGAGAAAGTAGAACAGAGTAAAGATAGGGAGAGTGTGCTGGCAGCAAGGACAGATTTTTTAAAATTTATTGTAGTGGGGTCCTCACGAAAGGAGGGGGTGAAGGATGGGGAACATTCAGGAACCTGATAACATGACCAGGGTCACAGCTTCTGTCACAGGGGAGACAGAAAAGAAAAGGTTAGGCTGGTGTTGGGCTGGAAGAGGGCAGGGAGAGACACTGGGGCTGCACCCTCCACCCCCAGAAGTACCTCTAGTCCTCAGATCTCTTCACTGGCTGTGGCTCCCTAAAATTCCATCTCTTGTCCTGCCTCTGATTCTAGTGGCTCCTTCTTTTGCTCCCCTAACTTTCCTTTTCCTGGACAGATTCTCAAGTAGGATGATGTTTAGTAAGGTGGTCAAGGTAGCTCTCATTGAGATGGCTTTGGAGAAAATACCTGAAGGAGGGAGTGAGCCATGCAGATACCTGGTAGATTTTTCTGTCCGGCAGAACAGCCAGTGCAAAGGCCCTGAGGCAGAGTGGGCCTCCCCAGCCTATCTGAGGGACTGTGTGACTGAAGTGGGCTGAATGAGGGAAAGAGCAGTAGGAAATAAGATCAGAGAGGAACTGGGGCTTTGCAGTTTGTGCTGAGGACTGTGGCTTTTACTCTGAGCTTTTACTATAGAGTGGTCCTTAACAGGAGGGCAGTTTCCCACCCAGGGGCCATTTGGAAATGTCTGGTCATCATGAACTGGGAAGGGGTGCCATTAGCACCCAGTGGGTAGACCAGGGGTGTTGCTAAACATCCTACAGTGCACAGGACAGCCCCCACAACAAAGAACTGCCCAGCCCCAAATGCCAATCGTGCTGAGTCTGAGAAACCCTGGGGCAGAGGAACAAACCCTGGAGCAGTTTCACAGGTCACTCTGAGTGCTATACTGGGAATGGGCAGAGGGGGCCCAGGTAGAACAGGAAGACCACCCAGGAGGCCACTGCAAGACCCAGCCCGGAGATGCTATACCGCACCCAGTATCACTTCCAGCACATCATACAAATGCTTCAGCTAATACTGATCACTTGCCTGTTTTGTGCTAATAATAAGGGTCAGCTTGTAGCTGCCCCAGAGGTGCTGGGTGCTGATCAGGATCCCAGAGGCCAGGGGTCAGGGGAAGTGGTGGAGGGGAATGTCAGTCAAGCTTCTGATAGAAGACCCTGCTGATGCCCAGAGAAGATTCAGGGTGCAAGTGTTTTTAACTCTCTGGTATCTTCTCTGCTATTTTCAGCAAAAGCCAAACCCAGCTGACCCCATTTCTGCTCTGCCAGAGGAGGAGACTGGCAGGATCTCTCACATCTCAGCTGCCCTTTCTCCTTGGCAGGGTGCAGGCAGAACCCGTCCTTCACGGGACCCCTGGGCAACCAATACACTATGCCAGGTGCTGAGCAGGCACCCAGGAAAGCGGGCTGGTTCCCAGCCTCTGGGATGTGGAATGACGGACCAGAACCACCACTCAGAAGCCGACAGTGGCTCCCTGCCCCCTCACTTCCGACCACCCAAGTTGCTCCCAAGCTGGTTTCCCTTCAGCATTTATCCCTGCCCCTATACCTGGTACAGAAGGATCCAACCACAGTTCCACTGTCCTGCTCCCCCCTTGCTCCAGTACAACACAACCAGCATCTCTTCTGGGTTCCAGAAACCCTCACAATCTGGCCTGAAACTTCCCGGCTTCCTCTCTAACTTCCTCTCTCATCATGCACTTTCTCTCCCTCTCTCTCCACTCTACTTCTCAGCCTTCGTCTGCGACTTACAGGGACGTCCTTCTCATCCTTGGGTCTCTCTACATTCTACATCCAACCACTTGTGTCCTCCACGAAGCCTTTCCTCAGCACCTGTGTTCTCAGGAGTCTTTCACCGCTGAATTCCTACTGCTGCTGCTGCCAAGTCACTTCAGTCGTGTCCGACTCTGTGCGACCCCATAGACTGCAGCCCACCAGGCTCCTCCATCCATGGGATTTTCCAGGCAAGAACACTGGAGTGGAGTGCCCTTGCCTTCTCCATGAATTCCTACTACCGTAGCCTAACCTGCCTCCAGCCACCCCCTTACATGTGCGCCTGCGTGGGAGCTGGCTACATGAGGGCAGGAACTTCCCAGTGCCCACCTGCCACTGCACCTTTCATGTACTAGTGCCCCACGGATGCCCCCGGCCTGGCCTGGCAGGGTTAACCGCCCAGTGTGACTGGGGCTATGGGATCTGCATACACGCCAAGCCCCTCTGATGGACTTCTACCCCACCCGCTCACTCTGCCTGCCTGTGAGCACACACATTCCACTCCAGAGCATCACCTTCCCTCCCAAATCTATCTTCAGACAGTGAGTGAAAAATGGGCATTGGATCTTCCAGGTCCAGTGTCCCTGTCCCACCACACCTTAGTTATGTAACCTGAGATAAGTTTTGTAATCTCTCTGAGCCTCAGTTTTCTTGCCTGTAAAATGGGGTCAATATAGGCATCAACCAAACAAGGCTTCTGTGAAGATTAATTGAGAGAATACATATAAAGTGCAAATATTTAGCATGGCTCCTGGCCCTTGGTGAGCTCACAGTGAGTGGCGACTCATTGCCATGGGGGAGTCTTCCATATTGAACCCCACCCATCTTCACCCATACCAAACCATCCCAGCAAAGCCCCGGCATATAAAAAGACACAGCACAGCAAACACTCAGAAACTTAGCTGCCAGGGCTTACATTTTTGCTCTCATCTATGGCTTTGTTGTTTAACTGATAGTTGCAGTCTTTATTAGGGTTCCTAGCACATCAAATATATACCTGTCAAGCCCAAAGAGTAAATTGTACTTACTTTTATTTTATCCTTAGGACTAACTTTTCACTGGTACAGCAACCTTTCAACAAGTTAACAGTCTCTGGAGGAGATATCAGCCACCCACTAACCAAGGCCATCAGGTGTGAACAAACTCTCAATCCGCTGTAGCCCCCTGGTGGGGTATTGTGACTAGAGGGCAGATTAGGTAACAACAAATCAGTGCCTAAGATACCCAGCGGGCCTGGACATTGCGTCAGGCCCACAGGCGTCAGCACACAGCCACAGGCTTCTGACTCATACGCCTGCACAAGGACGTCAGGGCAGGCACAGAGCCCAAGGCACACAGGCCGCCGTCCAGACCGAGGTCAGGAACCATCCTCAGCCTCTTCAGGCAGCACCGGCATGACCCTTGAGCAGGGCCAGCCTGAACCAGGGATGGGGACTTTGTGAATTTCTGATCCCTGAAGCTCCCCAGATCCCGAGCTGGTACGTCACCACCCACCCCCTCTTGCTGTGGCCGTGGAGGCTGGTGGGGGCCAGGGCTCTGTAGACAAGGTCCAGGAGGTCCTGCAAGAGCTGCAGCAGAGCCCAGTCCTGCTGGCGGGGGAGCCGGGAGGGTGACGGGAGGGGGGCTGGGCCTCGGACTCAGCCTAGAGCACCGTGCTGCCAGCCTCCAGAGGGCCGCTGCAGGCACCACCAACTGGAGCCAGAACAGGGAGGAGCGGCTGGTGCAGGACCCCCACCCTCCCCTGCTAGTGCAGGGTCCCCCACCCTCCCCCAGCTAGTGCAGGGTCCCCCACCCTCCTCCACCTAGTGCAGGGACCCCCACCCTCCCCCAGCTAGTACAGGACCCCCACCCTCCCCTGCTAGTGCAGGGTCCCCCACCCTCCCCCAGCTAGTGCAGGGTCCCCCACCCTCCTGGCCTCCCAGCTGCCTGGAGGCACATGGGAGCTTTTGGGATAGAAAACAAAGGGGGCCTAGAAAACAGGACAGGCAGCTTTAAGCTTCCGAAGGGAACAAAGAAAGGAAACATGGCCTCATTTCCCAACTCTTGAAAACTGGAAAGAGTCCCAAGAGGAAAAGCCAGGCTGGAGGGGAGCTTGGGCTGGGAGCAGACGCGGGGTCAGGAAGGGCCTGGAGGCTGGACTCCTCTGACTGGTCCATGAGGAGCTGCCAGGGTCCGAGGACCGCCCCCCATCCCCCACCCCCGACCGTAGAGAGGAGCATGTCAGGTCACAGCAGCGGGCTCCTCGGTGCCACAGCCAGAGGGCAGCACTTCGCTCAGGAATAAGGAGATGTGGCCCTGCCCTGTCTGCTGATGGCTGCTCCCAGCGAACTCCGCAGGCAACACAGACTCCTGAAGACAGACCTAGCCTACCCAGCACTGCAACATCTTGCGTCACTTCAGGGCCCCCGCACAAGGACATCTGGCTAAGGGGCTGCCTCTCTGGGCACCTCTGCCCCCTCTCCACGTGGCGGGCTGCTGTCCAGCACATCGGCCTGTCCCTTCCTCTAGGGGCCATCTTCTGTGCTCAGGATGTTCTTCCTCTGCCCCTTCCCAGCGCCCCCTCCTCACCAATCCTTGCTCCCCCCTCAGTCTCAGGTGAGAAACCTCTTCCAGACTCCCCGCTTCTGGTCAGGTGACTCCTCCCTCTGCTCTCCCACAGCATCACATATTTTCACTGGCCTGGCCTGGATTCTGGGGAGTCCTGGGGGCAGGACCCTCTTCCAGCCTCTCCCCTGCTGTCCCCCAGGTCCTAGCACCAACACTGGCCTGGAGGTGCTCCATAAATGCAAAGCGAAACAAACCGGACTGGGGAGGGCTGCTGGCTTAGCACCCGCCCGGGGAACACCCAGCCGGGCCCAGTGTGTCTGTGGACTTCGAGCCTAAAGGCGCGAGAGGCAGGCGGTGCCTCAGAGTCACCAACAGAACAGAAGAGACAACGCACAGGAGGGACAGCGCATTTCTGGGTGGAAAATGAGCAGTTTTAGGAACTGATCCAGCAGAGAGGAGGAAGCCGTCCCTCAATGCCTGCAGAAGGCACACTTGAGAAGCCAGGCCATCACCCCCAGGAAGCCAGCGAAGCTCAGGACTTGGAGGGCCCAGGCACCCCAGGAACAAAGGGCTAAACACAGGGACTTGGCTGAAAACCTGAATTCAAAGCAGTAGAACCCCTCGGCCTTCCCCACACAGCAAGATGGCTCTCACCACCCTCACCTGTATCCCCCAAACACCAGAGGTTTATCAACCTTCTGGAGAAACTGAATCCAAGTGAGTCCAGACTTGGGAACACTAGCCCGGTGGAAAGAGGGAGCAGGTGAGGCTAAAAGCAGAGAAATCAATGAAACTCTGCAAAGTGAATATTGGGGCTTCAGCCTTGCTCCTCTGCTTGGCTTCCAGAATGCAGAGGTGAGAAGATACTGTATTTACAAAACAGGAAGACGATCCTGTTAAAAGGAATAAAGAAAAGAAACAACCAAATAGCTCTCAGAAATTAAAATTTGTACTAGCTGAAGTTAAAAATCCGATAGACATGTTGAAAATAAACTCAAGGAAATTTCCTGTAAAGCCAGACAGAAGGAAAAAGTGAAAGGATAGAAGAGAAAAAAAGGATATGAAAATATGAGTATCAATCTAAGATGTTGAATATTTGACTAATAGGAATTCCAGAACGAGAAGAAATTATCAAAGAAACAGTATAAGAAAAATTGCCAGAACTTAGAGACAGGAGTCTTCAGATTGAAAGAGGTCACCAGAAACCCAAAATAATAAGTTTTAAAAGGCATGGCATTGTGGAATTTCAGAAATAAACAGTATACATAAAGAGGAGATCCTAAACATTCCCAAAGAGAGAAAACAGGTCACTTGCAAAAAATCAGGAATAAAACAGCATTGGATTTTTCAAAAGCTAGACTAGAAGCCAGAAGAGCAATGTCTTCAAAATTCTAAAGGAAAAATGTTGTCAACCTAAAAATTGGAATTTTCTCCTCAGCCAAACTGTCAGTTAAAGCTGAGTACAGAATTACAATTACAAATTACATTTTCTTCAGATATAAAAGGACTCCAAATTTTCTTTCCATTTACCCTTTTTCAGGGAGCTACCAGAAGAGGACTTCCACTAAAATGAAGGTGTATACCACGAGGAGCTGGAGGGAACTGGGCCCCAGAAAATTTCAGGGAAAAATATGGAAGTGAAAATGGATTCCCTTGTAGTTCAGCTGGTAAAGAATCTGCCTGCCATGCAGGAGACCTGGGTTCAATTCCTGGGTTGGGAGATTCCCTGGAGAAGGAAATGGCAACCCACTCCAATATTCTTGCCTGGGAAACCCCATGGACAGAGGAGCCTGGCTGGCTACAGTCCATGGGGTCACAGAGCTGGATACAACTGAGCAACTAAACCACCACCACCATTAAAAAATATCAAAAAGCTGCTAGAAGATACAGTAAGAATTAGAGATGGTACAAAGAAAACTCTGTCAGTGAGGAAAATGAGACAATTATTAAATCCAGATAAAACATAAAGTCAAAAAGGACAGGAAACATAATAATATACAACAAAGTTGTAGTATTATTCATATAATTGTCGTAAAGTGAATATCGAATATCCATAGACCCCAAATCTATGATAACTATTTTGGGAGGGTGATGAGGGTGATGAAGGTGATGAGGTGATCCAACCAGTCCATCCTAAAGGAGATCAGGACTGATGTTGAAGCTGAAACTCCAATACTTTGGCCACCTGATGCGAAGAGCTGACTTATTGGAAAAAACCCTGATGCTGGGAAAGATTGAGGGCAGGAGGAGAAGGGGACGACAGAGGATGAGATGGTTGGATGGCATCACCGACACAATGGACATGGGTTTGGGTAAACTCTGGGAGTTGGTGATGGACAGGGAGGCCTGGCATGCTGCAGTTCATGGGGTTGCAGAGTTGGACATGACTGAGCAACTGAACTGAACTGATGAGGATAGGAGAGAGAAATGTGTTTATGGAGGTAAATAATAAGAGAGATTGATCCTCAACTACCACACAAAAGAACTAGTTGAGGAATAGCAGTATAGATAAGCTTAGTTTGAAACACAGGCTTCTATCTGAAGAAACAGCTAACAGCATTTGCTTCTGGGGAAGAGAAATGGGAATTGGGGAGGGATGGGGCAATACACTATTTTTCCTTACAAGGGTTTTCGTACTATTTGACTTTTTGAACTTTGTACATAAATTACTTTGAAAAAAAGTGTGAGATTAATTTTTAATAGCTTTTAAAATAAAGCTTTATGAACAAAAAGAAAAACTTCAGCACATTAGCCATCTGTCTCTACAATCACCAGAGCTGCCCTATACTACATCTCCCTACCTTTCCCCCAAACCAAACAAAACCACCAACTTTTCAATTAGCTCTAGTTCAAGTTTCTACATGATATTAACAAAACAGAAATTACAGTGTCTTAGCCTAATTCCACACTGTCTCCTCCATCTTTCTCATCCTCTGTCTAAACTTCTGGATAGTGGTATGTTTGTGAATATTTTTGAGAAAAAAAGTCCTGATTTATAGTATCTGCCAATTTCCATGGTGTAAATTCTCACATTGTGGCTGATTTCAAGTCATCACTGTGATGTCACTGAATGTGGAACTGGGAAAAGATGCACATGTCAACTCCACTAAACTATTGCCTTAGGTTTCTCTAGTCTTAGCAGCCTCCATACTTCCCACCAGACCAGCTTACAGGAGAGCCCTGAGTATCCCCTCCAAAATCCAGAAGTCCAAGGAGATGGAGCAGCAGTAGAAGTGGATTCGGAGGGGAAGAGAAGTGGTTCTGGCTGCGGGGGAGGGATAGTGAGTTTGCCACCTTCCTTCCCCCCAACCATTCCCCACCCCACCTCCAGCAGAGTTACCTGCTCATTGGTAACCCCCGGGCGCAGGGTCCCACGCTTATAATCTTCCAGCAGTTGCACAGCCTCTCTGAGACGTCTCTGCAGGCAAAGAAAAGGGACACTGAGGGGCAGAGGTCCAGGGTTCCAACAACACTCCCTTGCAGGGGTGCATCAGTATTGGCCAAGCACTGACAAACTTCACAGTGGGCAAGACCTGCCCTTCAGTTTATGGGACACACGCAAAACAATAAAGAAGGCTATCACCTAAACGTCCTTTCACAGGGAAGTGGATAAATGGATAAATGTTTGCCGTTTATCCAGTGTAATAATACTATGCACGTTATTTGGTGGTTTGCAAAGTTAAGTAGATGTCCATGGCCATATCTCCAAGGTATTTTTTTAAGTGTGAAAGCAAAGTACAGAGCTGTATGATGCCAGTCGTTGTACCAAACAAATAACACACATGCACACAAAGAAAACAGTATTTCCTATGAGAATATTTATGTGAGTAAATGTATCAAAAAGCTCTAAGAAGCAGACCCACCAAACTAGTGACAGAGGTTGCCTTGAGGTAGGAAGAAAGAGTTCAGATCTGGCAAGTGGTGTTGGAAGAAGTTTTAGTCTTAATTGTAATATTGAAAGTTTTTATAAAGAGAACATATTTATGTAATACTTATATAATTTCTTCTCAACATTTAAAAAACACTAGCAGAGATTTACATACTAAAATACATATGGCTACAGTAACTGATGGGGAAAAAATAAAAGAGAATAAAATTGTATGATTTTTAAAATCTTAAAAACTAAAGACAGCAACACTGAGAGAAGGCAGTCTTTGTCCCCTGAAAGACTTGTATAAGGATATTCATAATGGCACTCTTCAAATAGGCCCAAACTGCAAACAACTCAAATGTCAGTTAACAGACTGGGTAAGTACATGCACACAATGAAATATTACACAGCATTTAAAACACAGACTACAAATATGTTACAATCAGATGAATCTTCTCAAGAATGGCACCCTAATACCTCTCACCCCATGCTCTTCTAGAACTTTCCCACATCCCCCATCCAGAGGTAGAGTCTACGTCCCTGCACTTGATCCTGGGCAGGCCTTTGTGACTGCCTTAACAATAGAGTGTTGCCAAGGTGAGGCTATGTGACCTCTGAGGCTAGGTCATGAAAATGCCTTGCATTTCCACCTGGCTTTCTTGGGATGGTTGCTTTCTTGAAATTTAGCCATCACATTGTAAGGAAGCCCAAGTAGCCTATGAAAAGACCCATGTGGATAAGAACTGAGGGCCTGGCCCACAGCTCCAGCTAAGTCACCAGCTAATGGTCAGCAACAATTGGCCCACCATGGAAGTGAACCATCTTGAAACGGACCTTCCCCCGGTCAAGCTGCCCTAGCCAAGGCTAAAAGACAAACCATCCTCTCTAAGTCCTGTCAATCAGTGAGCGAAAGAATTGCTTGTTGTTATTTCAAGTCACTAAATTTTGGGGTGATTTGTTACATGATAATAGAAGGCCAGTTCACATAATGATGAGCAAAAGAAGGCAGATGCAAAAAGTATATGTAAAATTAAAAAACAGGTCAAACGCACCTATGGTGGTAGATGTCATTATGGTATTACCTTTGTGGAGGTGGGTTGGGGTGTTGACTTGGAGATGGCATGAGGGAACTCTCTGGAATAATGGAAATGCTCAATGTCTTGATCTGACTGGTAGTTACACAGTATAAACGTGTGTCAAAATCCATTAGGCCATACACTTCAGATTTAAGTATTTTGCTGTATGTATGGTATATCATTTAAAAAAAAATCAATAATAAACAGACAACAGTGAGAGAAGGCAGCCTATGTCCAGGTCAGATGAGGAACGGTCATCAGGGATGCTCATGATGAGGGAAGAAACCCAGGGAAGCCACCCTGATCTGCTTTGACCAAGGGACAAAGTGGCTAAGGATGGGGGTGCAGAGAGACCGCAACAGAAGCCCCTGGTCCAAAGGCAGGATGCACCTCCAGGGCGGGCTGCCCCATGGGGCATCTTCTGAGCAGGCTGACAGTGGTCACATAGGATGGGAAAGGAACAGCCACCTTCCACACTAAAAAAGCAGGACTAACTGCCAGCCCAGACAAGTCAATCGGGCTGTCAGGAGGCCAGGAGAACTTCTCAATTTGCTACAAAGTACTGCCTCTTCCCTTTCAAATATATGTCTATCAATTTCTGAATTCCAGAGTCCTTCCCCAGAATCTGTTTGCTTTCAAAGTAGAGACAACTTTGAGTTTGTGTTTTTTCCAGGTGTAATCCACTCTGTTTAGAAAAAATGTCAGAAAAATTAAAAGCACACACAAAAAAGTTGTAATCACCTATAAAGATACCACAGAGATAACCACTGCAAAAGTTATTATTTTCCTTCTAGACTTAATACATTTGCTTTTCATGTTGGTTGATTGTTTTAACTTGTTTTAACTTGTTTTAACTTTCAACAGAAAGTGAGCAGTTAAGTATTTGAGGCCAGAGTTTAGTTAGACCCTTGCTGTCTCTGCAACCGCCCCCCAAATCCTCCTGGTGATACAGCTCCAAGGCTGCTTCCTGCCAGCCTCAGCCTTGGCCCCACAATAAGTGCTCTACTTTCCACCCTGAATGGTGAATGGCCCCGCGTTCTCATTATGTTCCCACTCCAGGGATTCAGTTCCTCTAACAACCTGGCCAGATTCCATCTCATTCCACACAGTCATCAAAGGGAGGCCTCTTGCCACAGGATTAAGTTCCAAAGAGCCCTGATCTTGGCACTCATTGAGAAAGAACCAAATCCAAAGCTTCCCGAGATAGGCCTGCTAATGCAGGACTGGGACAAGCTAGCATGTGCTTGTCTGCTTCTGGGCCTTGCTTAGCCTCAGCTTGGCCCCCTAGCTCAGTGACTGAGGGATAGGGCTCCCAGTGCCTCTGTGAGACAGGCAAGGCCTCAGGCCTTGTCTTGAGAGGTCCCTGAGGGCTGGCTGTTCTGGGAGCTGGACTTCTCACAGCAGAGAAGGGAGCCATTTTCAGGGAGCCTTGAGGGATAGGAGGAGGGTCTCTTTGCTTGAAGTTCTCCTCTCACCCTGATGCATTGACACGCTTGACAGAAAAGCCCTGGGCGCTCATAGAATGGGGAAAGCAGGAGGTCAGTGGCAGGGTGAACTTTGCAGGAAGTCTTTTCAGTCAGGAACAAACAGGCACATAGGCCCTGAATGCTAAGATGGTGAGCGGCCCAGATGGCCTGGAGACAAGGCTGCAGGCCCTTTTCCGGAGCCCTGGGCTTGGGGAGGGACAGCCCAGGTTGCTGTTTCCCAGACTCCATCACCTGCCTGCCAGAAACTGTCACAGCAACTTTCTTCTTGTATCTGATGGGGCATGGTCTCCATAAAGTCTCTCTGGAGACAGGTACCTGGGAGGTATGCTCCAGGGCAGAGAATTTGAACAGACATCCCGCCCCAAGGCCCTGAGGGGAAGAAGGAAGCCAAAGGGCAGTCCTGCAGTGTTAGCATGGTGGCCGAGAGGGCAGGAGACCCTGACAGACAGGAATGGGGATGTTGGAACACAGGGTGGAAAGGCACAAAATAGGAAGATGAGAAAAGTCATCAAAAGCAAAGCTAATCATTTTAGAGGGAAGGGGTATACCTTAGCCCACTCCCAAACTAAATGCAGACAGTATAATCCATGCTTGGCTAGGAAGTATGTCTAAATGATTTGAATATTTTATTTATTATAACGCTTAACATGTTAAAATATATGATGGGAATGACAGCACCAGGCCAGGAGGTGAGGATTACCCAGAAACATTTCACCCCCACTTGTGATAAAGGCCACCCACTTTACCAGCAGGTCCTCACCCCTGATCTTTCCTACCACCCCACCACCTTGGGGGAAGAGGAGGACATCCTACCTCCCCAGCTGTCTGTCCCCACCCCTGTCCATCCTTCAAGGCTCAGGGCCATCTTCAGGAATCTTCCAGAAATGTTCCCTCTGCCCTCTGAACAGTCAGAGAGCATTTGGTTTGCACCTCTCTGAGGTCCGTGATCACTTACCACCACAAGCCCGTGGTACCTGTCAGAGACTGCACTGTGCAGGGAGCAGGAAGACTGGTTGTAGGTTGTTGGCTGAAACGCAGGGCACACCTACCCCAGTCCGTCACCAACACAGGGCCACACATAATGAGCATTTGATAAAAATGAGGGGCTGAGGCTGCTGGGAGGAGAGGTGAAGGGTATAATCAGGGTTAGGAACCAGGTTCCAAAGCAGCAGGCCAGAGGCCCTTGACAGCGATGCTGGTTTTACGGAATCCTGGGATACGAAGAGACCGTGCCCTGTTCACACAGGATGTGGATGGCAGTACCCCTCTGTGAACGTCTGCTGAACCATATGGGCAATCCTTTCTCTGAGACAGCCGGGGTCCAAGCAGGAAGGGTGTTTCGGTACCCAGGGTCACAGAGCAGGTGGGTGTCATCTAGGAATCCCAAGTCCCCTCATTCCCAGCTTTGGGACATTTCCATGAGACATGAGCATGGAAGAGCCTCCTGTCCTCAGGATGGTCAGTCATTGAAAGAGGAGTGGTCTCCCAGAGAAACCATAGCAATGCTTGCATCCTGAAAAGCCGATGTCAACAGGAGCCAGGTACCCCACATAAGAAAGGGAAGGGCCTTCTTTATTCTCATTCAAAGGCAAGCCTGGTTGACACAGAGAAAATTGCAAAGCATGTTTAGCAAAAGTGGGTACAACTGAAACATGGGCATTTCAGGCAATCAAAATTTGGGAGTCCCACTTAAAATGGGGGGGGGAGAAGGGAGGGAGGGAAGGAGAGGAGAGAGAGAGGAAGAGGGAGAAAGGAAGGAAGGAAAAGACAGAGAAAGGAAAAAGAAGTGTCAGTGATGGGGGAGAATGAGTGTGGGGAGTGGGGTTGGAGTCATGAGGGAACGGAGCCGGTGGTAGGGGCAGGGGGCAGGGCCTGCCTTGACCGCTCAGTATCTGATTGCTCTCACATGGGCCAGTCCTGAATCGGCCAAGGGCAGCGCTGTGCATTCTTACCTTGTCTGCAACATCTTCAACCATTCCTTTCTGGCTCCCAGACGGTGGGATTTTGGGGGCCAAAGCTTTGTGCAGGCAGAGTCTCAAGCCCTTCTCTCATCCTCCCTTGGCCTTCCTAAGCCCTTCTTGTTCCTTCCCAGCAATCCTGGGACACAGGGTCATCTGCGCTGAAATTGTTTCCTAGCTCAACCACAAGCTACCTCTGGGAGGCCCAAGAGAAGGGGAAACCAGACACACACATTTCCCTGTGGCCAACCACTGGTCACCTTCAGGACACGGAATATGAGTTAATTCTGGCAGCATCTCAGCTGGTATAGCCCTTTAGAAAGTACATCTGTCCAGCTACGCCTAAGAACTATAAAAACAATCATGGTCTATATCCTGGACACCCTACTTTTGGGAATTTTTTCATAAAAAATAAATTTGTCATTTGCCTAAGACTATTTTTGGCAGGAAACAAAAAGGTAGGAAACAACCTATCTGTTAGGCCTAAAAGCCTAACAGAGATGGATATTTATACTAAGAGACTTGACTTCCTAAAATTATAAAGAAGGAAATATATGAAAAAAGCAAATAAAAAGTCTATGTTCAATGTAATAAGTATGCCAAAAATGTATATAGATGGGCAAAAACCTGAAGTGTATAAGGGTACTGAAATTTGGAAATTTTTAAATTTAAAATTAGACTACCTGATGCTGTCTAGAATGCATTTAAATGGATATTCTTACTACTATTGGGAGCATAAACTGATAGTCCTGGTACAGGTTGGTACAATTTGCAGGGCAATTTGGCCATATATATCAAAAGCCCTCAAATGCCTTTCATTCAGAAATTCCACTTCTAGGAGTTTACCCCAAGGAAATAAAGAGAAATATGGGGAGATATATGTACAAGGATATTTATCGCCATATTATTTATAATGGTAAAAGACTTGAAACCACCCAAATGGTCAATAGAGAAGATGATTAAGTTTTAGAATAATCACCTGATGGATTACTATGTAGTTATTAAACACACTTTGAAATAACACTTAATGACAAGAAAAAATGCTCAAGATATGCTATATGGAAAAAACAATATATATCATGTATACATATGTTACATATGATTTTAAATATATATTTACATATATATCTAGATATATATATCTAGATATATATATATATCTGTATGTATTGTGAGAGAGACATTACATACAGAGAGAGATCTTCCTTGACTTATGATGGGGTTCATCCCATCAAAAAATTTCACTGTAAGTGAAAATATCACATCTTAAGTTGAAAATACATTTAACACACCTAACCTACCGAATATCATGGCTTAGACTGGCCTTCCTTACACGTGCTCAGAACACTAACATTAGCCTACAGTTGGGCAAAATCATCTAATGCAGAGGCTATTTTATAATAAAATGTTGACTATCTCATGTAATTCGTTGAATGCTATACTGAAAGTGAAAAACCAAATAGTTGTGCGGGTATAGAATGGTTCTAAGTGTATCAGTGATTCCCAAGAGTGATCACGTGGCTGACTGAGACCTGTGGCTGTCATGGCCCAGTATCACAAGAGAGTATTGTACTGTATATCACTAGCCCAGGATATAGTCAAAATTCACAATTGGAACCATGATTTCTACTGAATGCATACTGCTTTCACACCATCATAAAGACCACAAATTGTAGACTGAAGTCAGGGACCGTCGATATAGACAGAAAGTGAGATATAGATACATATATATATGTACACATTATATAAACCATCCTAATTTTGTACAGATATATATACTAGAATGATAATTGTGATTATTTCTTGCAGGAGAGATGATGAGCAGTTTTTATTTTCTTTTTTAGACTTTCATATGTTCCAGTATTTAGAGATTACTACCAGAATCACATCACATCAAGAGGCACATAATGTCAATTGTTTTCATTGGTCACTTGGTTAAAGGAGTGTTCTCCAAGCTCACCACTGTAAAAGTACCTTTTTCCCTTAGTAATTGCTAAGCAACTTTTGGAGGCGATACTTACCTGAAAGACTAAGAATATCCTGTTTTACAACAACATTTTATTCTATGAAAATAGCATCTATTAATGATCCTGGTTGAAATCAGTTATTTCACTTGAGGACTATGTAATGTTTATTTCCTTCAATGTTTATTAGCTGATACTCTTCTGAGAATAAGAGCTTCCCTCTCTCATATTTTTAGTTTTACTATGGACTCATGGATTCTTTTTATTATTCAATGTATTAAAATCCATTATTTTTCTTCTTCTTAATGTTCAAATTTTCCCAAATGTGGCTAGTGGGACTCAGCCACTTCCTGTCCCTGTGTCTCCATCATCATTATAGAAACATTTTCTTATTTTCTGTAGCAGTGCTCATTGCCTCAGGTGTGGGTTTGGCAAACTCTCCAAGAAGCCCTGGGTGCTTTTAGTAAGTAACGGCATTTAGAAACGAAGATCTGAGTGCTAAGTGTGTCCATTGTTACTGGGGTATCATTGCTTCTAGGCCCTTTCAGTGAGCAGAGTCAGAAAACTGAGAAATATAAATGTAAGTATATGAATGTATATGTGCATAAATCATGAGTTCACATTGATTCCACCAATTCATATACAACATAACATAGTTTTTGTCTTTTTCCCTACTTCATATTTGCATCTCCCTAGTCCTGCGGTGAGAACCCTGGTTCCCAATATCAGTGTAATGATTTATTCTGTCCTACAATACACCCAAAACAGTTTCAGATTACTTCACAAATACTAGTAATGAGTTTGTGCTATCTGCACTGCTTCAGTGGGTTTTCCACATCCTTCAGAATGACGATCTGCCAAACATTCATCCTCTTAAATTATTGAATTCAGAATAGCAAACCCCTTTCATATTCAGTTCATGATTTAAAGTAACTTAGATGTCAGCTGGTGCAGCCTTTTCCTTAGAGATCTAGATCTAATTCCACGACCTACATGAAAGGATGAGGCTAGGGCTTCTGCCAGGTCCGGTGACGTCCTTCCTCAGGCCCAACTGTGCACATATAGAACCAAAAGCAGACTCCCGGCCCCGCAAGATCCCTGAAGAATGAACTCTTGCAGAGACTCCAGGAACCAGGCAGATTTTACGACAGTATATCAGGAATGATGGGGGAAGGGACAGCAACTTTCACAGCATGCATGACCAACCTCTAAAGAGCCCCCAGACACAGGTCTTTCCATTCATCATGGTTACTTGCTCTCCTTCCCACTGTTTTCCCCTCATGTTCCTTCTCTCTCCTCCCTCTTAGGAGGTTCAGAAAAGCACAGTTATTCCTCTTCTGTCAAGCAGGCAACCTCCTTCCTCTCTGAAGCCTTGCTCAAGACATTCTTAGAACAAAGACAGCCTTCTTCCTAAGAGAAATTATGGTGAATAAAATTTGCTCCACCTCATTACACACACAAGGGCTGGAATCTTTTTAAAGCTTCGCCAGTTAGAAATTACAAACAATAGCTGCAAAACTCTCTCAGGATGAGTCTATCCGTTGACTCAGCTACTGCCCCTCAGAACTGGGTCACCAGAAGGCTCCAGCGGCACAGCATCTTTCCACCTCAGGAAACTCTGGCTTCCAGTGCCACCTCTCATGTCCTCCACTCTCCTCTCACACAGGTGAACTGGCCTGTCCAGATCGCCTCCACCTGGGCAGCCATCACCCCATGCTCCCTCCCAGGACACTCTGGGAGAGAGACAGTGCTTTGTGGGCATAAGCCACGGTCTTGGGCTGAGCCCAGCAGCGGGGGAAACCTGGCCCTCCTGATAGCACCACAGTTGTCGGGGAGGGGCTCAGGTAAGAGATTCTTTCCTCTTGCTGCTCCTAATTTCCATCGCTTCCAGGCAGATGGCCTTGCCAAGCTACCTGCCTGGATTGGAACCGAGGAGGGATGGAAGGGCCCACTCATGGCCCTTTCAGATTTTTTAGGGCCTAGAAGATCTTCTATGGGCAGAAAATTTCCAAAAGGCAAGTAGTACTGGAAACAGTCCCCAACTGGGATGCAGTAGGAAAAGGTGTAGATCTTTCCAGGAAGCCTATTGGTACCCTTGACAAGGAGAAGAAACAGAAATTTGAAAAATATTTTTAACTGATTGTTGCATTGGTTATTTTCTGGTCATTAAATAGTTAAGAGTCTTTGACATTTCAATTAATAGTAAAAAAAAAAAGTATGAGGCTTTTAAATTACTCATGGGGAAACAGGCAAAAGATGGCTTAGTAATGTACAAAGATGCTGGGGTCTTTCAAAATGCAAGAGTAGAAGAAAAAATGTGGTACAGGGAGACAGCAGTAACATGAAATGGTCTGGGGATGAGAGGAGTGTGGACTGGAGAGGAGGAGCTGTGAGCCCCCAGCACAAGCGGCATGCTGCCCAGCTGCCCCCAAAGCCCCTGCCTGCTCATGGTAACTGGGGGCAGGGAGCACTGATATACATCCAGATGGCCCAAGACTCCCTCCACCATCTCTCAATGTGCTGCCTTCAAGGCCACCATTAGCACCTCCGTCTTTTGAAATAAGCATTCGTCTCTGCTGCCTCCTCCATCAAGCAGGAGGCATTTATGTTGGGATTTTTTTCACAATTCTATCTAGTTGGGCACCATTCCAGAGCTTCCAAGAAAGACACATAACCTAGGCTAGGTAAGTAGTTTCTCTAGTTTGATGCCCCTCCGAATTTTTATGTAATCCCATTGATTACTCCTTAGGAGAGTCCTGACAGGGCCCGGAAATACAATAGCCTTGCCCTTCAGAGGCACTACACCCAGAAATAAGGTCAGCCAGTTAAATACTAGAGTCCTTCATCCTTCCTGAGCTGCAACAGGAAATCACATATCAGGGTAATCCCCACATTTCCCGTAACTGGGCTGCTCTCCCAGGCACAATGGGGATGGAGAGATGGAGATGGTTCTAGGGCCAGGTGCCTAGCAGGCCTTGTGCTTCTTTTTCTTCCCAGAGCTGAAGCAAGCCAATGCTCAGCACAAAAGTGAGCAGAGAAGGGCTGCCTATTCAGGCGGCTGACTCAGAGGCCCAATGACTTCTGTCAGGGTATGTGGGGACCCGGGGGTGGGGAGTTCAGGCCTTCTTCCATCTTGGGAGAGCTCCCTAAACTTGAGTTACCTGAACAAGAATGCAAAGTGGCCAAAAATAAGTGTTCTGGAGACAAGCTTACCTGGGTTCATACCCTGGCTCCATCACTGGCCAGCACCATGTGCCTGAGACTTAACTTCTGTCTGTCTGTTTCCTCATCTGGAAAATGGAACTTAAAATAGAGTCTACCTCAAAGGGTTGTTTTGAGTTAATCCGACAAGATTATACATGTAAAATGTTTATGACACTGCTTTGCTCACAGAAAGTGCTTAATAAATATTCACTACATTATATGTGCATGCATTCCTATAAACGTTTGTAAATACAACACAAAGGATATAAAGACACACTTCTTGGAATGGCTCGAAGAAATCTGACAGTACATTTAAATTAGACAATATCAAGGACTAGTTAGCATGTGGAGCAACTGGAACATTATGGATGAGAATGTAAAATGGATAGTAAGCCTTAAACAACAGTTCGGCAGTTTCCTATGAAGATAAACATATACTTACCATATGAGCCAGCAACCCCAGTCCTAGTTGTTCACTCAAGAGAAATGAAAGCATACGTCCACACAAAGAATGCTCAGAGCAATTTTATTCATAATAATCAGAAAATGGAAACAGCCCATGTGTTCATCAACAAGTGTATAGAAACAAGTTCTGGAACATCCTTTCAATGGATTGCTGCTCAGCAGTAAGAAGGGATGAAGTACTGATACATGCAACAACATAGATGGACCTCAAAAGCACCATGTTAAGGAAAAGAAAGCAGACACACAAGGCTACGTACTGTAGGACTTCACTTATATGACATTATAGAAAGAGCAAAACAACAAGAACAGAAAACAGATGAATGGTTGCCAGGGGCTCAGCAGGGGCTTGGGGAGATGGATTATAAATGGTCATGAGGAGTACTGTAGGATGACAGAAATGTTCTCCATCTTCATTATGAATACTTCATTGTGGACACTTGATAGGTCTGCCAAAACTCATAGGGTTGTTCACATATAAAATATAAAGTACACCTTAATCACAATCTTACCTATCAGAGCAGGGGACTGAGAGGGAGAGAGCATGAGGATCCTTTTTATTCTGTACCGTTTGAATTTTTGTAATGAGCACATAATCCATGTACTCGGTAGTCATTTTATTGAAGTTTGAAAGAATAATAATGACATATCTACCTTGAAGGGATGTTGTGAGATCCAGATGAAATGAGATAATGATGACCTGCGGCTCTTCCAAAGTCACAAGGTATAAAGGCCAAGGGGCCGCCATTGAGAGTGACGGCCATGACTCACCTCAGTGACAAAGAGTGTGCGAGGGTCGATGATGTCCAAGAAGTGCCTGAAGCGACCAAAGAAGGATGTCTGGAGAAGGGGTGGGAGAGGAGAGTGGATCAGTCGCTGTACCCCTTTCTCTGGACAACGGGGAGCCCACCCACAGCTCACCCTGTGTGAGGGTCCCACAGTCACCAGGACTGCTCACACGGGTGACGAACGCCAACGAGGCCTCTCGCTTCTCGGTGACCCGACGGCAGTTCTCCCAGGTCTAGCGCTTTCTAAGGTCAACTTAGAACGACCATTAAGACATGTCTGACCTAGTGTCTCTTCCATGTGCCTCCCATTTTCCTCCCTCTTCTCCCAGTGCCCTGAGATCATCTCCAAGCCTTTCAGCAGCTCCAAGAACCACAAAGCATGAAGGCTAGAGGGGAGGTCTGGTGCCCAGCCCTCTCCCAGTCTGCCCTGCCCACCGCGGCCTTTCTGCTTTACTTAGGACTCTTGGAGAGAGGGTCTCTTCCCAAAGTCCAGCACAGGCTTGCCTCCGGAGAAAGCTCCCCACAGCAGAGCTCAGGTATGGCTGCCCAGCTTGCAGCCCTCAGGCCTTCCTTTACCCACAGCCCCAGGACAGAGGGCCAGCTCCCGGCCTTACCCCTGAGCAGGGGCCTTGGAAAAGGAGGGCATTGTGCTAAACAGGCCACAGGCATTAGAGCAGTGAAAGGAAACCAAGCAACGCTGCTGCTGGGCGTCTGCCCTCAGGACAGAGCCAGTTTGGCAAAGCCAAGCTCCACCCAGCGAGGGGACAAAGGGGAAGTCTGCAAACGCTGGGGGTTCATGCCTCACTATTCTCAGGCTCCTCCCAAATCCTCCCTGGAGCCCCACAGCTCTCCGAGCCCAGCCTCCACTCGGGGGAGGAGACAGAACACTCCCACTCTTTTCCCTTCTCACTAGGACATCAGACCCTGCAGCCAATTTCTGCTCCTTCCCCTCCTCAGAAAAGACTGAAAATAGACCTGGGTCACCACAAGGTCTCCTGACACACCATGGCACCCTCTCTGCCTGGAGCACCCTCTCCACCCCACTTCTAGCCCCAGCCTTTCATAGATCTATCAAGCTTCCACAGCATTGCTAACTAAAATAGTTGCTTCTCTGACTTCTTATACATCAAAGGCCTAAAGCATCCCCCAACTTACACACAATGCTCAATCAGAGATGTTCAGAAGTGTGGGCAGAGGCGTGTGCTGAGAACACTCACTGCTTCATTATTTATAAAGGTGAATTGTTAAAATGACAATCCATTCATATGATAGAACATGGCACATCATGTTTCAGACAATGTTTATGACATGCAAAAAGCTTGTGATTTGTGAAATGCAAGTAAAATGCATGATTCCAACTTAATAGGAGATAAACAGAGCGAGATGGATACTAAAGGGGTAGCAAAGAGACAGGATGACACCCACTAAAACAAACCAGGGTTCCTTAGAGCAGCGGACCCCAACCTTTTTGGTACCAGGGACCTGGTTTCTTGTGGAAGAAATTTTTTCACAGACTGGGGGTGGTGGGGGGGGGGGAGGGTTCGGGATGATTCAAGCACATTACCTTTATTGGGCACTTTATTTCTATTATTATGACATCAGATCATCAGGCGTTAGATCCCAGAGGTTGGGGACCCCTGACTTAGAGAAGTGGCTGATTCCAAGGCTGAGGTAGGGAAAGAAATCGATGCAACTGGCACATTTTGTTGTGCTAGAAAGAAACGAAGCGCCCCTCCCCAAAATGATGGGGGCACGTCAGAAGGACCAGTAAGGTGCAAATGGACTCTGTGTGCCTCTGAGAAGTTCCCAATAGGGTTCACAGGGTGTTCTGAAGGGACTGAGTCTAACCATGCGGAAACATCAGACAAACCCAAACTGAGGAGCATTCTGTAAAATAAATGGCCTTGTTCACCAAATATGCCAATGCTGTAAAGACAGACTGAAAAACTGCCCCACATTAAAGGAACCTGAAGAGACAAGGCAACTGAACATAACATGTGATTCTTGACTGAATCTTGGATAGAGGGGGAAATGCATTCAAGGACCTTGCTGGGACAAAGCATAAAACTGGAACAGGATCACAGATTAATAAAAGGATTGTATCCATGCTAAATTTCCTGAATAACCACACTCTGGTTATTGCTACAGACTAAATATTAGTGTCCCCTCAAAATTCATGTGTTAAATCCTAAACCCCTAGGTGATGATATTTGGAGGTGAGGCCTTTGAGAGCTGATCATATGAGGGCAGAGCCCTCATGAATGGCATTAACAATCTTATAGAGAGGCCAGAGAAACCCCTTGCCCTGTTCCACCATGTAAGAACACAGTGAGCTGTCTATGACTAGGAATCAGACACTCTCCAGACACTGTATCTACCAGTGCCTTAGTCCTGGACTTCCCAGACTTCAGAACTGGGAGAAATTAATTTCTGTTGTTTATAAAGCACCCCATCTATGCTATTTTTATTATAACAGCCCAAACAGACTAAGACAGAGATATAAGAGACTGTCCTTGTTGTTAAGGTTACAATGTAGTATTAAGGGATAGCTGAATACAATCTACTCTCAAAAGGTTGAGAAAAAAATGATGTGTGGATATACAGGGCAGCAATAAAACCTGGAAACGCAGGTACTATTATTCTATTTACAGGTTGAAGATGTTCTTAATATCATGTGCATTTGCTCTTTCCTGGCTTTATGACCACCTGTAGACAAAGAGCATAATAAAGGAAATGTGACAAAATGTTAAAAGCTGGTGGATCTAAGCAAAGGGTATATGGAATTGAATTCTTCTTGCAACTTTTCTGTAAGACTGAAACTGTTTCAAAATTACACTATTTAAAAAGCTACATGAAAATATATTAAAATGTTGAGAGAGAGCCTCTGGGTGATAAGAATATGGTAGATTTTTATTTCCATATCTTTTACATTGCTTTTTAAATGAAAAAAATCAATATTATATTATGTATAATATAAAGAAGTAATATTCTATTTTTAAAATATGTATTTAAATTAAAACACAGACATATATTACTCGATTATAAACTGCTGAAGGATGTGGGCTATTGGATGTTCTTTCTGTATGTGCCTTGGCTCCTAGCTGCATGTCACACACCTAGAAGATGTTCCATAAATACCTCAGCCACAACATGAATGAGTGGGCTGGTGAGCAGTCAATGCCCTGGAGGCTTCCTGGAGTGATGCAGCCTGGGCTGGACCTTGAAGGGAGGGTAGGATGTGAAACGGACAAGAGTATCAGCAGTTAGCAGCCCAAGGAGGGAAGAGGATCAGCAGAGGGGAGGGCCTGAAGGAGAATGGCCTAAGGGAAGCAGCCTCTTGCCAATGATCCAGGAAAACATCCAGCCTCTGACTTGCCCTGTGGTCCGTCACTGTTTTCATTCTGTCCCGGCCTGCTGACCCTGCGGTATCTCTCCACCACTGCCACTGCATAGATGCCTACCAACCCCTATTGGACTAGCTGAGGGAACACCACATCGAACAAGCCCACAAGGAGCTGAGACCATCAAGAGAGACAAACAAGTAAAGAGAGAACTATAAAACTAAGTGAGGCATCATAACAGGCCCTGGGCACACAGCTTATTTCTCCCTAGTGAGTCAGGAAGCTTCCCAGAAGAGCTGGGATGGGCGGATGGATGAATTTACCGAGGAGAGAAGGGTATCAGCAAGAGCTCAAAGGCATGCAGGTTCTGGTCAGAAACTGCACCTGTCTCCTGCAGTTTATTCAGTCATTCACCAGAAAGCTACTGAAGACCTACTGTGTGCCCAAGGCTGTGCTAGGTCCTGAGAAGAGAGCAAAGTTGACTGGCTGGGGGAATGAGGCCCAGATTTCTAGCCAGACACTAATGCTTACTAACCAGGATGAGGAAAGCAAGAAGCGCATTGATTCAGTGGAGAGGAAGATAACAGTTCTGGATTGGTCATGTACACTTGGGACACCTAAGAGCCTTCCAGATGTAACTTTTCAATAAACACTTACACATAAAGGTCTGAGATTCCCTTTATGTGCACACATGACAATGTCCTAACCCAATCAGCCAAAGAACCTCCCCCCAACCCACCAGGGATAGACAAAGTTAGGCTTCCTGACTCACTGCAATGATGGAGGCCACACAAGAGGAACCATAAGGCCTTTTGTCAAATAGGGGAGAAAAACTGAGTTAGTGCAGAATCCTGGGGAAAGGTAGAGCAAAATTTAAACGAAACAGTAAATTAACAGGCTCAAGGCAAAGCAGGGCTGTGGGGAAGAGGGCTACACAGGTCTGGACTGAGAAGTAAGCAGAGGGTTTTGTTTCTTGAAAACTATAAAATTCAGTTAACCATGGCATGGGATCCAGAAACTTATTTGAAGCCCTGCCCTTGTATTGATTCTCTGAGTCAAAGTACCAAAGACCCACCAATCAAAAGCAGGATGTTTCATTCCTACTGCCAAGTAGAGGAGGTCATTCAACACCTGGTTCTATTAATAGAAGGATTGAGCCATTAGCCATTGCAGCTGCTGACTTTCAACACACCCTGAAAGGAGTTCAGGGCAGAGCCCTCTGTGTTCTGGGAACACTGGTAGAACAGGCCTGCAGAGAGTTAAGTATTTTTTTCAGGAGAAACTTTTTATGAACCTGGATTCTTACATCTTCCCATACTTAGAAAAGCACTAAACCCATTAATTAAGATATCTGTTCCTCACATATAGCAGCAACCTTCTGAAATATGTGCTTGATTACACATAACCCCTCTGCCAAAATCACACACATGCTGACCTCCCCCCTTACCTCTTCAGAGCTCTCTGAGAGGCTGCCTCCCAGACTATAGTCCTCAATAGACGCTAAATAAACTCAACTCACAGTTCTTACAGTCTGCATTTTTGTGTTTGTTTGTTTTCCTCAATGTTGACCCTGCTGATATAAACACCAAGTGAGTGAGTGACAGTCCCTCAGTTGTGTCCAAGTCTTTGCAGTCCCAGGGGCTGCAGCCTGAGAGGCTCCTCTGCCCACGGAATTCTCCAAGCAAGAGTCCTGGAGTGGGGTGCCATTTTCTTCTCCATTTAAGCAGCAAAGTTCCTGGCAATCCACAGCCTTGGAGAATGTGATTTCTCACTGAGTACAAAAGAACAGCTACTCAGTGAGGGCGGCGGGGGCACCTCAGAGCTGAGTAGGCCTAGAGAGAAACACTCTTCTTTCTAGCTGCCATTATGTGTCTGTCCTCCCAGCCTGATGCATAACATGGCAACCTGATCAGTTTTTATTTTCTCAACAGTTTAGTATACAGGGTCTTTTTTTTTTTTTGCCCTCCAAAATCCACTTTTTACCCCATCAGATAATCAGTGGATTTTTTTTTTCCTTCCCTTTTTCTTCACCAGAAGAGTGAGTCAGTCAAGCAATTTATTCCCTGTCCCCTCACAAGAAAGGTGAGTCAGCTACTTCTCAGCAGGGGCTCGCGGCCTGCTGCTTCCTAACTCCCAGGCCTGGCCCAGGAGAGCAGAGTCAGAGAGCTGCCTGGGGAGCAGCAGCCCAGGGCAAAGGCCTGAGGGAAACTGACAGCGGGCCTGTACCCAGACCTCTACAAGACTGCTCATCTGGATGAGGAATAAATACTCATTGTATTTATAAATACTCACTCACTCGCTGTAGCCCAATAGCAGAAAGGCAGGACCAGCTCCGTAGTCCTCAGCCGGTGGCACAGTGAGTCCCCTGGGTTTTCTGAAATCCAGGCTGTACACCCCGGATTCGAACTCTATTGGCCTGGGGTGGGCTCCAGGCGTGAGAGTCTGCTTAAAAGCCTGCCCAGGTGATTACTGTGCAGCGGGGATGAGAACCACTGAACTGGAAGGTGCTGACTGTCTCCAAGGCACAAACCAGCCCCGGGACCAGCCCTGCGGAACAGTCGCTCTCTAGCCTCTAGGACGTCAATGATCTAAAAACATAACTACCTACAAGGCACTGTCACTTCAGAACTTATTTCAGCAAATAAAGGAGAGACTTCCCCATTGCCTCCTGACTCTCAGCCCGCACAAACCTCTCCTCCCTGAAGTGAAGAGTGCATTTCTGGGCCCACAAGCTGCCCAGACCCCGGAGGGAACCCTCAACAAGCTACCTACTCTGTTCCTTGGTGGATTTGGAGCCCAGCACACACATAGAAGACCCATACCCCCAGTCATCTTAGCAGATAAGTGAGATTTCTGAAGGAACAAGGAAGTTTAATAATAATAAGAAGAAAGCAAACATTTCTGGATAGATTAAATCACAAATGGAAAGAATCATGTATGTGCTCTTCCTGTCCTGGGACCCCAACTTGCCAAAAATGGTGTTAGCCCTAAAGGAAGAAAAGAGTGGGTTCAGGAAAGGAAATGAGTAGAAAAAAAGTAAAGAGAGTGGTCAGAGCACAGAGCTCCCCATGCACTCTGGCCATCTCACCAGGTAACATAGGGCCACAGTTAAAAGCATGGACTTGAATTTTACACAAACAGCAGGGGACAGAGGATCATCTTAACTAAGCCTTCAGCCACATGCAGAATAAGAAAATTGTACAGGACAAACAACCCAGTTTCTCCAACAAATATTGGGTTGGCCAAAAGATTTGCCTGAAAAACTTGAACAAACATTTTGGTCAACCCAATAGAAAGAAAGAGGGATGAACCAGTAGATTAACA
The DNA here is from genome assembly GCF_019320065.1 of Cervus canadensis. Lineage (NCBI taxonomy): Eukaryota > Metazoa > Chordata > Mammalia > Artiodactyla > Cervidae > Cervus > Cervus canadensis. The sequence continues at coordinate 11,049,636 of NC_057390.1, read as the reverse complement.
TATCAGTCAAATATAATGTGTGGGCTTTGTGGGAGTCTGATTGAAACAAACCAATTATTTTTAAAACACTGTAAGGGAAATGTGAAGAGTGCAATGGACTGAACGCCTGTCCCCACACCCCCAAAGTTATGTTGAAATCCTAACGTCCCCACCACCACCTCAAGGTGATTGTTTTAGGAAGTGGTGTCTTTGGGGAAGTATTAATGTCCTTATAAAAGTAACCCCAGAAAGATTCCTCCTCCCTTCTGCCATGGGAGGTTTCAGCTAGAAGATGCTATCTATGAACAAGAAAGTTGGCTCTCATCAGACAATGAATCTGCTGGTGTCTTGATCTTGGACTTCCAGCTTTGAGAACTGTGAAAAATAAATTTCTGTTGTTTATAAGCTACCTAATCTACAGTATTTTGTTACTGCAGTCCCAACAGACTAAGACAAATAATGACTGGTTTGATGATATTAAGAAGCAATTATTTTAGGTGTGTTAATGGTATAGTGGTTTTGTTAAAACTAATTTAAAAATCCTCTGATATCATATGAAAAAGAAGGCACTTCACCTCTGTGATATTCTCTCCCTAAAACCCATAACTGTCTAACCATGAGAAAACCACTAGACAAACCCAAACTGAGGGACCTTCTAGAAAATACTGGACCGGTATTCTCAAAACTGTCAAGGTCATCGAATAGAAGGTAAGACTGAAAAACTGTCATAAAACAGAGGGCAGACATGACAACTAAATGCACTGTGGGATCCTAGCACAGAAGAATAACATTAGTGTAAAAAATAGTAAAATCTAACTGTCTGGAGTATAGTTAATAGTAATGCTGGTTTTGTATTCCAACAAATGTACCATGGTAATCAGAGATGATGACTTTAGGGGAAACCAGGTGAGGGTTATACAGGAATCCTGCTACTCGAATTCTGCACACATAAAATGATTTCCAATTTTAACAAGTGAATTTAGAAAAGCTAACTTAAAAGCCTTTCTTTTTTAGAGTTACCTATAGCAGGTATCGGAGAAGGCAATGGCACCCCACTCCAGTACTCTTGCCTGGAAAACCCCTTGGACAGAGGAGCCTGGTAGGCTGCAGTCCATGGGGTCGTGAAGAGTCGGACATGACTGAGCGACTTAACTTTCACTTTTCACTTTCATGCATTGGAGAAGGAAATGGCAACCCACTCCAGTGTTCTTGCCTGGAGAATCCCAGGGATGGGGGAGCCTGGTGGGCTGCCGTCTGTGGGGTCGCACAGAGTCGGACACGACTGAAGTGACTTAGCAGCAGCAGCAGCAGCATAGCAGGTAGAGTGAACTAATGGGCTACGCATTAAAATAATTCACTGATCGGGGGTGGGAGGCATAGAAATGATGCTGGCCTAACCCTGGTAATTGCTGAAGCTGAGTGATGGGTACACAGGAGTTCACTGACAATTGTCCTCAATTTTGTATGTTTAAAAATCTCCATAATAAAAAAGTTGACAATAAACAGAAAAACATAGACTCTGGAGCCAGACTGCCTACTGAATCTGTTTCTTTGTGTGCCAGTTTTATCACCTAGAATATATAGGATAATTGTCTCAACTTGTCTCACATGGTTGTCATGAAAATTAAATTGGTCAATACATGAAAACGTTAGAACAATGCTTGGCTAGCATCATCATCTTATGCGGAGAAAGATATTCACAGACCAAAGCCCACCAAAGCAAGCTTTCTCCACCCTCTGACACTGCTTAGAGCTCCTCCTTCCCCTGCCCCCTGCACAGAGAGATCCTTGAGAAATGAAAGGAAGGAGGGTTCTGGGGCACTCTAGGGAGTAAGGAAAGACTGTCCGGTCTTGCAGAAAGTGGTGTTATTGGTTAGTGGATTGAGAGCAGTGTCCCTGGTGTGGGCTCTGGGACTGAACCCTAGATTATGAACCACTCAGGGTTCAAGGGGCTGAACGCAGCCAGTGTGGTTGGAAGCAGGAGTCCAGAAAATGGATGGGGGTTTGAGTGGAGGGCAGCAGGGGTGGGCCATGCAGGTCTTTGGGGTCTTCAAAATAGAGGTCTTTACCTCAGAAGCAGGGGAAGCCACTGGAAGGTGTTTAAGAACATGTGTGTTGGAGGAGGGTGCAGCATCGCCTGAGCAGACCTGCACTGCTGGGGCTCTGCCATGCGAAGAGGAAGGGATTGGAAGGGGGCCAGAGTGCAAGCAGGGAGACTTGGCAGGAAGCTTCTGCAGTGGCTCAAGAGATCAGTGAATGGGAGCTCAGTCTAGGATTCCAGCAGTGGAGACAAGTGGATCTAAGAGCTATATGAGATGAAAATCCTGTTTGTATTTAGAGGGTGAAGGAGAGGAAGGCAAGTACACAGGGGACTCCGGGTTTCTTGCAGTCAACTTGGTGGCAGTTTGGGCTGCTTGCACAACCAGGGAGTCGTGTGGGAGGGGCAGAACTGGAGGAAAGACAGGTTCCTTAACATGAGTGAATATCACATGCACTGTGCTTTACACAGGTCACTAGGCTGGAGGAGAGCTGCTTCAAAAGCAAATACAGCAAACACTTGCTGCCCTCGGGAGTGGTGCCAAAAAGAGGTACCAGCAATGGCTGCCTCGACAGAGTAGCCTCAAGCATGTGTTTACGTCTCCAGCAGTGGTAACAGCGATGGGCTCCATCATTTGGAGCCACTAGGAGGTTCTCAAATATCTGTGTGTGACTGTCCCAGGACAGTTTCTGGGCAAAAATGAACCCATAAATTAATTCAGCACATTACTATGTGCTGAGCCCCAGCTCAGGGTAGGATGGAGACAAGCGGAACTGCAAGAGCGGCCCCTCCTCCCAGAGTGTGTTCACCAGTGTTGAGGGGGCCCAGTAATCACACAGAGTGGGGAGATTAGAGGACCACAGGGCAGTAAAGGGCAGACTGCAGTAAAGGCTGACTTATGAGGATCCCACTTGGGGTAGCCAAAGAGCTGGGCAGGAGGGGTCCCATCAGGAGATAAGGGAAAGAAGGGCGGAAGTGTTTAAAAGGAGGTGGGCCTGAGTCTTGAAGAACTAGTAGAATGTGGGGTTGGGGAGTGGGGAAGGGGTCAGCTAGTGAAGGGTCACTCAAGTCCAAGCACAAGCACCCCGACAGGCCATTCCAGGCAGCACCTTGCACTGGCAGGATGACATCAGTCTCGCCTTAGATACTTGCATGCTGAGATGGTTTATTTTTTAAAGGAATTAAAGTCTTGTTTAAAAACAGTGAGGATATTTTCTCAGAAGGCTCAAAAGCGCAGCTCCTTAATTAGCAAAGCTCAGTGCATCGCTTTGCTGGAACCAGTCCCTCTCCCACCAACATGATAATAACCAACCAATCAACCATCGCACCGACATTGGTACAACTTTCTTTCTTCCTGCAAACTTCTTTCCATCCACCTCCGTAGCGCTCCCCCCGCCCCCCAACCCCAGGCAAGCCTGATTCACTTTAGCCAAGTCTCTTTGCCCCTTTTCTTAACAAAGTCTATTTCCTCAGCGCTGGAGGCAGCAGAGACCCGGGTATGCGGTGTAGGAACGGTCCCTCCCAGGCTCTTGCCCGGGCAATAAGTCTGAACTGCGGACTCTCTCTCCTGGGCCGAGGGACAGGAAGAGACCCTATCGGGCGGACAGGAGGGTCCGAAGGAAAAAGACGACTGTCACCGTGCTCCGAAGAGCCATATAGGGTCGGACAGAGACGAGCGTTTCGTGGAGGTCGCAGCGGGTTAGGGGGCTGGGGTAAGCTCCCGGGGACGCGGACCCTCCGAGCTCCGGGGATGACACAGCGTTTCCTCTGCACCCCGGCTCTCCCCGCACATCCTCACTCCATCCCCGACAGGGCACCTGCCGGCCGACTCGCTGCATCAGCGGAGAGGACAGGGGTCGCCAGGCGGCGGGCACCCCTCGGCAGGCGGTCCTAACCCATCCCCACCTCGGACCTAGCTTGGGGTGGAGGGCTGGGAGCTGGGCAGCTCGGAAAGAATGTGGGTCACCAACCGGGGGGAAAGTTAGAAGGCATCTCGACCTCTCCAACTTTTCACCCAGGGCCGGATTCGAACTTTCCGCCTGCAGTGGGCGCCTGCACTGCCCAAGCGACCCTGAAGAAGCAGCTTGGATCCCGGGGCTAGGATCCCCGGCCGCGGCGGGCAGTGTCCAATCACAGAGCGACTCTGGCAGGAAGAGCTGGAGGGCGCGGGCGGCTAGGGAATGACGGCGCCGATGGCCAATAGGGAGCCAAGATATCAGCCCTCGCCCACCCCACTGACCAATGGGAAAAAGGTGACTGTGGCCGAGGTCCACCAGGCAGTAGCTGCAGGCTCCCTGGTGGCCGCGGGTCGGAGACCCTAGGGCTAAAGAAGCTTTTGGAGAGGAGTTTGCTCGCCCTGCCTGTGCCACCCACCGACCCTCAAGCCACAGCCCGGTCCTCACCTGCTGGAAGCGGGGTTTGCCCAGCTGGAAAGGCGGTGCATCGGTCGAGGCATTAGCGGCACTAGCCGCCGCCGCCGATGCTGTAGTCGCTGTATCCGCCATGGCCACTGACGCCTGCAATCTCCGGCCCTTTTAAAATGTCCCTCCTCGGCCCCCGCCACAGCTGCCTGTCCCGATTGGCCATAAGCTACCGCAGCAAGCCGAAGGCGCAAAGGGTTGTGGGGAGTGTAGTTTTTCTTGTCTCGGAGCTTGACAACCCTAGACTGCGGAGAGTTCCAATGACTCAGACTGGGTCTGGGTTCCCGCCGCTAATTTTGCAGGCGTCGGCAGCACGCGTGTACGTCTCTTAAGGTCTCAATAGGGGTCAGTCGGGCGACCCCTCGCTCGTACTGCCCCTAGAATTTTGAGTTGAAGCAGTGGGCGTCGCCCCTGGAGCTGCAGCCCAGAAGGACACTACTGATATGGGTCCGACCCTTGGACCAGATGGTCAAGGACTCCAGACGTAGTAGGGAAACCTTGGAAAGTTTTTACGAAGAATCGCACTGCAGAATCTTCATGCAGGTCCTTCTGTCGCCACGCTGTCCCTTGACTCTTGCTCTCCAGTCACCCTGATTCAGCTCCTGGAGCGTTCTGGGCGCTCGTCACCATTGACGCAAAAGATATTAACTTTTGGCTTTCGCCTAACACAGACTCTTTCTGGCTTCAGCCTAAATATTGCGTTTCCCGATCCTCGACCTGCTTGGGCAAAATCTTACATGTTCCTATCAGCCGGCACTTTCCTTGCAGCCCTTGCATTTATAATTATTTATGGTTTGGGGCATCTGCCTTTTCTTCTGTGAGGTCCACAGGGCAGGAGTTGTGACTTTGGGACTCATTGCTAAGTCCTCAGTGCTGAGAGGGCTCAAGCAGAGACTCAAATATCCGTTGTTGTAAATTAAAACAGCAGGGGCTTAAGAGCCTGGCGGCCTTCTCTTCCTCTGGCCAACAGAAGAGCTCTTCTGGGTCCAATTCCAGGGCAGGAAGAGAACTGGGATGAGGAAGGGGAGTTTCAGAAATGCTTAACAACCAGCAGGTACAAGGAATTTCCCTTAAGCAAGAGTACCACCAACTGTAGAGCAAGGCACCAGCGGGGATAATAAACACACTCGTGCAGAACAGACTAGCAGATTCCCAGCTGAATTATCTGGTCAGTGAGCCAGACCAGGGGAGGACTATGGGAAGGACAGAGGGAGAGCTGCCTGCTTTGCCCAAGAGGGCAGTAGAAATGTTTGGTTTTGACCTTGGGAACTTCCCTCCCCGCTGACCAATTTGAGTCTCCTCAGGCTTATGGTGAAGTGCAGGGTTGGCTCATGCCTTCTGGACACTGCATGATCTGTAGCAGTCAGTTCCTCATCCATGTTAAACCACAAGAAACAGACTTTTCCTAGCTGTGGAGAGTCTAGCTGGCCATGAAGAACCATTTGTATCTTGGATCTGTATCTCACCCTTCCCTACTAGACTAAGTGGCTTGAGAGTAGGAATCAAGTCTTGAAATCTCTCTGTATTTCCCACATTACTCAACAAGTATGGGTAACCTGGGGATGAGAAAATACCCAGCCCAGCCCACTGGACAACACTGTGCTGCTGCCCCTGAGGCCAGGGGCACTATCATCTGAGAACCCCATCATCTTGATTAAAGGCTGCTTTCTTCCTGAAGAAGCCTCTTCGTATGCCTATCAACAGTAACACAACAAAGCCACCTACAGTATGTTAATTTTTTATTCATCATAAAGTGCTCAAAACATGAAGAACAAGCTCTTTATAAACAGGCGTTACAACTAGGAAGACAAACAGCTAAAGCAGTACTGTGCCTGCTCCCTGCCCACTTCACCTGCAGCTCTCCTCCAAGTTGCGCCAAGGAGCAGAAACAGCCACAAGAACCCTGGGCTTCAACCCAAAACTCTTTTAAAGAGACCTCTGCCCTGGGCATTTTGGAAGCCCACAACCAAGGCTGAGCGGAAGACCAGGGTCAGGACTGGGACTGAACAGAGCCCAGAGGAACATCAAGTGAAGAAGTAATCCCCCTCCTCCTGACCTGACACCCTCAGTGTCAGTGACCCCCTAAACATTACCAAAGTCTTGAGCACCCATGGACACGCCTCATGTGTGTGATTCTTAAGGTCGATGAGATGACAGGGGCTTTGGCGAGTGATTCTTAAGGTAGATGACATGACAGGGGCTTTCCCCCGTGTGTGGGGCGGCTCTACTTCATCCTAGCGGAAGGAAGACATCGCCCAGACAGCACATCCCTTCCCGTGGCTTTCCAAGTGACCCCACAGGCTGTCTCATGAAGAGGTGGCCACAGAGGAGCTCTCACATTTTCAGGGGCCAGAAGTATCCCCCTTCAGCAACTCCTCACCCCACAGTGTTTGCTAAGGCAGAGTGCCCCCAGCCACCAAAGATTTGCCTGCAGATGCCATGGGGAAGTCTGTCATGTCTTCTGCAAGCAAACCAGAGGCTGTGTCAAAGGGTAGACACTTTGTTTCAAAGTGCACTGCAGTGAAGCCAGGCAAGGACATGGGGCAGAAGGGACAGGCTGGTCAGCAGCTAGTGGATGAATGGGAGGGCAGGAAAGGCTTTTTCCTAAGTATAGGCAGGGTGGGACCTCCCACTTCCAGAATGTGGTTTTTATCCTAAGACCCTCCTCAACTGGGGAGGTGGAGGAGATGGCAAGGGGGTTGAGGGAGCAGCAGCAGCTTGGCCAGACCCTAACTTGGAATTAATTCTATGGCAAGGGGCAGAGCATGCAGCAGCACGGCCCTACCCTCCTTTCCCACTCCCAGGCTCCCAAGAGATCCAACCCCATGTGCTCAACAGGAGGAAAGGGGAACACCAATTAGGGGGAGAGGTCTACATCCAGAGGCTTTTGACCCCACCCACAAAAGGCACATTTTAATTGGTTTTCAAAAGTTCAAACCCTGCACTAGCAGGGTTTTGGTATCAAGACAGGCAACGAGAACAGAGCTGGAGGCTTGATCCCCAAACATAAGCAACCCAAAGCCCGGAGGTGAGTGAGGAGGCTCTTTCCCAACTCTGGCCCCAGCTCTCCACACATTCACACGTGACACTCACTCGATGCAAAAGTCAGAAGAGAAGGGCGGGGAGTGGCCTCCGTCTTCTCCCTCCATCCATGCTGCACTAGCTCATGAAACAAGCAGACTCGGACATGGCAGAGAAAGACTAGACCATGAGGCTCCCTGCTCCCTGGGGAATGGATGTGAGGCTATAGAGTAGGTACCCTGGTTGCCCACAACTCACAGACAACTGGGCAGCTTGGTCCCTGCCACAGCCCCAATAATACTAGGAGCCCTCCATAGGCTGGAGGGAGGTGGAGAGGACAAGGGCTTAGCTGTGGAAGAAATGGGGGTAATAAAGCATGTCCCAGGTACCACATCAAAGTGGAGCTCACCCTGGTTTCATCTTGAGGCTAAATTCTTTGCTGATTCCCTGGAGCCCCCATAGCTAAGGGGTATGAAAACAGGCAGGTGGGAAAGACCCAGAGCTCCCAAAGACACACAGGTTGTCCACAGTACTTGGTGCCAATGGGAGTCCACACGGCCCCCTTTCCAGCAGCCCCAGCTGGGGGAGGAGACAGGGGGAACAGGGTGGGACTTAGTTCAGCGGGAGGGAGGGAGGGAGTAGCCCTGTGGGACTGCAGGTCTGTGCCAACCCTCCGGGAATTGGGGTGAAGGGGCTACTTGGGGGGGGCGGGGGGGATCTGCAGCAGCGTGGGCGAGCTCTCCATGATCCGCACCAGCAGCCGGTCGATGTAGCTCTCCAGCTCCTGCACATGCTCGTCCCGCTGGCTCAGCTCCCGCTCCCGCTGCAGGAGCAGACCGATGAGCTCGTCGTGGGTCAGGTGGTAGTATTTGGCCGACTGGTCCAGCACACCCGAGTCCTGAGGCCAGACGGAGGGAGTGTGGGCAGAACAGCCTCGGGGCCACCTGCCTCCCCACCCACAGCCCCGTTGCCCAACCCCGGCCCTCGGAGCTGCCTCTGTCCCCGACGCCAGGGACAGCCTAACTGGCTTCAAGGATCTGGCCAAGTGGGGCCAGGGGCCAGGCCTGCTTCTTGCTCCAGCCTGCCTGGCACGCCTCCCCCGCCCCCAAACCTCGAGACGCCTGGCATCTCTTCAGAGCGCCACACGTCTGGTCTGAAACCCCAGGCACCCTGCCGGACCTCACCTTCAGCCTCTTGGCGTCCGCAGTCTGGCCAACCTGGGGGGCTGGCGCCACAGGCTGAACGCTGCCGGAGGTGACCGTCTTGAGCTTCTCCAGCCCGCTGCTCAGGGCCGTGCTCAGACTGGAGCGGGACTGCTTCCGGTCAGGGCTCCCCTCCGCGGGGGCGGTGCTGAGGGGCTTCACAGGGTGGGGACTGTGAAGACAGGCGGCAGTCGCGTTACGGGGAGCACGCGTGGCACAAGGAAGAAGGGGCCACCTCCTCTGTGGGGCCTGCAGGGCTCACCACAGGCGGCCCCTTGCCCGCACTGCTCTCCGCTTCCCACACCCGCCCCTCCCCACCCCCCTCCCTCAGACCCTTCCCTCTTCACAGAGACAGCCCAGGCGGTCCTACAGACTTCTTTGGACCTAATCCCAGTCTTAAGTCTTTAACCCCAGAACCCTCACCCACCCAACTCCCTGGCTCCTTCCTCTTCTCCATTGTAACTTTTTCCCAGGAAGGGGGATTCCCAGCATGTAGCTCTTTTAGTGCTAGAACCGGAAAGGCCAGGCAAACCTGTGGTGCCGGGTCACTGGCCTACCTCACTCTACCCGTTGCTTGCTACCAGCATTTCCACAGGCCTGAGAAACACCCCCTCGAGCTTGTCTGAGCTTGTCTTGTCTAGCCACCCCCCTCAGTCATCTCCGCCTCCTCTTCCTTGCCTCTCCAGAGCATGCGGACTGCATTCCAAGTTCCCACCTTTCGTCAACTCCTCAATCCGTGAGGACAGTGGCCCCCACTGGCCTGTCACAAGCGTCCCTGCTGAGGCCGCCGAGCCCTCGGCTCTCACTCACTGACCTCTCTGTGGCCCTCCCCTCGCACTGCTCACTTACTCTTCCTTTGGGCTGCTCCTTCTCCCTGGTTGGAAACCCAAAACCTCTGTCTGGTTTCCAGACACCTGACACCTTTGCAGTCTCAGCTGAGGGTCTGCCTCTCAGCTCTGTCCCCAACCCCTGCTCTCCATCTCCAGCCCAGACTTCAGCCCTGAGCTCTAGACCTCTGTAGACATTGCAGACTGGCTCCTTCAGGGTCCACACTCGCCTCCAGCCTGGCTGCCCTTTCCTGTGCTCCCCAGCAGAGAGTGTCAGGCACCATTAGCTTCTTATGGCTCCAATCAGAAACCTAGGAAGCCCTCTGAACGCCCTCCTTCCGCTTCAGCCTTGACAAACATCAGGCTCTGCTGCCTTCTCCTACACTATCCCCTCCCCTCCAAGCCAGCACTGGGTAAGCCTTTTTCCAGCCACACCCAAGTGCCCACCTCCAACCGCTCCCCCATCCGCTGTGGATGACGGTCTCCCCTCCCCAGCAGCTCCCTATCAAAGTGTGTGTGTGCCAAGTCATTTCAGTCTGATTCTTTGTGACCCCATGGGCTGTAGCCCACCAGGCTCCTGTGTCCACGGGATTCTCTGGGCAAGAACACTGGAGTGGGTTTCCACGGCCTTCTCCAGGGGATCTTCCCAACCCAGGGATTGAACCCTGGTCTCCTGCAGTCCTGCACTGCAGGCCGATTCTTTACCACTGAGCCACCAGGGAAGCCCCTATCGAAGTAAGAAAACACACTCTCCACCACAAACGGGCCCCAGGTGTCCTCCTGCCCCTGCTCGCCCTGTCACTCCAGCCAGAGGAAAACATGCTCTCCTTCCCCTTCAGGTTCTTACAAAAGCTGTTCCTCTGTCTGGAACACTGTCCCTCTGCCTGATGGCCTGCTAACGCCTGTTCATATTTCAAGGCTGTGCAAGTCCATTTCTTCCAGGAAACCTTCCTGATCCCCTCCATGCTTACTGGGGTGACCCTCCTCAGAGATCCCCCAGCTCCCGGTACCTGTCACAGGTACCCAAACTGCAGGCACTAGCCTCCAAATCGACTCACCTGCCTCTAGAGCATCTCAAACTTTTCACTTACTTCACAGAGGATTTGGATTATTCAGTGGGAGGAAGCAAAATGGCTTAGTCCAAGGCCCTGACTACACTGAAGGGAGGCCCACCCAACCCCAGAGAAGCCAGCTCTGGCACTCAGGACAGGGCTGCGGATTCGGTATCAACCCAGCAGGAGAGGCAGAGAGCCCAGGCGGGGGCAGACAGTAGGGAAAAGAACACATCCAGCCCATCCTGCCCATGTAGGCGTTCACATGAGGAGGAGGATGTAAAGGCAGCCCTCAGGCCAGCGAGGGGCTGTGCCAAGGGAGGGGAGGAATACAGTGGGGCAGAGAAACACCCTGAATGGGGGCTTGGAGTCCTGAGCCCTCGGTCTGCTTGTCCACTACGTCTGAGCAACCCTGCTCTCACAGACTTCATTTCCTAATCTGAGAAATGGGACAGTTTTACTTGGCCCATCCACATCATGATGTAAGGAACATGCCAAGTACAGACATGATGCCAACTCTGAAGAGAATAAAACTTCCAGAAAGTGGTGAGTATAATTAGAAGTGGTACTGGAATGTGGCAGCGCCAGCTGAGGATGCTGTCATCAGAGCAAGGAAGCTGTAATCACCTCCTCTCTCCCACCTCTGGGACCAGCATCACCACCTCTCACCGGAACACAGTCGGGAGCAGCCCAGACTCCTTCCCACCCACCCCTCAGAAGTCGGCACTGGCCCTCTGGGGCCTGCCCTCCCTGGCTCATTTCTGTCTTCGGTCTGGATTGGGAACTCCTGGGGAATACAGCAGGAGTAGTGTCTCTCATCTCTGTTCAGTGGTGGACACTCAGTGAATGTGGATGACCAAAGGTATGAGCTGGTGTGCTGGGGGCCTCCCAGAGGCCAGTGCTAGAGCCTGTGCCCCTGCTACCCACCCCTACCTCTTCACTCTGCTCTCCCAGAGTCCTAGATTCCCTCTGAACTTTGCTGCACCATTCCCCACAGTGACCTATCTCTGCAGGACTCACCTCTGGTCACCCCTCTGCAGGCACCAGGTGAGGTCCCGACCTCCTAAGTCTCCCAGACAGACCAGTGCCACAGTGACCACAGCCTCACAGGCATCCCCTGCCTCTCAGCCCAGTCCTAAGCACACTGGGACCACCCCGTGACAGGCACAAATGCAAACCAATGAGGCACCTGGGGAGTCAGAAAAAAGCAAACCTTTTTTCTGGGGGGCATACACAGGGAGCATCTTAGATTTTCTTTTGTCCTCTAAACGTATTTTGGCTCTCCTGTCTGACCCCAGTACCAGCCCCTCCCCTCTAGTCTGCCTTCACAACCTACTCCCCCAGGCCTGCCTTGGAGGACACAGCCCCCATCTGACAAGCTGAACTGCCCCAGCTTCCCTTGGGCTGAGAACCTAAGCTCTCATCTCAGCTCCCCTGCTGGCCCGTATCATTCTCCCCATTCCATGCCTCCCCTCTTCACCTTATCGTCATCATCCCCCAACTCCTGACCTATGGGGGGCACCTGCTGGCCCAAGGTGCCAAGAGGAAGCAGCCTCCGAGCCAGCACCATGGAAGGCTCGTGTCTCCAGAGCTCTGGGGTGAAGGAATCCCTCACCTAGCCCCGAAGGGGCTAGGAATGTGAACACCTCAGTCCTTGGGCCGCTCTGCCCTACCCCACCCCTACCCCTTCCCTCCTGGGGAGTGTTTTCCGGTGGCTGCTCACCTGGCACTGGGCTGTGTCTCCTCAGCTGGTCGTGTCTCCTCAGCTGGTCGTGTCTCCAAGGGCAGAAGCGCAAGCGGGGAGGCTGGGGTGCCTGCAGCGTGGCCCTCCCCAGGTGGGGTGGGGGAGCTCCCAGTGGGGGAGGCTGGCTCCCCAGGGGGTAGGGAAGCGGTCACGGTCCAGGCTCCAGGCAGGGGAGAACACGGAGGGCTGGGGCCCCCGTGGCGGTGGCTGGCCCCGGGCGGGAGAGGGGGTGGTGGCAAGGCAGGTTCTGGGGGGTTGGGCAGCTCTTCTGGACCAGAGCGGATGGAAGATTCCCTGGACCCTGGAGGGGATGTGGATGGGAGGCTGGGGGGACCCTGGCTCCCCTGAGACGTGAAGGGGTTCAAGGCATCCTCCTCTGAGAGCCGTAAGTCAGCCTGTCGGCGGCTGCCTGACGGGAGCCCAGGCCCCTCTCCTCCTGGATCCTGGCTCTGGGCCTCAGGGTCTTCTCTCTTTGGAGTCCCCCACATCTGCTGACTCTGAAGAGCCAAGCTCTCTGAGTAATGGGGTTTGGGGGCAGGGCCCTGAGGGCAGCTGGGGGGCACAGAGAGGCAGGGCCCGGACACCACGGGAGGGCTGGCATCCTCTGCTAGATCTTCTGGGCCTGGCCCACCCTGCGCGACTCCAGAGGAATGGCTGTCAGACTCCAGCTCGGGCTTCTGGGCCTCCTCCCCCTGCTCGGCCGCCTGGGGACCAGTGATGGGTGCACTTGGGACGACATCTTCTTCTCCCGTCTCTGACCCCCTGCGACTCAGCCCCCCTACCGCCTCCTCCTCCTCCTCCTCCACCGCCTCTGCCTTCTTCTCTTCCTCCGCTGCCGCCGCCTCCTTCTCCTGGGAATCTGAGGGGGTGAAGAGACGCGGTGGCTTGGGAGGTGGTGTCTGGGGCTGCAGCCCCTGGTCTAACTCCCACTTGGGCTTGAGCTCTGAGTCTGGCTCCAGCGGGGGCAGCCCCCCGCTCCTCTGGGGGCTCACAGGTTCTGGTGACCGTGGCTGCATCTGGGGAGGAGGAGGCAGCTCATCAGACAACCCTCCCTGCAGGACCGGTGAGGTAGTCTCCGCCGCAGGAGAAACGGTGACCACATCCCACGGCCAGGAATCGTCCACTGTATCGAGCTCGTGGGAGAGCTGGCTTCCACCTTGGCAGGTCTCCTTGTCCTGGTGGGCCTCAGGGGCACCGTCTGGGCCAGGCAGCCTCTCCCACACGCTGATCACTTCTGGGGAGCTAAAGAGAGATGTCGCACTGTCTGCCGGACTCTGCCCTGCTTCCCCTCCTGGGGCCGGCAACTCCCTGTCTGCTCCAGAGGCTGAGGCTCCTGGGTGCAGCTGGGCTGACGCGGGGGGCAGACAGGCCCCTTCTGACCCAAGGGGCCCTGGGTCAGCCACACTCGTGCTTGGACAGTCCAGTCCCAAGTCCAGAGGAATTCTGGGCTCCGGCCACATGCTGCTCCCACCTCTTTCTCCTCCCCCAGGGTCCCCCTGGGGCTCAGCTGCCTTCATTGTCATGGCCCCGGGGCCTGGGTCTTGCAGCCCAATCGCCTCCAGCCCCGCTCCTGGTGGAGCCAGGATCTCACTCCTGGACTCTGGACGCAGCCTGCTGGCAGCAAAGATGTTGAAGGTGTCGTCCCACTCAGGCGGGGCTTTCCCAGGGGAGGCCAGGGGGGTGGGGTTGGCCCTCGAGGCACTGGGGAGAGAGGGAGCAGGTGAAGGAGAGTTTAGTGCTATGTCGGCTATGAGTTCCTCGAAGAAAGGGTTGGTCTGCAGGGAGGTGAGGAACGGGTTGGTGAGACCCGAGAGTCCAGACGGGGCGGTCTCGGGGGCGGCGGCAGCGGCAGCAGCGGCAGCGGCGGGGGAGGCGACTGCACAAAGGTTAGTGCTTAGCAGGGGGGCAGTGGGGGGGGCCGGAGCACAGGGGGAGCAGGGGTGGTGGTGAGGAAGAGCAGCCAGGTCAGATTCTACCTGAGGAGACACGTCCAGGCTGTGGAGGGAGACAAAACCGTGAGCCTCCGGGTTAATGCCAAGACTGAAGAGGCCCCTGCTGAGCCCCACTGCCTGCCCCCCACCTGCCTGGGGACGAGGGGCCACAGCGCTACGCGGGCTGGGCTCGGGGATGCGGGCCCGGGGACAGACGGAAGCCCCCGGCACGTACATGATGAGGCAGCCCCCCAGGATGAAGATGCTGGACAGAGCTCCTCTGATCCTCAGAGCAACCCCGAGGAGCGGTACTCCCATTTTACAGGTGGGATCCCAGCTATGAGCCCACGCTGACAACTACTCAATGCCAGACTGCCATCTGAAGAACCAACTAGAGAGCACTTTACATCTCTTTATGGGACTGAGAAAAGAAAACACTGGCTGGTTGGGACAGGATAGACAGACCAGAGAAAACCCAGGCACAGGTACGTGGCTGGATGAAGTGGGGACTAACAGCACCCAGCCGGTGCCTGACCTTCTGCCCATGAAACAGCCTGGGTCCTCCTGAGCCCTGGTGGAAATAGAAGGTGACGATGGGGCTGTTATCAGACGTGACACGGTACCAACCAGACAGAACCTTCTGCTGTGGCCTTCTCGCTTCTGGGAGGGGTACTATAACCAGCCAAAAAGGATGAGACACTGCTGAGGATGTCTGCTGCCAGGCATCCACCTGGCCCGGCACTCGGCAGGCAGCCTCTCACCAAGGACACTGGCGGGCCAGACTTGGAAGTGACCCCACGGGGGAGACCAAGGCTGGGAGGTGGCAGCAACAGCAACCATAGATGTCACCAGGGGCCTCCTGGGGTCCCCCACACAGACCCCTGGCTCCCCTGGGAAATCCACTCCCTGATGATACACTTACATTAACCAAGACACTTGCTGGCCTTCAGGTGCCCACTCCGGGGTCTCCTTGGGGGGAGCACTTATGCCTTATCTACAGCACGCAACTGACTTGAGGGGAATGGGAAGGGACAGACTCTAAAATGAGAGCTCTTGGCTTCTCCGGGACACAGACAGAAGGCCAGAATGACAGCACAGGGAAAGGGGGGCCTGACACCCCCATTTTCAGCAGTCTGACAATGCCTTGCAGCTCAGCCCACCTGTCAGACCCAGACCTCAGTGGCCTTGCCTGCTATTTTGAGCGCCATCTTCCATCCCCCCAAGCCCTAAGACGCCCATTCCACGATCCCTGCCAGCCCAGATGGAAACATCCTGAAGAACTCCTATATATCTGTCTTCTCCATTCAAGCAGCTCCTTCCCACGGGGAAATGCTGGGGGCGAACTCTGAGGTCGCAGAGGCCAGGCTTCAACAGTCAGGCCATGAGGAAGGAGGGAGGGGGTAGGAGAGGCACCTACAGAAAGAGGCCCAGAAGTCTGGAGCCAGGACTCTTCCGGGGAGCCAGGGCCCAGTCGGAGGCAGTCCCGTGGAGCTGGGCAGAGGCCGGGCCAGCTCATCTGCAGACACAGGGGCAGGTGATGAGAAGGAGGCCAGTTCAGCCAGCAGCACAGGAGGGCCTCCCAGACAGGCTGGAGTCTATCAGCCAAGTCTCAAAGGCAGGACACAGTCAGACCCCAAGCCCTGGGCTTCTCTTAAGAATCCAGCTTCCAGAGACTCTCCTGAGCCTGTTTTTGCCTTGTAATAACTCCCAGCAGGCGGGGAGGAAAGGGTTGGGGGTGGCGTAAAAAGTCCTGTCTTCTCCCACCCCAACTGGGCTTTCCAGAACAGCTCTGCCTCTACGGTCAAGACATGGTAAAGACACTGAAAGAGGGAGGATCCTGGGCCCAGAGTTCCCCTCTCCCTTCCTCCAGAAATGTCTACCTTAGGGGCCAAGAGAGCAAAGCACCACCACCACGTGGTCAAGACCCTGCCCTCAGTCCACCCCCACCATCGAAGCACCAACCCTGCTGCGGGACTCGGCCCCCAGGCACAGGGCTGAGGGAAGCTGAGCCATCTCTTACCAGTGCCCTTGATGACAAGTGGACAGAGGGGTCTGACGGAAGCAGCTCCATCAAACATTAAACGCCCCAAGCGTCGCTCCACACCCCTCGGCCCTGGACTGGCCGCACCCACCCGTGCAGTCTTGCAGCAATCTGGCGGACTGTCAGAACCACAGGGCAGGAGAGGGCAGGGGAGGAGCTGGGAGCCCCAGGCTCGGCTGGAAACCCTCCCTCCACTGGCTCCCCAGAGGGGCACACGAGCCCGTTGGTATGGAACCCGCAAACGGCTCTCCCTAGAGGAAGAAGCTCCAGGTACAACGCCGAGCTAGCAGCCTCCCCAGAGTCAGCACTTCACCAGTTCATCCCTCTCACCCAGTCACACGTCCTCCCTGCCCCCATGCCTCCCCTGCTCCACACCAGGTGCACATTCTGAAAGCTCTCACTCTAAAAAGTCCCCTCCCCGGAATTCCTTTGCGGTCCAGTGGTTAGGACTCCACGCTTTTGCTGCGGAGGGCCCAGGTTCAACGTCTAGTCAGGGAACTAAGATCCCCCAATTTGTGCAGCCTGGCCAAAAACAAAAACAACGCCCCTCCCTACCACTGCACCTGACACAGATCAGACACGTTGCCGTGTGGGGCTGTGGTTGCAGGGTATGCTCTGGGGACAGGGCCCACCATGCCAGCCCCGCACACTGCTGCCCTGCTCCTCCCGCCCCCACCAAGCACCGAGGCGTCAACATATCCTGACTCATCCTCTCCAGGACCAAAAGCTGGGGAAAGAAATCAGATGTCCAAGGGTCCCTGCCCCTCCAGCCTGAGAGAATAAAACTTCAGGGCCTTAGTGCTGCCTCAGGAACCTTACAGCAATTGGATGAGCCCGCCACTTAACACAGCAATCGTCTGCTCACCCTGACGGCCCCCCTTCTGACACAGCCGCCGCTGGGTGACTCCCTACAGCGCGAGGAGGACGCCTCTGCAACTGGGGCCAGGCTGCACCGGTGGACAGCTCTCCCTCAGACTGAGACAAGCCGTGTGTCCTTGTTATTTCCATGCACTGGTCCCAGGGGGCATGGAGATCCACAAAGGCTCTCCCCCAGACACTCCCAGAAAAGGCCAAAGCCAGCCTTTCAGGCATTCCCATCCCAGCCAACATGCCTTCAGCCAGCGCCCCCAGGACCCATCTCCTGGCATCTGTCTAACAGGTACCCTGATGTCCAGGAGACGTGACAAGACACCCTCTCCCTTCATCTGGGCAGTGAGGTGACCTGGTGTGGGGGGGCGGTGCGGGGGGGGCCTGTATGCTGCAAGCAGGGAGACCGTAAGAGTTATCTTCCGAACCAGAATATTTTTAACACAGTAAAGGGGCAATGCCAGGAAAACAGGCACAAACAGGACTTAGGGCCACACTGCCTCTAGGTCACTGGCACACACCACAGTCACGCGTTTACGCCACTGAGAATGCCCGAGACCCCAGGTTCTCTCAGCAGCCAGCTCACACTCCAGGTTCATTGAGACCTCGCTGTTCACACCTGGTGAGGGGCTGGGGGTGATGCAGAGACTGCTAAAGACCACCACAATGCATATGCCTCTAGGCTGGACCATGAGTACCCTCAATTTAAAAATGTTTTTATATAACACCTGATCTGCCACTGTGCACAAAGATCCATGGTTAGTGTAGGGAGGGGCGGGGAGCCTGAGGTGCCCTAAGAGGTCACCCTAAGAGGATCAGGGACAGAGAACGGGACAGACACAGAAACCACTTGTTTTGGCACTGGTGGGTTTTACACACACACACACGGTCATGACGGTCCTAAACACACACTAAAGTAGCCTGTGCTGCAGCCCAGGGTGAATGGCCCACAGCAGGGCTGGTGAGCAGGGCCTAGTCCAGTGGCCCAGATCTCAACCACCCACTCCCCCCGACACACACACGCGCACACACACATGCGGGTGGGGGCTGTGTGACAGTCACGGGACCTGGCAGACGAGGGGCAGGGCAGGGGGGCGGGAGGACCACCTTCCTGGCCTCTCATGCTCTGGCTCCTTCTCCAACAGCTTTTCTCTGGACACCCAGCACAGCGCACCCTGCCTCCGGCCTCTCCGGGGGCTGTGCCGAGTGGGAGCACTAGAGGGCGCCGCTGCCCTGCCTGGCGAGGAACACCCCGCACTCCTCAATGGTCGCCCGGGGCAGAGGCACCCCAACCTCTGGGTCTGCAGACAGGCTCTCCTGGGGGTCTCGAGGCCACACTCAGTCACTCCAGTTCTAGGTGTCCAACTTATGGCTTCCTGCCACCAGTTCTTCCTGCTCACCTCTTATTCTCTCCTCAATAGCCCCAAGCCCTCTGAGCAGACACCAAAGGTGGTTTCTCCCAGGCCAGCCCCCCTCCCCCGAGGCACACTGGGCCAGGGACACTGACAAGGCTCAAAGTCCAGGTCACGCCCGTCCCACCCAGCCTGCAGCCACCGTCAGCACTCGGGCCCCAGAGGGGGCAGGAAGCCCCATCCGCCCTCCAGCCTGCAGAGGATGAGCTTGGAATTCAAGCCCAGGAGAACAAAAACCTCGGCTTCCTTATGTTCATCAGTCATCCAACTTCTCTTGCCTCTGAAAGGCCATCAGAAGACACGGAGAAACTGAAGGAAAACAGTAAGCAGCAGCAAGGACCACCCCACATCACTCAGTCACGGCTTGCAGAGCACTGAGCCCAATGCCCGGCACTTGCCTAAAAACTGCCTTACAGACAAATGTCCCCTCATCCATCCTGCCCTAGAAAAGGCCCAGAGACATCCCGTGGACAGCAGCACTGGCCCGTGGTCTGTGCCCCTCCCTCCACCATACCACCTACAATCTCTTAGTGGTCACAGGGCCACTGGCTCAGCCTGGGCATCTGAGAAAGGCCCACCCGCTCCTTCCCCTAGGCAGCAGGCAGCCAGCAGTTCCCCGGGCTCCGGTGAGTAGGGCTGCTCCTAAGTAGGGGAAACATCACCCAGAGACTGATGCCCCCACATACTCATCTCTGAGGCTATACAGAGAGCTGCGAGACAGTCAGAGCTCAAAGCTAAAAGGCCCTGCATCTCTCTCCCTGCTCCCCTGAGCAGACTCAGCATCTCACAGCGCAAGAGAAGAACCGGGACTTCAGGAGTCCACGCCTCCCTGCTGGGGAAGAGGCTGAGGGTCCTCCCTCCACCCTTTTTAGCCCTTTACCACTGTGCCCAATCCTCCCCCTCCACCTCTGGCCCACATACCCACTGACAGGGACGGGCGGGCTTGCTGAGAGAACAGTAACAGCCGCCCTGCCACACTGGGTGAGGCTGTCGCAGAGGCACCTGTCCAGGGCTGACCCCCAGCCCTTGGGAGGGCGGGACACCTGCTCCCGGTCGAAGCCCAGAGCCCCTCCCTGAGCCCCGCTGGACAACGCGGCAACCTCCACCGGCTCCAACTTAGGAGGAAGCCAAAGGACTAAGGTGGGGGCTAGGGGCTCTGTCCCAGGCCTAGGCTGAAGGACTGCATTCTTCTCCTGGGTGGGACTCAGCATATTCAAAATAGAGCAGCTACCAGCAGCACGTGCCCTACCCCAAGACCAAGAGACACCAGAGGGGGCCAGGGCCCCAAGAGTTTCCAAAGACACGGAACAGGTCACAGGTTTCAGGGGAGCTGCCCACAGCCTCTGGCCAAGCCCTGGGAGCAACCAGGGGTGAGTATATGGGGGAGGACTGGGCACATCCATTACTCAACTTCCATCCCTCAGAGAGAAGAGAGCAGAGAGCCAGCTGGGACAGCTGGTGGGAAGTCACCTAGCTTCAGACAGGGTGGGGAAGCCTCAAGTGAGTCCTCAGTCCCTGCCTCTCTACCTGGCAAAGCTTCATGACCTTGAGGCCAGCAGGCAAGAGGTAGAGGTTGGGAAGCAAACAATTCCTACAAATGGCCTTCCCTGCTTCTGTCCTCTTCCTCCCCCTCCTCAGGGGATAGATGTGCCAACTCAGGAAGTGAGGCCGGCGGGGCCCCCAGAGCGCCATGCCCTTCAACTCACCTGTGTCCATGTGCAGACAACAAGCCTTGGCTTAGGGAGACAGGGTTCCCCTGCTTAACCATGCAAAGCCAGAGCCCAGCAGCCTGCCCCCGGGCCCCATCTGTGCCATCCTCCCTGCCCCGGGGTTCAGTGCAGACACCCCAGCATCTTTCCCAGGGACCAAAACTGGTCTTGCCAAGGACGTACCTGGGTTTCTGGGATGGTTCCTTGGTTTCTCTCAAGCCAAACCAGCTACTTTTGGCCTTTTCCTCCCCACTGGATGAGTGGTGGGGGGAGGCTCCCAGAGTGGGGCCCCCCTTCTCCCCCAGAGAGCCTCGGCGCCCCATCTCACTCCGACTCAGCCCCTGGTGGTGATGGTGGAAAAGGCCCATCCGGGGCTTCCGCTCCTCCTTCCGAGCTCCCTCCTTCTCCACCGCAGCCTCAGAGGAGGCCACCATGGGGGTGGCGACCTGCACCGGCCTCCCCTCTGAGGGCCGGGCCCCCTCCTCCTCTCCAGAGCGGTGGGCCCCCACGGCCAACACTCTGGCCTGTGAGCTCAGCTCCTCCTGTCCAGGCGCTGCCTCAGAGCTGCTGGGGCGGCGACTGCCTCGGGCCCAGGAGTCGTCCGCAGACCGCGGCCCCTCCTCGGAGGGCCGGGAAGAGCCAGCGTGCAGGGAGCTGGAGGTTGGAAACGGGCCCGAGATGGAACTGCGGTGCCGTGGGGGCGCCGGGGGCTCCTCGTTGTATATGTGGCTCCCGTTGACACAGAGAGAGGAGCGCGAGGCCCCATCAAGATGGCCCTGAAGGTCAAGAAGAGCCCGGGGAGGCGCCGCCCGCATCTGGCTGGCCTCGTCACTGTAGGTCCGTTTGTGGGTGAGCAACTTGGGGGACTGTGCAGAGTCCCGGCCTGGAAAGGAAGCACATGTGGAGTGAGACACCTGCTCCCCCCGGCCTCCCCTACAGCCGAGGGGCCAGCCCGCCCCCCGCTCCCCTCGCTCACCCCCTTCTGAGGACAGCCAGCTGCTGCGGCTGGGCGAGCGGGTGAGCAGCTCGGCGCCGGGGCCCTGGTAGGCCAGGCTCCCGCTGGCCGAGGACAGAGTGCTGTCTGAGCCCAGCGAGGTGTTGGACTGGGTCAGCGAGGACTTGCGCAACTTGCTGCGGAGGAAGAAGCCTTTGGCTTTGCCCATCTTGCCCAGGCTGCCCAGCTCGGGGTCCTCCAGGGCGCTGCTGGGGAGGATGGCAGAGGCGGACTCCAGGTCATACTTCTTCTTGCCTTTCATCTTGTCCTTGATCTTACTGAAGGGGGACCGCGGCTTGTCCTTCACAGACAGGTCGAACATGCTGGCGCTGAGGTTGTTGCGCGTGAACTGGATGGTCACCTGGATCTCCCCGCGCTCCTTCTCCTTCTTGCCCGCCTTCGAGTGCAGCTTGTACCACCTGTGAGAAAGAAGGGGGTGTCGGGGCTCCACTCAAAGGGACCTCCCAGAGCCCCTCCCTGCCCTGAGGGTCATGACAGCCACCCCCACAGGCTCCCACAGGCCTGGGAGGAACCCTTACAACTCCAGGCCCCAGGTACAGACACAACTACCCGCATTTTCCCCTGTCTACATCATCTCCTCTGACTGGTCACAGCCTAAGCTCTGCTCTGAGCCACGAGTGAGTCCTGGAAAGAACAGCTCTCCCGAAGCCCAGGGCCAGGAAGGCTAGTGCATAAACACACACACACACACCTCTCACTCCCTCACTGACTCACCCAAAGCCCTGCCAGGTACACCTCTGCAGGATGGAGAAGCAGACAAGACGGCATAAAGAGGCCTTAAGCAAGAGGCCCAGAGAAGGAAAGAGCACTCACTCATCTGGAGGCACCGACCATGCCTTACAAAGGGATGCGGAGGGCGGTTCTCATCTCCCCTCCACACCCAGCTCACAACAGGCCTGGGATTTTACAGATCAGGAGGTCAAAGCTCCGTGGTGAGGTAACTTAGCCAAGAACAAGCAGCCAGGAAGGAGACTGTAATTAATAATAATGTACTGCTACTGGCTCACCAATCATACATGTCCCACACTAATGTTAATACAGATGTAATAGAGACTACTACAGCAGGAGCGGGGGTGGGGGGTATGTACAGGAGCTCTGTGTACTTTCCTAAAACTACTCTAAAAATAAACTCCTTTAATTAAAAAAAGCAGACACAGTGAGCACAGCAAGAACGTGAGCAAGAAGCCATGAAAGAAAGAATACAAGGAAGTTCTCCCGAAGGCCAAGCGGGCCTGCACAGATGCGCCCACCAGCACTCAGCACAGTGAACAGAGAAAGACCTAGTGATGGGGAGCACTGAGGTTTCAGAGCCCCAGGTATAAAAAGGAGACCAGTGGCTTCCACAGAGGGGACACAGGTCCATATAACACATTCAGAAATTAGAGCGGCATCAGGTCCTCACTAGCAACACTGGACACCATATGGAGTCATGCCTTTGAAATTCTGAGGGAAAAACTCCCCAGAATTCTAGACCCAGCCAGTCAAGTTTTATTCCATAATGAAGTCCAGTGGAGGTGGTCACATTGGTTACTGAAGGGCTCAAAGACCCTCAGAGTATACACACACCACACACACACACACCCCCACCACACACACACACACTATACATGTACCACACCACACACACACTACACATGTATCATACCACACACACTACACATGTACCACACCACACACACACACACACACGTACCATACCACACACACTACACATGTACCACACCCCCCCACACACACACGTACCGCACCACACACACACACTACACATGTACCACACCACACACACACTACACATGTACCGCACCACACACACACACTACACATGCACCGTACCACACACACACTACACATGTACCGCACCACACACACACACACACACACATGTACCACACCACACACACACTACACATGTACCATACCACACACACTACACATGTACCACACCACACACACACACACACACGTACCACACCACACACACACACTACACACGTACCACACCACACACACACACTACACATGTACCACACTACACACTCACTACACATGTACCATACCACACACACACTACACATGTACCACACCACACACACACACACACACGTACCGCACCACACACACACACTACACACGTACCACACCACACACACACACACTACACATGTACCACACTACACACTACACATGTACCACACCACACACACACATGTACCGCACCACACACACTACACATGTACCACACTACACACTACACATGTACCACACCACACACACACATGTACCGCACCACACACACACATGTACTGCACCACACACACACATACCACACCACACACACACACTACACATGTACCACACTACACACTACACATGTACCACACCACACACACACTACACATGTACCGCACCACACACACACACACACACACACATGTACCACACCACACACACACTACACATGTACCATACCACACACACACTACACATGTACCATACCACACACACACTACACATGTACCACACCACACACACACACACACACGTACCGCACCACACACACACACTACACATGTACCACACTACACATGTACCACACCACACACACACTACACATGTACCGCACCACACACACACACACACACATGTACCACACCACACACACACTACACATGTACCATACCACACACACACTACACATGTACCACACCACACACACACATGTACCACACCACACACACACATGTACCGCACCACACACACACTACACATGTACCACACTACACATGTACCACACCACACACACACTACACATGTACCACACTACACACACACTACAAATGTACCACACCACACACACACTACACATGTACCACACCACACACACACATGTACCGCAACACACACACACACACATGTACCACACCACACACACTACACATGTACCACACTACACACTACACATGTACCACACCACATACACACTACACATGTACCACACCACACACACACTACACATGTACCACACTACACACTACACACACACACACACACGTACTGCACCATACACGCCTCAGTCCCTGACAGCTGCTCATCCCACAGCACCAGCTCCCTGAGCTGCTAGTGGACACAAAGGGGTGGGAGACCTTTTGTATGAAAGTTCCTATATATTCAAATGTCCAGAGTTAAGTCACTGCAAGGAATTGATGTTGGTGGGTTTAAACCTTGTAACTTAAAAAAAAAAGTCTTGCTGGGGCATTTCCAGTTGGCTCCCTTTGGAAGCATCCATCATGACTAACCTCTTGGTGCCCATCATGGGCTATGCAGCTGGCCTTTTCCTGGCGACCACTTGGGTAACCTACGTAAAGTGAGCCCTGGCTATTGGTTTCCCTCCCAAACCTGAGAGGCCTCCCCCTGGGAAGCTGGGTCAGGACATATGGTAGCACAAGCAAGGAGGGCGGAGGGCCGGGCCCAGAGAGTGTGTGTGTGTTTCTGTGCTCTCAAAATGATCAGGGGCAGGGAAGAAAGGTGGGGGAGGAAAGGCGAGGAGTAGAGAAGAGAGCTGAGAGACAGACTGATGGGGTGTGCGTGAGGAGGTGTCTGGGGGCACGAGGAGGTGTCTGGGGGCACAAGGAGACCTTTACTAGAAAGACAAACCAGCAAGCATCAATATCCTCACTGCCCTGCCTTTTTTACCCAACATCCACCCTGGGCCTGACCCTTTAAGTCATCCAAGGGCAAGTCAACTTGCTGAAAGCTGGGCTAGGCCTCATTTAGTACATAAGATCCTGGGAGGTGGGGCAATGAAAAGTATTAATACATGGACTCCAGCCACAAAGCCACCAAGCCCTGAGTGACGGGAATCAGCAAGCACAGACATCCGTCACTGCGGCTGAGGTCAGGGGCCCTGAGCCCAAGCCGGTCATGCTCCACATACCATGGCATTAACAGTGGCTATCTCTGGGGGTGAGGCTGCAGGGAACTATCACTTCCTACTGTCTATTTTTGTCCTGTGTGAATTTTTTATAAGGGCCATATATTACCATCGTAATAGGAAAGAGATGAAAGAAAATCCCCATTCCTTTCTTACCCCCTCAGTTGCCTGAGACAGAATGGGCTCCTCGCCTCTCCCTCCATCCCCTCGATGAAAGAGGATGCGTTACTAGCCCAGCCTGAGGCGCAAAGGATCTTTGTCCCCCGCCTTTCCCAACCTCTGCCCCTATAAGGTCACTTTTGCTGCTCCAGATCTTCCCGAGGGACTCTGGGGTTCTTCCTCTGTACCTGCTTTTCAGGGAGACAGCAGGGAAAAGAAGGCTTTCCTTGCCATTTGCCGGCTGTCACCCTCCCCATCGGGTGCAGAGTGAGAACGGCTGGGACCTGCCTCTGGAAGCTCAGTCACTATCGCCACCTGTCTCCCTACAGGTCCCGGGCAGGACTGGTCGGACCCTGGCAGGTACTTGGAGCAGGTCTTCTCCTGGGAGTGTGACCCACACAGGCTAAGCACAACGGCAAGGCCACACAGCCAACCGCTCTTGGACGAAGCCCTGTCACTCTCCACGGCTGAGACCTGGCCAAAACCAATCAGGATTTGACCACGGCCCGAGCACGTATCCAGATGTTGGCTCACAAGACAGATTTTATCTTCAGAGCTCTGCTGCTGCTGTACCCTAACCTGCACATATCAGTGTGGGCTTTCTCTATACATACTCATACCAAGATACAACCTAAAACCTACTAAATTCATAGGACCAGGCCTAGAAAATATTCCCCATTGGCTCAGTGGGTAAAGAATCTGCCTGCAATGCAGGAGACGTGAGTTCAATCCCTGGGTCAGGAAGATAACCCTGGGAATGGCAGCCCACTTCAGTATTCTTGCCTGAAAAACCCAATGGACAGAGGAGCCTGGCAGGCTACAGTTCATGGGGTCACAAGGAGTCG
Source organism: Cervus canadensis (assembly GCF_019320065.1). Lineage (NCBI taxonomy): Eukaryota > Metazoa > Chordata > Mammalia > Artiodactyla > Cervidae > Cervus > Cervus canadensis. Next base: position 11,023,443 of record NC_057390.1, on the reverse strand, counting down.
GACACGACTGAGCGACTAAGGAGCAGCAGGCAGCGACAGGCCTAGAAAATCAATGATTTAAGGGGGAGGGGAGTCCGTCCTTGGGTGACTGAATTCACCAGACCCAGTGTGAGAACCGCAGCAGGCTGGTCCCCTGCCTACTCTACGTGTTTCACAGATCAGAGACCAACTCTCCCTCCACCTGGGTGCCTCATCAATGACACTCAACTGGGGGACTTCCCTGGTGGTCCACTGGCTAAGACTACTACTCCCAACACAGGGGGCCCAGGGTTGATCCCTCTGGTCAGGACACCAGATCCACATGCCACAACTTAAGACCCCAAGCACTGCAACTAAGACCCGGTGCAACCAAATAAATACATAAATAAATAATTTTTTTAAAAAGGAACACTCAACTGATACCCAGAAGAAACCCACGTCTCTCCCCTGCCCAGCCAAGGCTTCCCTTCCAAAGTCCGATGAACCTGCTTCTTCTGCGAGAACTGACCCTAGACATGCTCATCCCTCCCCCACCTCCCCTCACTGGGACAAGTTACTGAAGGAATTCAGACATGGGGGAGGGGCAGGCATCATTAAGTGCTTTCTGTGAATAAAGAGTTCCAAAATGAACAAGGCCTCTGTTCCACAAAGCGACTTCTAAAATGGGATTCACTAGCTCAGGAGGAAGGACAGTGATTCTGACCCAGTACAATTTCCCTGACACCCGCTCAGCTCTCAAAGCCTGGATTCCTCGGCCCCTGCGGCACGTAAAACACCGGTCTGCACATCCTCCACTGCAGGAACCTAACTGTTCCACCTACGTGGCACCCACCTCAACTCCTGCACCATCCGAGCACCTGAACTTTCCAAAGCCTGGACAGCAAGTGCTCAGGAAACAAGGGTTTTGACAATGGTCATTATCTGGGACTTCTGGGTATGATTGCAGCCAAGACATGCTCCATCAGAAAGAAGTAGGAAGCGAAAAGTCCTTGCCTGTAAGAGGTATGGGACTTCCCTGGTGGCTCAGACACTAAAGAATGCACCTGCAATGCAGGAGACCCAGGTTTGATCCCTGGAGCAGGAAGCCCCTGGGGAAGGAAATGACTACCTACCCCAGTATTCTTGCCTGGAGAATATCATGGGCAGAGGAGCCTGGTGGGCTACAGACCATGGGGTTGCAAAGAGTCGGACGCGACTGAGCGACTGTCACTTTCACTTCACTTTCAAGAGGTGTGCACCACTACAGACGCTGCTCTTCAGGAGTGACATACAACAGAGCTTCTCAAGCATTAACACACAAGGATCACTGAGTCTAGTTAGAATGCAGCTTCTGATGCGATGCGTGCAAATGGACCTGAGAGGCTCCACCTCTTCCCAGCTGCCAGGGGATGCCAGTGCTGCTGGCCTGTGGACCACATCTGAGAGGCAGGACAAGTGACTGGTGCTAAGGACTCGGCAGAGCTAGACTCACTGTGTGCTCAGGTGTGCCGGACTCTGCATCTCCTTTATCACCCACACAGTCCAGGAGACGAGAGCCATCATCCCTATTCTGTGGATGAGGGAACCAAGTCCCAGGGAAGGTGTGTGACTTGTCCAAGATCAAACAGCTAGTAAGTGATACAGTCAGCCCTTGAACATGAAGCTGCCTAACTCCCAGTCCACATTCTTAACCTTCCAGGAGCAGCTTTTCTCATTAAGCTGGACATCCTGAGAGGACAGAAGTTGGAAAAGGCCTGGAGTCCACCACAGAGGCCCAAAGAGGCACGGAGGTGGGATATGGAGATCAGAACCCCCTTCAAAGGGTTGGCACAGTCCCAGGAGGATGAAGCCCTGAATGGTCACTAAGGGAACCACAGGGTTTTGTCCTGTCCCCAGACCATTCAAACCACGTCTGAGAGCAGCCCAGCCTCCTCTAGCAGCCATCAGCATTCAGACTTCGGGGATGAGGGGAGGGGATAGCAGGAGGAGACGCAGAACCACAGAAAACCTCTACAAGTGCCCTTGCTCAGTCACCATACCTCCCCCTCAGACTCCCTCCGCCTGACAAAACTCAGCAGGCTGAGCATGAACTTAGGACTCAGCCCTCAGCCTCCCACCCTGCTGGACCCCTCCCCACCCTCTGCAGGGGCAGAGGACAAAGGTGGGATGAAGGAGGGTGGTAGCTGCCTCACCTGTTACCCAGATTCTGGCCTAGCTGTTCCTATGAGCGGGGCTCCCAGGCCGACCGTACCCAGCTCTCCACCCATTTCTCAGTAAACAGAGCTGGGCCAACAGCTAGCAGACAGCAAAACTGGAAAAGCCGCCACTCCAGGAAAGCAGACCTGGGGCAGATGTCAAACACACACGTGTAAATGCCTGGTTGGCTCCTTAGGATCCCCAAGGGCAGTGGGGTCCTTGACAGCCACAGGGCCAGGCACACCTGACTTGTCTCCAATTCTTACTGAAACCAAGTCCCCCCAAAACTGAGCTCCCCTGCCGACCTTTTCCGGCTCTGTCCTCTCAGGATGTCCAGAGGCCCAATGTTTGCATTCAGCTTGATGACCAACACTGCCCACTGAAGGTTAAGAATGTAGACTTGGAGTTAGGCGTCTTCATGTTCAGGTTCTCTTTTGTGATTTATCTCTTGATCCAAAACTTTATTCCTCTCCTTGTCCCACCCCTGTCCCCCCAGGATTGAGGAGGATCAAAGAAAAAGGGAAACCGAAACTAAGGAGGACTTTGTGGGGCCTTCCAGGACACGAAAGCCCCTCCGTGTCCTGTTTCTTGCTTACAGGGAAAAAATGGCCTCAGTATCCGAGACCTTCCCTGAGTTCCACAGAGCAGACTCAAGCAGTTAATGATTAGAAGGGAGCAGCCACAGGACTTCAGGGGTGCCTCCACAAGGCTGGTGCCTATCTCTGAGGTGCTCTGCAGAAGTTAAGCGCCCCCCCCCCCGACCTGATAGAGGGTGGTGACTACTTACTGACCACAACAAGCATGTAGACTAGACTGGTTGGAACCAGAAAGCTGACGACTGAGATTCCCCAAACAACATCCTGTGACCTCACCACCGACTAACCAGAAGAAGCTCCACGAGCTAACTCCTAACACGGTCTTTAAAAACCTTTGCCTGAAAGCCAACGGGGAGTTCAGGCCTTTTGAGCGTGAGCTGCCTGTTCTCCTTACTTGCCACCCTGCAGATAAACACTGTTCTTTACCTCACCACAACCCAGTGTCAGTAGATTGGCTCCGCTGCGTGTCAGGCAAGCAGACCTGAGTTCAGTTCAGTAACACCATCAGCCCAGAGTTCAGCTAATGACCCAAATGATGGTGCCCCTTCCTAAGCATCCACTCCTCATTTATTTCAAACCCCAAACCAGGAACCATCCTTGTCTCTTTTTCCCCTTCGCACCCCACATGTAAATTTTGAACTCTATCGACCAGCTACACCCAGATTTCAACCCCTCTCACCACCGGCAGCCTGCGGCACAGTCCACCACAACCCCCTGCTGAATATCACAGTTCCCTGCTCACCTGCCTCCATGCTTCCTGCAGCACACAGGCGAACCTGGAGTGCATCTCACACTGCTCCTCAGCATGGCAGAAAGGACTCATCTTTTGGGTCCCAGCTCCTTTGATCCTCTGCATGTCTCATCCCACACTGGCCTTCACTGTGTTCCCACCTCCAGGCCACTGCTCTGGCTTTTCCCTCTGCCTGAGACACAGGCCCAGATCTTCCCTTACTCACTCACAACAGGTCCCCGTTAGTCTGAACTTTCTCAGTCTTCCCTGAGTACCCCAGCTACAACTGCTCCTTAACTCTGTTCTGTTTCTTCAGCATACTAACCACCTGACATGGGTGTGTGTGTGTGTGTGTGTCCCACACAGGGGTGTGTGTGTGTGTGTGTGTGTCCTTAACTCTGTTCTGTTTCTTCAGCATACTAACCACCTGACATGGGTGTGTGTGTGTGTGTGTCCCACACAGGGGTGTGTGTGTGTGTGTGTGTGTGTGTGTGTGTGTGTGTGTGTGTCCCACACAGCAAAACAACAGAATAGGAAAGACTAGAGATCTCGTCAAGAAAATGAGAGCTACCAAGGGAACATTTCATGCAAAGATGGGCTCAATAAAGGACAGAAATGGTATGGACCTAACAGAAGCAGAAGATATTAAGAAGAGGTGGCAAGAACACACAGAAGAACTGTACAAAAAGGGCCTTAATGACCTGGATAACCACAATGGTGTGGTCACTCACTAGGAGCCAGACAGGGGAGTGTGAAGTCAAGTGGGCCTTAGGAAGCAATATTACAAACAAAGCTACTGGAGGTGATGGAATTCCAGCTGAGCTACTTCAAATCCTAAAAGATGATGCTGTTAAAGTGCTCCACTCAATATGTCAGCAAATATGGAAAACTCAGCAATGGTCACAGGACTGGAAAAGGTCAGTTTTCATTCCAATCTCAAAGAAGGGCAATGTCAAAGAATGCTCAAACTACCACACAATTGAGCTCATTTCACATGCTAGCAAGGTAATGCTCAAAATCCTTCAAGCTAGGCTTCAACAGTATGTAAACTAAGAACTTCCAAATGTACAAGCTGGATTTAGAAAAGACACAGAAACCAAAGATCAAGCTGTTAATATCTGTTAGATCATAGAAAAAGCAAGAGAATTCCAGAAAAACACCTACTTCTGCTTCACTGACTATCCTAAAGTCTTTGACTGTGTGGATCACAACAAACTGGAAAATTTAAGAGATGGGAACACCAGACCACCTTCCCTGCCTCCTGAGAAATCTGTTTTGCAGGTCAAGAAGCAACAATTAGAACCGGACATGGAACAACAGACTGGTTCAAAATTGGGAAAGGAATACGTCAAGGCTGTATATTGTCACCCTGCTTATTTAACTTAAGTGCAGAGTACATTGTGTGAAAAGCCGGGCTGGATGAAGTGCAAGCTGGAATCAAGAGTGGCAGGAGAAATATCAGTAACCTCAGATATGCAGATGATACCATTCTAATAGCAGAAAGTGAAGAAGAACTAAAGAGCCTCTTGATGAAGGTGAAAGAGGAGAGTGAAAAAGCTGGCTTAAGACTCAACATTCAAAAAACTAAGGTCATGGCATCCAGTCCCATCACTTCATGGTAAATTGATGAGGAAAAAATGTAAACAATAACAGCTTTTCTTTTCTTGGACTCCAAAATCACTGCAGATGGTGACTGCAGCCATGAAATTAAAAGATCTTTGCATCACGGAAGAAAAGCTATGAAAAACCTAGACAACATATTAAAAGGCAGAGATACCACTTTGCTGACAAAGGTCCATATAGTCAAAGCTATGGTTTTTCCAGTAGTCATGTATGGATGTGAGAGCTGGACCATAAAGAAGGCTGAGCGCCAAGAACTGATGCTTTTGAATTGTGGTGCTGGAGAAGATTCTTGAGAGTCCCTTGAACTGCAAGATCAAACCAGTCAACCTTAAAGGAAATCAACCCTGGATATTCATTGCAAGGACTGATGCTGAAGCTGAAGCTCCAATACTTTGGCCATCAGATGTGAAGAGCCAACTCATTAGAAAAGACCCTGATGTCGAGAAAGATTGAGGACAAGAGGAGAAGGGGGCGACAGAGCTTGAGATGGATGGTTGGATGACACCACGGATTCAGTGGATATGAGTTCGAGCAAACTCCAGGAGATACTGAAGGACAGGGAAGCCTGGCATGCTCCAATTCATGGGGTCGCAAAGAGTCGGACATGATTTAGCGACTGAACAATACACTGCTGTTTAATGTCTGTCTTCCCCTGCTCTACAGGCAGGAACTTTATTCTGCTCATCTCTGTGTCACCAGGTTTGAAATAGTGGGTATTCAAGTCTCTTTTCAATTAACTAACAATTAATCTATGAAATAACTTAGGAACTTGTTTGTCCCTATTCACAACTGAACAGTTACGTAATGTTTCTATCACCACAAACCCACAAGTCTTAATCACGAGACCAGAAGCTCCCAGAGCAAAGAGGGTACCCCCTGTCCCCAGAAAGAGCCTCCTGAGGAGGGAGGCACATGCCAGGCTTCAGAGGGATGGACAGTTCCAAAAGGATGCCTTCTTTAACCCTGAAGCCCTCATCCCCAATCCCTGAGCTAAGAATTCCATTAACTTCCCTGAGAGAATACACCCATCAGCTCTGGTAAGCGCCCATGTCCTGAATGGAGGTCAGGTGTTGACCCCACACTAGCCCATTGCTGGGCAATAATCTTAGCATCAACAACTACACCTCTCATTTAGCATCTACTGTGGGCAGGCACTGTGCTAAGCACTCAACACACCAATTAGACCCAAATACTACCCTTAACAGACCTGTGACGCAGGTGTGGAAGGCAGACCTTGAAAGCGGCTACCAGCCTGCACTCTGGAGCCTGGCTGCCTGGTCTAAGCCCCAGTTCACCACATAACCAGCTGCGTGACCGAGAGTGGGTTCCCCTATCTCTCTATGCATTTTCGGACTTATCTATAAAATGGGGGTAATGCAGGTTGGCTCCCTTCACAAGACCACGCTGACAATTAAACAGATTACACGTGAAGCACTCAGAACAAGGTCTGGCACACAGGAAGTGCCACACAAGTGGTACCTTACATATTCTGCAGATGCAAGCACTAGGACAGAGAGAAGTCCACAGGGTTAAGGCAAATGCTTCTTTTTAGTAAACAGAGGAACCAGGATTTGAACTCAGGCTCTTGGTCTCCAGAGCCGCTGACCTTGATCACTGCACTAGACTGCCTCCCTCCACAAGTACAACACACACACAACACCCGGACCCAGAAACCCCCATGTTCCTTCCCAACCAAGGAATGTCTCTAAAGCAGGGGTATGTGTTAGATAGAAGAATTACATCTCTATTTCCCCTAATCTCTAACTGGAATTTAGCACTTTTTTCAATTACGAGTTTTTGCAAATTTTTATACAGCAGCAGTACCTATGAATGTGCCACCCAGAGAAACCAGGTATTTTCATACCACATGACAGTTGCTACAGGTGTTGCCAAATCTTGTCTACACTCATCACTACTATCGCTACTTTGAACTTTAAAGTTACAGGTTTCTGCTGCTATCCGAAAGTAGAGTATTCCTACTTTTTATGCTGAAATGGCATACAGTGAAAAAGCAATTACCTTAGAACACATCTTGCTAACAGAGGCACAAAATAAATAAAACACACTTACAGATACAGCTCAAAGCTAAAGGATGGACTCTGTGGGAGGTGCTGAGCGTAGTTCCCAGAGAAGGAGCTGGACGATGCTACTCTCGCTGCTCGGGACGCGCTGCCTCTGTAAGGCTTGCTGCAAAATACATGCTGAGCACGTCTTCCCCTTCCTGTCCCAATGCATGGCTCCCAGGCTGAGATCTCAAATGAGAGGACAGGCACCTCATGTCCCACTGGGTACAAGACAGCCTTGCTGGTAAGGGGCGAGGAACCGGCCAAAGGCTCTGCAGCTCCTGAGCGTCTCGCCACAGTGCTCAGGCTGACCCTCAAACACCCAGCAAGGCAGTGAAGGTGACTCCAAACAGAAGCAGCCAGGTGCACCTGCTTCCTTGGGAGCAGGTTGCTCCCAGAGCTTGTTCTCTTCATGTCCCCAGCACCACAATCTCCAGCTTTCCCAGGCTGGTCCTCGCCTGAGCCTTACCTGCCTACTTATCTGCAGCTTCTCTCTTCTGGCCGTAGCCACCATCTTCAGAGACAGGCCTACCTACCTCAGGCTAGGGAACAGCTACCCCCATGCTGGGGGTGAGGGGCCTGCAAAGCTGACGGCCGTAGGAGTGAACTGCACCCCAAGACAAATGAAGCTGAGAGGCCCTGAGAAGACAGCTGTGCTGCCCGGTGTCCTGGCTGAAGAATCTTCTAAAAGAACCACCAATGTGAAGGAAAGATATACTGATCCAGCTGTCCTTTCCAGGGCTTACTCTCCCATCGAGCTTCCCCAGAGAGCCAGTACAAGTGGGGGCTACAGAGCTCCAGAGAGGAGAAGACTGCAACTCAAAAAGTAGATGTTGGGGGAAACTCTAGGAGACGCCAAGATACCTGGCCATAACATTCTGATGGGCCTAACAATCTGCCCCAAACTCCTATAGCCAGCAGCCATCAGCCACCTCAAGCAACACTGTATTGATTAAATCGCTTGCTTTGAAAAGGCCTGAGGGCTTCCCTGTGGCTCAAACAGTGAAGAATCTGCCTGCAATGCAGGAAAACCGGGTGTGATCCCTGAGTCAGGAAGATGCCCTGGAGAAGGAAATGGCTACCCACTCCAGTGTTCTTGCCTGGAGAATTCCATGGACAGAGGAGGCTGGATGTCTACAGTCCATGGGGTCGTGAAGAATCGGACCAACTGAGTGACTCAATAATAACAACAGCTGCAAAGGCCTGAAGCCTTCAGAGACCATTCACCCTGTCTCCCTTTCTCCAGGCTCACAAAAGTCCTACAATTTCTCTTTGGCAGGAAACCCCCATCATGTAAGTGACTGCTGTCATCACACTATTATGGATTTTTAATTTGGAAGTCAACCACAAACTGAAAAACAATGGCAAAGAATTGCCATTCCGGATGTTCCTATGTAGAATGACCAAATAATCACAGGGAAAACTAAAACTCTTCCTTATGCCAGATTTCTGCTAATAAAGGAAAAAAAAAAAAGAACTAGAGTCCTGGGCAGCAATCATTAATGGATACTAAAATCCATTGGGAGAAAGACTGAATGGAGAACGTCATGGTAGCTGGGTCGGCTAACAGCCCAGAACCCACTGCTTAACCTCAGCCCCGCTGAAGTGGAGATGGAGCCGGTGTGTCTGCTGAGGCCATGCAGCAGAGTCAGCCTCCTCGGGCAGAGGCACTCCTGCAGGAGGCAGGGTCTAGGAAGCAGGCCTCCCAGACCCAGCAACTAGCCCTCAGGGGCTGCAAAATTAGGGTGAAGGACATCAAAGGGGAAGCCATCAGCCACAATGTGGACGTTCTCAAGGACAAGTGACTCAGCTCCTCCCTCAGGTAAGGGAGGAGGGAACTGTCACCCTGGGAGACCTAACAACCAGGCCCCATCTGGGAGGGAGCCCTGTTTGGATCCTGATTCAACAAACCACTCATAAACAGGGAGTCCTGACATCAGGGCAATTTGAATATGGACGGGATACTGATTGGATGATTAAGGAACTGTTGATTTTGTGTATCTGTGAACAAGCATCATGGTTATGTTTTTTGAAAAGCACCAGCATCTGTTGGAGATGGTTGGAAACACGAACTGACTCAGCTATATTCTCCTTCGGTCCCACTTGAGACTAACAGGGCCTTTCTATTAGGTCCCTGTGGAGGTCAGGGTAGCCTTGGGCCAGGACACAGGTTCTCTTCTCCCTGTCCTGTGACTGAGCCCTGCTCCTGGTCACGTACCTGAGCCTTGTGCTACCTACACATCTCCATAGCCTCAGCACAGGGCATGGCACATGAGATCCTGACAGCCCAACCTGACACCCACAAAGTCAGAGGCATAGGGAACTTGCCCATGAAATCCCGTCTAACCAGAGGAGCCCTCAGCCAGGCTCAGAATATTTCCTAAGTATTTGCCAAAATTAAAAAAAAAAAAGGGGGAGTATCCTTGAGAAGCTTACATCATAGTGGGGAAATAGGACAGCCACATAAATAAAGAAGGTGATTAACACCACAAAAATGTACAAATAAAATGCACAGATAGGCTAAATGGAAGAATATTTCAGGAGAAGTGGTAAAGGACATGATAAAAGAATTTTCACTTATTGACATACAGGAAGTCATTCTGGCTTATACCTGGCAAAACTTGAATATTATGCTAACTATAATAGCCTGTTTGTGGCCTATCAAACATATACTGTTGTTGCTGTTCGGCTGCTAAGTCGTGTCTGACTCTGTGACCCCATGAGCTGCAGCATGCCAGGCTTCCCTGTCCTTCACTATCTCCTGGAGTTTGCTCAAACTCATGTCCATTGAGTCCATGATGCCATCCAACCATCTCAGCCTCTGATGCCCACTTCTCCTCTTGCCCTCAATCTTTCCCAGTATCAGGGTCTTTTCTAGTGGGTGTCTTTACATCAAGTGGCAAAAGTATGAGAGCTTCAGCTCCAGCATCAGTCGTTCCAATGAATATTTAGGGTTGATTTCCTTTAGGATTGACTGGTTTGATCTCCTTGCAATCCAAGGGATTCTCAAGAGTCTTCTCCAACACCACAGTTCGAAAGTATCAGGTCTTCGACACTCAGCCTTCTCTATGGTCCAACTCCCTCCCATCTGTACACGACTAGTAGAAAAACCATAGCTTTGACTACATGGACCTTTGTCAGCAAAGTGATTGTCTCTGCTTTTTAATATGCTGGTCTAGGTTTGTCACAGCTTTTCTTCCAAGGAGCAAGCATCTGTTAATTGTGTTGCTGCAATCACCACTTGCAGTGATTTCGGAGCCCAAAAAAATAAAATGTCACTGTTTCCACTTTTTTCTCATCTATTTGCCATGAGGTTACAAACACACATTGGACATCTGCTTTAAATATTAGACACTAACAAAAAGTAAAGCATGTCCATGTTAAAAATAAAGATTAAATACTTCTCTTCTTGGGACACCAATGCTCCTAAGTTCTCATAAGTAAAAGTTGCTCAGCCCTGTCCAACTCTTTGTGACCCCACGGACTATCCAGTCCATGGAATTCTCCAGGCCAGAATACTGGCGAGGGTAGCCGCTCCCTTCTCCAGATGACCCAATGCTGGTCCTCCTTTAACGGTAAGATTCCCTTCCCAGGTGCAAGGCCATGCTGACTTGCTGTGTGCATGCTTGTGGGTGGGGGTCTTCTTGACATGTATCCCTGACTTGTTTCATGTTCTTTGTTCTGACAAGATATACAAACCTGTGCTGGAAACCATACTTCTCCAGAGCAGTTTCTCAAGAGTAATCTGGGAAGTGGGTGTCCAGGTCAATCCTCAGTTTGGCTCAAACGAAATTCTTTCCTATCTTTATAATAGGCTGTTGATTGATTATCTTCACTGACAGATGCTAACACTCACACTGGGCCTTGAATGATGGGTCAGGAGGCAAGGTGGCAGGTGCAGAGACACTCCAGGTGGCAGGACGGAATATACAGATGCTCAGGGCTGGAGAAGTGAAGACGGACAGAAAGGTGCTTTGGAGCAGATAGAGGAGACTGCCCCAAACATCATGCTAAAGAGCTGTAGCTTTCCTCTGGGCCTGGAGAGCACTACAGGGTAGGAAACAAGGATAAGACCTATGGCCGCTATGCTCTAGGAAGAGCCCGGGGCAGGAGAGAGGTGAGGCCGCAGAGCCAGCCACAGAGCCGGCCAAGCCAGGCCAGGGCCCACAGCCAGCTGAGCCAGGCAGCTCCCTGTGGCTAGGCAGTTATTTCCCATCATAAATTAATACACTGGCATTCTGGCTTAGAAAAAAGCTGTAGCAGCTATGCTAAGTCTGCAGGAGACGTTAAAAAAAAAAACTGCTTAAACTAGGACAGGAGCAACGGGGAAGGTAAGGAGGGGCCCAGAGTGCCTTCCCAGGTCCTCGTCTTCGTGCCCCGCAGCAGAGCCACTCCACCTGTGCTGACATTGCTTACGGACAGCACAGAACGGGACTCACCTTTTACCCCACAACCCAGGGGCTGGGCCGGCTCTAACACATGCTGGATAGATGAGACGGCATTGGCAGGGCTTGGCTTCAGTCCCAGAAACAGGCTGGGAAAAATAATTATTTTAGGAACTTCCCTGGTGGTCCAGGGATGAAGAATCTGCCTTCCAATGCCTGCCTTCCAATGCCTGCCAACCCAAGGGGATGCAGCTTTGATCCCTGGTCAGGGAACTAAGATCCCACAGGCCACGGGGCAACTAAGCCGATGCACCGTAACCCAGAGCCCACCTGCCCTGGAACCTGCGTGCCATGACCAGCGAGAAAAGCCAGTGCGGCCAATAAATAAATAATTTTCTAAAAAATAAAATATTTTTTTTTTTAAAGTTAAAAAAAATTATTTTAAAGGAACAGTGGAAAAACCTCAGTGAGCTGTAAGACAGGAGACCCAGGTTCTAGTCCTGGATCTGACTTACAAAGTGGCTTTCAACCACTCACTTCACCTCTGTAAAAAAGGGATGATAAAATAAGCCAGTGAAGACAGGGAGAAACACCAACTAAAACTGTATTACTCAGAGTTTGAAGAGTTAGCTGGAAAAGTTTTCCCCAGAGGCTCCTCCATCTAGATGCCTTCCCTCCTCCCCAGATCTCCCTCCAGCCGACCTCCTCACACACCAGCAGACAGCATGCAGGGAGGAGGCCAATCCATTATTGGCTCTCAATGCTCACAACCTAACCCTGCCTTTGATTTGGTATCAAATGTAAAAACTGCAAGCCAGACTCAACTGCAGGAGAGGACAGTGCCATCAGATGATTCTTATCGCCTACTCGGGCTGTGGGCAACAGTCCTCCGAGCCCAGAGCCATCATTTCATTAGTTACCCCTGCCTCTTGTGGGCATGGGCTGCTTGGGCTCACCTCAGCCCAGCCAGGCTCAGCCTCCCTCCCGCCTGGGCACAAACTTCTCGACCAGTCCTCACCCCTCCAGTTGCTGTAGGCTCCAAAGGTCTGCCTCTGTCAGCTTGCCTCGGGCAGAGGCCAGGGACCCATGCCTACCTGGAGACAAGTCTAACCACACAGCAACAGGAAGTACAGACAGCTGAAAGCATGGTGTAAAAAGCACCAGGCTTGGGGGTCAGAAATCTGGCTGCCACTAATGAGTTGTGTTACCTTGAATAGGTCATCCCACTCCTCAGACCCCAGTCTCAACATCAGTAAAAATGGGGGTCAGCCTGCCTGCCCTCAGGGAAGAAGGAAATGAGGTGATGCTGGGAAAGCACTCTGAGAAGGAGGCCAACCCACACATAAAGATTTGGATTTACTGTCTGTCGGGACCTTTTATGGGCTGTCGTCAGCCCTATGGAACAAGGTGGCCCGGGACCAAAGAGCGATGACCCTGCCCATCAAAAGGAGAACCAGTGGGATGACCCTCCCAGGGGACTCTCTGGGAGACAGGGTAAGGAAGAAATTCTACTTAACCACACTCCCCTCCCCGGTGCTCCTAACCCAATATTCACCCTGAACCGGAGTCCCGAGTCCCAGAGGATAAAATTGAGTATGGCCATCCTCCTGCTAGGATCTCGGTTCAGACACAACAGGTGGTGTGTACTCAGTCCTTCAATCATGTCCGACTCCTTGCGACTCCATGGACTGTAGCTCATCAGGCTCCTCTGTCCATGGGATTTTTCAGGCAAGAATACTGGAGTTGGGTTTCCGTTTCCTCCTCCAGGGGATCTTCCAGACCCAGGTCTCCTGTGTCTCCTGCATTGCAGGCAGATTCTTTACCTGCTGAGCCACTGGGAAAGTGCCACAACAGGTGGACACAAGCAATAACATCCCTCTGTGGGGAAGCCAGGCTGATAGTAGGTATAGAAGTGTGTGCATGAAGAAAGCTGCGTTTGTGCAAACACAACAGGAGGGGGAGAAGAAATCTATAACGCATTGGCTTTTAAAAGTATATGAGAACTGGTAATGCTGGTTGCCTCCGAAGAGAGGAGCTAGATGACTCAAGGTCAGGGCAAGGAAGATTTTTCACTGTGTAACCTCTGTATCTTTAGAATTTTTAAACCGGTAAACTACTCAAAAATAAATGTGGAAGAAAGTCAGGCTGTTTTGCTGACAGAAGCACATAGCTAAATTAACTCAGCTCCCCTCCACTCCCTTTCCTGGCCCAGCCCATCACACTTCCCTTCCCTTCCAGAGGGGCAGTCTTCCTCCCAACTCGCCCAGCCCCTACCACACCTCATCTGTCATTTAAGGCTCTGCCTCCTACAGGCAGTCCACCCTGATCACACCAACCCTGGTGAGTTGGTCCCTCCTTTGATCCTTTCTCTCATACTTTTCATATACTGCTTTTTTTCCTTCCTGTATTAAGTCTTGCCTCAAACATATTTTTGCCTTCCTAGGGAAAGGGCTATAAATTTTCTTTCTCATGTTTCCTCCGAAGCCCTAACCTTGGCACAGTGGTTGCCCAGTAACTACTTACTAGATGTTGAACAAAAGAAAGAAAGAAAAAAGCACACCACTGTATGACTATAGGAGGAGGAACTAGATGGCTTGGAGTGTTCCATCACAGTAAAACAAGCATGTGATTTTTTGGGAAAGGTCAGGAAGTCTCGTATCTGGTGATAATATCCCAAGTCCAGCTATACTGCGCAAGCCAAAGGGAGCAAATCTCCCTGGGGTGGGGGTTGGGGGTGTCCGAGGCCAAGGCAGAGCTTTCCAGCCCCTCCCTGTGAATTAGTCTAGCGGCAGTGATACCCTCTTCCCCAAACGACCAGGCAACACCCCCATCTCCTGAGAAAGATATGACCAGACACGGAGCTGAGATTAAATGCACTTATCCCAGCCAGTCAAGGCCTCACACAGGAGAAGCAGGTATGTTTACAGAGCCTCCAAGCCTGACCACAGAGATGGGCTTTGGGGAGGAGAGGTGAACCCTAAGGAGGGCAGCTGCTGAACACCAGGTCCCGTGCAAAGCTGAATGCTGGGAGACACGGGGGAAGACTCAGACGGATGGTGCGGCATGGTGCTGAAGAGCACAGAATCTGGAGCCAGACTGGGCGCAAGCCTGACGGCCGGGTATTATGTACCTTTAGAAAAGTCACTTCACCCCCTGTGTCTCAGTTTCCTCACTTGTTAAACACAGTAACAGTACCTACACCTCAAGAGGTTGTTATAAGCTGATGGAAGACAAATCCTCAGGACAGCGTCAGTACCTAAAAAGGACATAATCAATGATATACTAGACGAATGAGGCAATGACAATTCTCCAAAAACGAGTGCTACATGTGGTCTGTATGGGAACTCAGAGCAAGTTGGGTGGCAAAGGGGATCCCTGATGGCCAGCCTGACAGGTCTGGGGGTACCTCCTCCTCCAGGAGGCCGTCTCTGACCATAGCTGAGCCCAGGGCTTCTGTCTGCTCTGAAATCTCCAGTGTTTCCTGGCTAGGCCCCAAAATATAGCACACAGCTATGGCCCTTCCTTTAAATGTGGGGGTCTGTCCTCCTAATAAGACTGCACCCTCTGAACATGCAGGCTGGGGTGTCCATGTCCTCCCCTCCTTTCAACTCCCCGCCCAACCTGTGGCCTCCCCCGGCCTCTGCCCAGGCAGAAAGGCCTGTGGATTACAGACTGCTCCTCAGCGTCTCAGAGAAGTCCCAAGGCCCCCTTCCCTATCCCAGTGGACACGTCCCCATCTCCCTAAAGCCCCTCTGGCACTTCCACAGAAACCTTGGGATGCACTCAGGGCCCCAAGGGCCATCTCTTCTTTACCCCAATCCTTCAGCCCTCAGGATGCCAGGGCCTAAGAGAAACCACACAGAGCCCCACCCTTCCTAATTGCTACATAGCTGAGAGCCTGCCACTCGCCCTCCCAGCCTCCATTTCCACACATCTAAGCACTCAGACAGCTCTGATATTAGAATTCCACGATCAAGGTCAGTGCTTCCGTTTCCCACCCCCGGGGTCAACTGAAGGTCAAGGTGGCCCCTGACAACACTCCCACCCCGCCCTCCACCACCAGCACCATCTCCTGGGAGCTAAACTAGCTTATTATGCTCACTGCGGAGACCTGGGCCCAGCCCCACAGGCCAGCTCAGTCAGAACAAAGCCATCAGACTCCTCCTTGAACTGCCAGGTGCAGAAAGGACCCACTCCATGGACTTATCCCTGTTACTTGGCCATGAGGAAGGGCAAGGCTTCTTCACGACCACACTAGTTTGCAGAGGACGGCCCTGAGCAGGAAAAAACATAAGGTACAGAGCCCAGAGAACACGCAGAGCGCCTGTCACTGTGTCAATCTTCTGTCCCCACGCAGGGTGGGAATGGCAGGGGAAACACCTGGGCGAGGCCAGACGAGCCTTTTAGCGTCGCTGTTGCTGGCGAGCGTGTCACAGCCCCGGGGTGGCAGCAATAAAAAGAACAGGCAGCCCCATCAGAAGAAAGGGACAGCCCTCAAGGTCACCCACAAGGAGCTCTGCTGAGCTTCATCTGTCCCTGGCTGCCAGCAGGGAGGGGAGAACAGGGCCAGCTGCAGAGGGAAGGGGAAGCTGCTGCGCTTGCCAGTCTGCCGGGGGAGTCATTTCCTACCCCTCCCCACACCCCCAGATGCTGCTGCTCCAGCAACCCCAAATAAAAACTGCCCCATAACTCAGGGAATGCAGCCTCCCCGCGTCCTAACTACTGCTTTTAAGAACAGCCACACCCTTCCCAGCAGCCAAGCAGACTTCCCCAGCGGCCAGGTCTGAGGCTGGAGCAGGAGCCAGAGCCAAGGACCCGTGTGGCCTCAGCTGCTTCCTGAGGAGCAGTCACAGCTGGAAACCAGCGGGGATGAGGCTGTGGGTCACGCGTCATCTGTCTACAAGAGGAACACGCAGTCCATCTGGAGGCTAAGGGACAAATGGCAGCCCTCAGAGACCATGCCATCTTAGACCGGCAGGCTACACTGGCTTCAGGTGCCTCTCCCAATGCCTAAAAACCCACCCTCCTCGAGGAGGTCTCAGGCCACCACCGCCAGCCAGGCAGAAGGCTCAGGTCTCCAACCTAAGTCCTCCGCAGCCACAGGCCCCCCTGAGGCCCTCATAAAATCAATGACACAGGTCTGACCAGGGCTGATCAAGCCACTTAAGAGGGCCACAGCTGCAGCCTGTCCATGGTCACATTTTAACCCAAATCGAGGCCACAAACGTGGCCTTTCTAAGGAGCCAGACTATAACCCCCTACCAACAGGCCCAGGAAGGGGGTTCTTTTAAGGAAGGGACCATTTTTCTCCACACAAGTACCCACTGGGGAGTACTATGGATGGTATGGAGGTAAAAACCACAAAGGACACATCTAAAGAAGCTAAAGAGGGAATTTCCTGGAAGTCCAGTGGTTAGGACTTGGTGCTTTTCACTGCAGGGGCCTGGGTTCGATCCCTCGTTGGAGAACTAAGATCCTGCAAGCAGCTCGGAGTGGCCAAAGAAAGATGCATCTCTTGGGATTTTCAGACCCACGGTGATCCATGAATGGTTTTACTGAAGGGAAAGGGTTATAGTTAGTTTCCTTGTGTATTACAACAAATGTTGTTTCAACAATTTTCTTTTCAATCGATTGAAGCCTCCAGTGAAATCCCTCACCTCAAATAGCATCCCACTGACAAAGCAGCTTCAGGGACTGTTGAGGTATCTAGCATCCTTGCCCTCATCATCATTACCATCACATAAGGAGGGCCCTAGGAGTAACCCAACAAGAATATCTTGAAAGCTTGCTATGTCTCTAGGACAATAATAAGACTTTTAGAGACACCACTGTATTTAACTTGTACAGTTTTATGACTGTTATCTCATATGACCTTTTCAGAATTGAAGAAACAGGTTAAGTAACTTGCCTGCTAATAAGTGATAGAACTGGGAAATCCCAGTTTTCACGTTCTTAACAGTATGCTGCTGCCCTGCCAGGAAAGACGGCTGCAGAGATCTAAAGTTGATCTGAGCATGGCTCGAGAACTGCAAAGGGCTCCCAAGACTAGCCCAATTCTCAAAACTCCAGCAGCAAAGAGAATAGTGGAGGGCTGTGAAGGGCCAGGTCATTTCATCAGTAGCTCTCATACTTCTGTGAGTACCCTGCCACCACAGTCCTGGGGCTTTCCCAGGTGCTAAGTTCTGTATTATTTCCTCCTGTCACATGAGAGGCTCCTCTAAGACAGGGGACATCTCCCAGATCATAGCTACCAGGCTACCAAAACCTCCCTCCACCATCACTGCCATTCACTGACCACCAAACATGTCCAGGAACTAGGTGCTCATTTCACCTCTTACATCAACCCTGTCAAGGTATGAATTAGCCCATTTTACAGATGAAAATACTGAGGCACCAAGAGTTTACTTGACTGGCCACAAGGTGGCAGGTTTGGGAAGGGAATCTGCAACTCCACAGGCCCCTCCTCTTAAGCTTGAGACTGCTTTTCCCCAGTCAAGTGCTGTCTGGGCAACACAGGGCCATCTGCTCTCCTTAAGAGCACCACAGCTGGTTCCTGGAGTTCTTTGCCACCATTATCCAGAGCTGAGGAGGGCACACCCCAGTCCTCTCCCCACTGGAAAATGTGCAGACTCACTGTCTTAGCAGTTCATGCCAAGGTGCTCCAGGAAAGGCCATGAAGAGTGGCCATCAGAGCCAGAGGTGGAAGGTGCAAACTAGAGTGGGGGCAGCAGCCCTCAAACGAAAAGACTGGGCTGATTTCACAGGCATTTCTGCTGCCCATAAGTCCCCCTCCTCCTGCCCCCTCCAAGTTCTATAAATAACTCAGGTCAATGCATCACAGGAAAGGCAGCCAGGTGGGTGTGGAAAGATCCTGTGGAAAAGATGACTTCTCTAAAGTAAATTAAAGCTCCCACTGAGATCAAGGGGGGGGGGGGGGGGCGGCCAGTTCTCCAAGAGGGACTGTCCTTGGCTGCAAACAGGTGCACGTGGGCCGAAAGACACGGATGCTCAGTTAAGGAAGACCCAGAGGCCAAGAAGAAAGCAAGAGCAGGAACTGAAAAAAATCAAAGCCCCTCCCCAACCCCCTCCCCCCCAAGTCACTGACCTCACAGAAGCCCCTCCCCACAAGCCTGGAGACTTTGTGTCTGTGCTCAGCCTCCCCTTTAGTACTCACCCCCCCCAAACCCCCACCAGCCTGGGATGTGTTATCTACCAGTCTGGTCAGATTAGCTGAGAGGTGGAGATGGAAGGACCAGGAAAGAAAGGAGTGGAATGAATTTGGGGGCAGGAGCCTCTCCAGGAAAAGAAAGGGCTAAGAGGGCCAGAGAAGAGCTTTCTGCCCCACCCTACCCCCTTGGGCTCCCCGAGCCAGGCAGGGGGGAGAGGACAGAAAAGGGGAGGAAAAAACAAAACCAGGGCCAAACTATACCACATGATCCCACAGCCAGCAACCAAACAGCAAGTCAGGAGGAAAGGCGAGGAGGCCAGGGGAGGGAGAGATGGAGCTAGGTCACAGCCCTCCCCAAACCTGCCCTGTGCTAACTGGTTTCCCACCAAAGCCACAACAAGCCGTGAAGGCCTTCTGTACCCACGTTTTTAAAGCGTTCAAGGTCAGATCTTTTCTATCCAAATCCTGCTTTCATCTGGGTCTGTACCCGGCTCGTCCTTCTCCAGCAAGCCTTCCTAGATTGCCTCAGTTGGATGCCATTTCACTTGGGCAAAGCTTTCCAGCACCTGTCCCAACCCCTTACCCTCCTCATCCAGGAGCCATGGGACCCCTGACCCCCAACCCCTGACCCTCCCCATCCAGAGGCCATGGGACCTCAGGGTGGCCGTCACCCCAGTTAACCATCTGAGAGACCCACGGCTGGTTGTCAGCCCTGGAGACAGGCCTCCAGATCCTGCCCGAGCCCAAAACAGGAAATGAGGCTCCAAGTCAGAAGCCTTGATCTTAACACAGGGAAAGTTAAACGCTGCCAAAATAAATGATTAAAGAAAAAATAATAACTCATTGGCCTTTCTAGGTATAAGTGACTGGGAGACCATCTCCTGCTGTGCCTTAAGCACATGCTGCCTCCACTTCAGGCAGGACACCTGAAACCTAACTAACGCCTTTCCTTAGAGGTCCTCCTGTTCTCCGATCAGGGACAGTGAAGAGTACACTTGGGGGCGTCTCTAAGCAGCAGAGGGCATCCGAGTGCCAGGAAGCAGCAGATGCCCTCTGCAGTCTCTAGATCTGGTGTGGTGCCTCCGTTCAACCGCTGCCCTCCTCGAGGCCAACCCTGAACCTTCCTCCTCTCACAGGGCGAGGCAGTGCCTCTCCAGTTCCCTGCGGGCCTGGAACAGGCGTCCGCACGCAGTTACCCTCCCCTTCGAAGAAAGTGGGACAGGCCCAGAGGCCCTAGGAATGGCCCCCAGATTTTCCTTCTTGCGGTTCCCACAGCCCAAGAGTCTCTGGATCCCACTCCTAACTTTACTTGACAATCTACTCTTAACAGTAGACCACCATTCTCAACCCCCCAGGCCTCCCAAGGATCTGCCAGCAGCCAAACACAGCCCAGAGCACACTTGGGGGCCGAAAGGAGACCCTATATGTGAAGAACCAACTTGTCGGTTTACGCCCTTGAGCGCCAGGCAAAAGGGCGCACCGCCCGGGCCAAGGTGTGGGGTCCTGCGTCCCCCAGCCCCGCCCCGCGAGGCCTTTAACCGTTTCCGCTCCCCCGCGCCCCGCACTCACTGAGTGTGCTGGGCGCGGCCTGCGCCGAAGACCTCATCCAGCGCCACCGTGGCCTGGCCCAGGAATTTGTCGACGCCGATGAGCGAACGGTGCATGGTGGTGAGCACCAGCTGGCAGGCGGCGGCTGAGCCCGCGGCCCAGGGCGCCGGGCCCGCATCGGCCTCCTGCGCCCGTAGCAGGCCATCCAGGGCGCCGGGCGGCAGCTCGAAGGAGCACTCCTCGCGCCACTCGGGACATCCCGGCGTCTTCTCCACCACCGACGTGCTGTACTTCTCGCGGCCCACCTGGATCACCGTGTACGCGTCGCTGGTGCTGCCCGCGCCCGAGCTCTTGCCCCGCAGCCCGCGGGCCCGCAGCACCGTCACCTGGACGTGCGTGGGTAGCCAGCGGGAGGGCCCCGCCGCCGGCTCGGCACCCCGCACCAGGGCCATGGCGGGGGAAGCGGCGGCGGGCGAGGGAGGCCTGGCCGAACCAGGACCGCAGACACTTGGACCAAGTAAGAAACTGGACAGCGGCGGAGGATGGCCAGGAGCCGGCTCGGAGCGCCGCCGCAGCTGCGGGTTGGGCCGGGCCGGGCCGGGCTGTGCCGAGCCGGCCGCCGCCTCCCCGCCTCCCCGGCCGCCGGCCGCGCCGCGACGTCAGCGCCCCGCCTCCCGCCCCGCCCCGCGGCCGGCGACCCGCGACTAGCGACCGGGACCCGGACCCGCGCGACGGTGCGGCAGAGCCGGGGGACGGTGACCGCCACGCCCTCGCTCCGGCCGCCGCAGACCAACCGGGAGCTAGAGGTCAGCCGGGTGCCGCGCGGGCCGTGGGCGGGGCGCGCGGCCTCCGCAGAGGAGGGGGCGGGGCTCCCGCGTCGGTACCGCCCCCAACTGGGGGCGCCCGGGAAACACTGCCTCGGCTGGGTGCTGCGCCGCACTCGCGGCCGGGTCTGAAATGCCCGCTCCTCGCCTCCCGGCCAATCCCAAGTCTTCCTTCAAGACGTCCCTGCTCCAGAAAGCCCTCGCCCTAAAACTGCCCCGCCCCGCCCCTCCCCTGGATGGCCATCCCCTTGGCGCAGGCAAGTGGGAGCGATGCGGACCCCGGCTGCCCCCTTGGTCTCTCCTCCAGCCTGCCCCTGCCGGGGAAGTTCCCCGCGTGAAACCAGAGGCGATTCACGCTGCGCCGCGTGATGGTCCCGGATCAGCGACCCGAAAGCGGGTGAGCTGCCGCTGTCTCCCACTTCTACGAGCCGGAGGGACCACGTATGCAGCCAGAACCCGGCTAGGGAGTCCAAGGAGCTCGCCCTCAGCGACCACTGCGGCGGAGAGCAGAGATGAATCAGAGATGAATAAATGAGTAACCACATCAATATTTAAGTGTTCACTCGGACCGCTGGGGCTCATGCGTCCCGAGTTGGGGAAAATTATAGGCTCTGGTGGAGGTTTTAAACAATTACTTATGTCCATTAAGTGCCTACTCTGTGCAAAGCCCTTGGTATTACTTGCATGCTTGGTTTATTATTGATAATGACAACAGTGGTTAATAATTGCAGATGCTGAATTTCGGCCAATGCTCGCCCATATGTTTTACATGCGTTACCTCATTTTGTCCCCAAAGCAGTCCTGTGGGGTGAGTTTGGGTTTTATCCTTATCTTCGGGAAGATAGAATTGCAGCTTAGAGAGGTTAACCTGCCATGATTCGTAACTGGAAGAAGTGGGATGTGAATCCACACAGATGACCCCAAAGTCGTTTTTGTTGTTTTAGTTTCAGAGCCTATATTAAAAATCGTATTTTTAAAAATATATATGAAACACAGAGCTTAAAAAAAAATCAAATAGGACAAAAATGCTTATGATGAAAAGCAAAAATTTCCTTCCCACCCCTCATTCCAGGGTTAATTTTGGGCCTGGTGGTTACCTCCCCATCTCTACATGCTTACATGGTTATATCTAGATTTATCCGGACGGTCACTATCTATTGTCTTCCTGCTATGATAGATAATGATTTAGCTCCTGCCGACTTTTCTCTCTCAATCTTATGTGTTGTAGTTATGCTTTTGCTGTTGTTGATGTTCCTCTATTGGATACTTTGATGGTGAAGTGAAGTGAAAGTCACTCAGTTGTGTCTGACTCTTTTCGAGCTCATGGACTGTAGTCCACCAGGCTCCTCTGTCCATGGGATTTTCCAAGCAAGAATACTGGAGTGGGTTGTCATTTCCTTCTCCAAGGGATCTTCCCAAGCAATCAGCGACTGAACCCAGGTCTCCTGCATTGCAGACTTTGATAGTGGAAACCTTTATTTCTTCTTGGGGAGACTCCACAGTACTTCCTGATGTTTTATGCTGTGAAAGAAGGATGCCAGAATCCCCACTTTTCCAGGCCATGTCCTCTACCAGGAATATGGTTGTATACCAGGTACATGAGAGCCATGGGAGCCTATTATTCACCAAGGCTCAATCCTTCCACCTCAACTATGATCAAAATGGGGTGAAGGAGTGCACTCTGAGCCCCACAGCCCAGCATCCCTATGGATGCTTTGGAGACAGTCACATCTGCCTATGGTTTGTGGCTCTCTGCCACTTAACAACAGGAAGACCTGAAGGTTAAGCCAGCTCTCTAACCTCGCTAGCCTTGTTTCCTGATCTACAAAATGAGGATAATGATTCCTACTTTAAGCAGTTGCTGAGAAGATTACATGATAGAGACCATCACAAATGATCTCAAAGCATCTGAACATTATATACAGCTTCTTTCTGATTATAAAATTTATTAGGAAAATATAAAGAAGGAAATAAAAAATAGATTAGGCTCTCACTGTTCAGAAATAGGCACTGTTAACAATTTGTTGAACTTCTTCCTAGTCTTTACAGTATATGTTGTTTTATATGCATTATGGTTGTGAGGGAATTATAGTGTAATGGTTAAACCTGGGCACTCTGGAGTCCTTGTTCTACCATTTACTTTATGTGTACTTTTTCATTTACCCTTGAAGACAACCCTTTAAGGCAGATGCTATTGCTACCTTTGGGCTTCCTGGGCGGCTCAGCAGCAAAGACTCCAACTGCAATTCAGGAGATGTGGGTTCAATCCCTGGGTTGGAAAAATCCCCTGGAGAAGGTCATGGCAACCTACTCCAGTATTCTTGTCTGGGAAATCCCACGGACAGAGGAGAATGGCGGGCTACAACCCATGGGGTTGCAAAGAGTCGGATAGGACTTGGCGACTAAACAGCAACAACAAATTGCTACTTCATCTTCATGGATGAAGAAGCTAAAGCAGCAAAAGCTTGGATGATTTTCCCCAAGTTTGTAACCAGAAAATTGCAGACTGTACCTGAGCCCAAGTCCAAGTGACTCTACTGCCTGTGGTACTCTGCCCTCACACTGGCTTAGTTTGTTGGTCGTCTAAGCCACTACATCATTTGAAGTCAATAAAGCAGGAACTGTTGACATACCCACTTTACAGATGAAGAAATTGAGGTATAAAAAAGGTTGAACAGGCTTACGCAAGGTTACAGAGTCAGGATGAAGCCCCACTTTAAGAATGAACTCCCCAGGGGCTTTGCAAATGAAGGTATCTTTGCCAAGCCGTGACTAGCACATGCTTGTTGTTGTCCTTTAATGGTTCCCTTTCTTGTGTTTTCTTAGCTCTCCTACAGGACAGGATCGGCTCCACCCACCCACTTGCCTCCCCCTCCCCCATGGAGTAGTAAGGCTCCAGGAAAGGGCAAAAGAGAACAAAGATGGGCTACTCCCGCCTTCCTCCTGCCCTGGCCCTCATAATTTGGCAAGCTCAGGCTTCCTGCTGGCCCAGGATTGCAGCTGCAAGAGGGCAGTGAAGTCAGGAAGGTCTCCACTGCAGGCCACTTGGCCCTAAGAGAAAGGGTGGGCTCTGCTAGCTGTTTGCAGTTGAGAAAAGAGCAGGAACTCTGAAAACATTGAGGTCTTGGCCACCAAGAGGTGTTTTCTGCTCTAGGAGATGAGACCACCCACCCCACCCACTGCAGTCTGATGTGAGGGTTAAAGAGAGAACCCTCCTGCTTCCTCTTCTCCCCCATGGCTGGGAGTGTTCTCGACCTTCCTGGGCCTCTCTAGTCCATTCGGGACAGTTCTGGCTTTGAAAGAGTGGTTCTTTTATGTAATTTCCACTCATTGCTTCCCTGTGCAATATCATAACCCTTCCACACAGGCACTATAAAATGCATTTGCCCGGCTCTGCGAGCTATATTTCCCCCTGTCCTTCACCTCTCCCTCCCACATCTATTTTAAAGGGCCTTTACTATAACAGAGTCACACAGCCTGGGTTTAAATCCTGGTGCCACCGCTTACTAGCAGTATAAGCTTGGGCAAAATACTGAACCCCAGAATCTCAGTCTCCACATTATCAAATGGGCCTAATAATATATCTAATAATTCTTAAGATTTAGTATGAGAGCTATCTCAACATACCCTAAGCAGTGATGAGTAACATCTTAGAAATCTTTGCTGAAAGCAAAAGGTAGTACCTGCTTGTTCCCCTTGCAGTTCTTTGATTGCCAGTGAGATTCAACATTTTTTCAGTTATTAGTCATCTGTATTTCCCCTTTTAATAAGTTTATTTTTGAATTGTCTCTTTTCTATGCCTATTTTTCTTTGAAGCCTTAACTTACTAATTTATATTAACCCTGTCTATGTTAGGAATAATAATACTTTGACTATTTTTTATTGCAAATATCTTTTTACATACATTATGGAGTCAAATCCTTTAATTTCTTCTAATATTTCAAGCTTAAGTTCTTCCACACTCATAGGTCCAATAATATCCGTTCATATTTTTTCTAGTTTTTAAATTGTTTGGCTTTTTCTTTGTTCTTTCATTCTCTTTAATTTCTTCTAGAAACTATTTTGATGAATGACTTGAGGTGAAAATTTAACTCTGTCTCCCGCAGCAGCTATCCAAGTTCCCCAATACTTACTAAAAAAACCCTGTCGCTTTGCCATTGGTTTTCTTGCTCTTATATATACAGAGTCTGAACTTGTTACTCTAATCCACTGAGATTTATATCTTTCTGTCAGTGCTATTCCATTTTAATTATTGCTGCCTTTTAAATGCTTTACTATAGCAGAAGGGAAAATCTTCACTCGTTTCTCTTTTTATAGCTGCTCTCACCTGTGTATTCATCCACATGAGCTGTAATTCTTTTTGGAATTATAAGAGAAATTGTCATGAGAAAAATTGACATCTTTTCAAACAATAGCCATACGCTTGACTTCTATTTAACATTGTGCTGGAGGTTCTAGCTAGGACAATTAGGCAAGAAAACAAAACTATCCAGATTGGAAAGGAAGAGTAAAACTATCTATTTACAGATTAGATGACCTTGTAAACAGAAAATCATAAGAAACAATTAGAACTAATAAATGGGTACAGGATACAAGATCAATATATTAAAATCAACTATTTCTACACACTAGCAATGAAATTTTTTAAATAATTCCATTTATGAGTATCAGAATAAATGCTTAGAAATGAATCGGACGTAACAAAAGAAGTGTAAGATTTATACACTGTAAACTACAAAACATCACTGAAAGAAATTAACAAAGACCTAATTAAAAGACATCTCAAGTTCATAAATTGGAAGACTTAATATTATTAAGATGCCAATACACCCCAAATTGGTCTGCAGATTTAACACATTCCCCATCAATATCCCAGCTGCTGTTTTTTGCAGAAATTGACAAGCTGATCCAGGAAATCATATGGAAATGTGAAGGACCCAGAATAACTAAACAAATCTTGGAAACAAAAAACAAAGTTGGAGGACTAACACGTCCCGATTTCAAAACTTAACTACAAATCAAGACAATAAGATACTGGCATAAGGATAGACATAAATCAGTGGAATAGAGTTGAGATTCCAAAAATACACTCTTACATTCATGGCCGACTGATTTTTCAGTAAAGATTCCAAGACCATTTCATGGAGAAAGAATAGTCTTTTCAACAAATGGTGTTAGGACAGCTGGATATTTGCATGCAAAAGAATTAAATTGGACCCCTTCCCTACACCATACACGAAAGTTAACTCCAAATATGTCATAGACCTAAACGTAAGCACTAAACCTATAAAACTTTCAGAAGAAAATGTAGAAGTAAATATTCATGACCTTGGGTTAGGCAAAGCCTTCTTAGATACAACACCAAAAGCACAAACAACCAAAGAAAAAAATAAACTACACTTCATCAAAATTAAAAACTCTTGTCCTTTGAAGAACATCATCATCAAGAAAGTAAAAGGACAACCTATGGGTTGAGAGAAGATATTTTTAAATCATAATATATGATAAGGTACTAGTATCCAGAGTATTTTGGAGAAGGAAATGGCGACCCACTCTAGTATCCTTTTTTTTTTAATATATATATAATTTTATTTATTTGGCTATGCTGGATCTTCGTTGCTCCATGGGCTTTTCTCTAGTTGTGGTCAACAGGGGGTTACTTCCTGGTTGCGGTGTTTTGCAGAGCACAGGCTCTAGGGCTCAGTGTTGAGGTTCTTGGGCTCTAGATCACAGGTCAGTAGTCGTGGCACACGGGCTTAGTTGCTCTGCAGCATGTGGGATCTTTTCAGACCAGGGATCGAACCCATGTCCCCTGCATTGGGAGGTGGATTCTCTACCACTGAGCCACCAGGGAAGCCCCACACTCCAATATTCTTGCCTGGAGAATCCCGTGGATAGAGGAGCCTAGTGGATTGCAGTCCATAGGGTCATACAGAGTCAGACATGACTAAAATGACTTAGCACGCACACTCATACAGAATATTTAAAGAATGCTTACAGTTCAACAATAAAGACAAATAACCCAGTTTAAAAATGGGCAAATGATTTGAATAGATTTATCCCTAAAGGAAATTTATAAGTAGCCAATACACCATTCAGAAAACTAAGATCATGGCATCTGGTTCCATCACTTCATGGCAAATAGATGGGGAAACAGTGACTGACTTTATTTTTCTGGGCTCCAAAATCACTGCAGATGATGATTGCAGCCATGAAATTAAAAGACGCTTACTCCTTGGAAGGAAAGTTATGACCAACCTAGACAGCATATTGAAAAGCAGAAACATTACTTTGTCAACAAAGGTCCGTCTAGTCAAGGCTATGGTTTTTCCAGTGGTCATGTATGGATGTGAGAGTTGGACTATAAAGAAAGCTGAGCGCCGAAGAATTGATGCTTTTGAACTGTGGTGTTGGAGAAGACTCTTGAGAGTCCCTTGGACTGCAAGGAGATCCACCCAGTCCATCCTAAAGGAGATCAGTCCTGGGTGTTCATTGGAAGGACTGATGCTGAAGCTAAAGCTCCAATACTTTGGCCACCTGATGCGAAGAGCTGACTCGTTTGAAAAGACCCTGATGCTGGGAAAGAATGAAGGCAAGAGAAGAGGGGGATGACAGAGGATGAGATGGCTGGATGGCATCACTGACTCAATGGACATGGGTTTGGGTAAACGGGAGTTGGTGAGGGACAGGGAGGCCTGGCGTGCTGCGGTTTATGGGGTCTCAAAGAGTCGGACATGACTGAGCAACTGAGCTGATACTGATACTGATGTGAAAAGATACCAAAAACATTAGCCGTTAAGGGGGTATGAATCAAAACCATAAAGAAAAACTTCCCTGTCAGTCCAGTGGTTAAGAATCTGCCTGCCAATGCAGGAGACAGGTTCAATCCCTGGATGCGGAAGATTCCACATGACTCAGGAGAACTAAGCCCATGTGCCACAACTATTGAGCCTGTGCTCCAGAGCCTGTGAGCCGCAACTCCTGAGCCCACATCCCACAATTACTGAAACTCCCACACCCTAGACCCTGTGCCCCACAAGAACAGCCACTGCCATAAGCCAGCACCGCAGCTAGAGACAGCCAAAAATTCATTAATTAATTATAGGTCCCCTCAAAGCTTAAAAAACCCACCATGAAGTACCACTTCACTCCCTCTAGAATGGGTATATTTAAAAAAGAGATGATAACGAGCGTTGTCAGGATGTGGAGACCCTGGAACCCTCATACATTGCTGGTGGGAGTATAAAATGGTACAGCTGCTTTGGAAGACAGTTTGGCAGTTAAATTGTTAAACATGGGAGCTACCATATCACCTAGCAGTTTCACTCCTAGAAATATGCCCAAGAGAAGTGAAAACATGCATCTTACATAAAAAATGTGCATGAATATTCATCCCCAGATTCCTACCCCAAACCTCCAAACCTATCACCACCTGCATTCTTCCTTTCTCAGAGAAATAGGTGTTCCTGTGTGCTTAATGTTCCTCTTTTTGCCTTGGAATAGTCCAGGGTTCCATCTCTTCATTTATTTATTTCCTGTCCACTGGCTCCTTCATCTCATCATATGACACATGCTCAAGCCACTCCTAATAAACACGAGAGAAAACAACAACTCCCTCTATCAGTCTGTACCATGTCCCCCTTTCTGTCAGGCTTCCTGAAGATGATTTACCTTTATCTCCTTCTTCCCCCTTCCTACCCTGAACCACAGCAGCCTGGCTCTCCAAGCTCCCACCCCATCTGTGATTGCAGAACCCCAGGACTCTCCTTCAGTCCTTGTTACCTGACCTCTCCTTGGCATTCAGTAGTTAACCATCCCCTTAGCCCCACTTTCAGCCCCTGGGCCTGTTTGACGCTTTTGCTCCTGCCTGTCCCCCCACTCACTACTAGGTCTACTGCAGGGGCTTCTCTTCCTTCCTCCATTTCTTTTTAAATTATTTTATTTATTTATTTCTGGCTTCACTGAGTTTTCGTTGCTGTGAGGGCTTTTCTCTAGTTGAGGCGAGCAGGGGCTACTCTCTAAGTACGGCGCGCAGGCATCTCGTGGTGGTGGCTCCTCTTGTGGAGCGTGAGTTCTAGGCAACACAGGCTTCAGTGGTTGCAGCTCATGGACTCTAGGCTCAGGCTCAATAGCTGTGGCACACGGGCTTAGCTGCCTCACAGCACGCAGGATCTTAGTTCCCTGTCCAGGGACCAAACCCATGTCCCCTGCAAGGCAGGGGTTTCTTAACCACTGGATCACCAAGGGGATTCATGACTGCTGGACCACCAGGGACATCCCTTTCCCCCATTTCTTAACATGGGTTTGTTTGCCAGCTCTCTTCTCTTTCCACTTCTCAGACTCTCCCTGGAGATTCACTTCTTCCCACATGGTTTTATCCACCCTGTATTTGTCCCCAGCTCCCATATATCTGCTTCCACACCAGTCCTCTTTCCTGAGCCCTGAACCTACCCTTGTGAATGCTGTGAAACATCCCTCAAATACCTCTAACTCAACAAGTTTGTATTCACTTTCTAGGGCTACCATAACAAAATACCACATCCTGGGTGACTTAAACAACACGAATTTATTTTTCTCAGTTCTGGAAGCTAGAAGTCCAAGGTCAAGTTGTTGGCAAATTTGGTCTCTTCTGAGGCTTTGCTCCTTGGCTTGCTGGTAGTGGTCTTCTTGCTTCCTCCTCACATGGTTTTCCCCTGGCCTAGGTGTTGTCCATATCCTAATCTTCTCTTCTTATAAAGGATACCAGTCCTACTGGATTCAGTTCAGTTCAGCCACTCAGTCATGTCCGACTCTTTGCCACCCCATTGACTGCTGCACACCAGGCTTCCCTGTCCATCACCAACTCTCAGAGCTTGCTTAAACTCATGTCCATCAAGTTGGTGATGCCATCCAACCATCTCGTCCTCTGTTGTCCCCTTCTGCTTCTGCCTTCAATCTTTCCCAGCATCAGGGTCTTTTCCACTGAGTCAGTTCTTCACATCAGGTGGCCAAACTATCGGAGCTTCAACTTCAGCATCAGTCGTTCCAAAGAATATTCAGGACTGATTTCCTTTAGGATTGATTGATTTGATCTCCTTGCAGTCCAGGGGACTCTCAACAGTCTTCTCCAACACCACAGCCTTCTTTTGGTCCAACTCTCACATCTATACATGACTACTGGAAAAACCATAGCTTTGACTAGATGGACCTTTGTCAGCAAAGTAATATCTCTGCATTTTAATATGCTGTCTAGGTTTGTCATAGCTTTTCTTCCAAGGAGCAAGCATCTTTTAATTTTTATTTATTTTATTTGGCTGAGCCAGTTCTTAGTTGTCCCATGTGGGTTCTTAAATTGACACATTCAAACTTTTAGCTGTGGTATGCAGGATCCCTGACCAGGGAACGAACCTTGGCCCCCTACATTGGGAGTTCAGAGTCTTAGCCACTTGACCACCAGGGAAGTCCCAGCAAGCATCTTTTAATTTCATGGTTGCAGTTACCATCTGCAGTGATTTTGGAGCCCAAGAAAATAAAGTCTGTCACTATTTCCATTGTTTCCCCATCTATTTGGCATGAACTGATGAGACTGGATGCCATGATCTTAGTTTTTTGAATGTTGAGTTTTAAGCCAGCTCTCCTCTTTCACGTTCATCAAGAGGCTCTTTAGTTCCTCTTTGCTTTCTGCCGTAAGGGTGGTGTCATCTGCATATCTGAGGTTATCGATATTTCTCCCTGCAATCTTGATTCCAGCTTGTGCTTCATCCTACTGGATTAAGGCCCATTAATATAACCATATTTTACCTTAATAACCTCTTCAAAGGCACTGTCTCCAAATACAGTTACAATATGAAGTACTGGGGGTTAGGACTTCAACAAAGCAATTGGGGGGAGGAGCAGGGGGGGGTCGAAATTTAGCCCATAACAAAGTTAAAAATTGAACTCATCATCTCCCCACCATCACCACCAATTCCATCTCTGTAATCCCTCTCTTTGTGAATCTCTCAAGGCCCTTGCCAGAAACCTAGAAGGTGTAGTATCCTCTCCAAGGGCGAAACTAAACAGAGGTGTTCCCACCAGACCTGGAAGCTGCATAAGTTGTCTGTCTCCTGCCTGCTTACTCTATATCGTATTGGAAGAAACTGCCAAAGACTACTAGTATTGTGTCAGAAAAGGACTCGGGAGCCAACTTGAGAGGCTTCACTGGCCCAAAGCACAATAAATAGAGCATCAAAAGGATAATAAATCAGTGCATTGAAATACATAAAATGTATTTGATGATCTCATAATGATTTGTCATCATTAGAAGATACTAAGGAACTTGTTTGGAGGTTCTAGTAGGAGACCACGGCTACTAATTTACCGTTAACCGAAAAACCATCCTGCTCTCTAGGGGAACATCATCCTCTCTGACTTGAGCATGCAGCTTCAGGAAACACATACACAGAACTGTGAGGGAGGAACAGGACACCCACCAACCCAGCCACATCAGCCAAATCAACCCTGGCAATCAATGGGGTGACAGGATGTCAGAGGAACCAACACTTTATTTTAAAAAACTGCTAAATGGGAAAAAGCCTCCCTTTCTATATGAACTGCAACATGAGGTAACAGAATAGTAGATAAAACTTTTTTTATATATAGAATGAAACGAATATTTTTTGTGTTCCCACAAATGAATGAAGGAGGAATGACTGAAGTGGAAGATCACCATTTGGCAGCCTTGAAAGAATAAGTGGATCTAGGCAATGATTGTCCATGGCTGTTGACATCTCTCCAAAAAATAGATAACCAGTAATTATGCACCTCCTGATGGAAGAACCATACCACCACTTCTGAGGCAGCCCTGCCCCCAAAATCTAGCCAGAACCTTCTCATGCCTGTAGATCCAACAACAAATTTACAGGAAACATACATGACAGAGAAAAGTGTTGAACAACAACTCAGGGATGTAACCAGTAAAATCCAAACTGTGGGAAATTACAGGACAGTTTTTTTTCAAAAAAATAAATTGCAAGGAAAAAAGAGCTGGAGGAAGAACCCAGACACTTGAAAAGCACATTTTTAAAAACGAGTAAATACCGCCCCTTCCCATAACAGTGAGCACATCCAGCACCCACATTGTGGTGTCTAAATGCCATTCACCAGTGAAAAAGAATCACGATCCTTGGAGAGATGGCTGATTCTAGGACTAAGGCAGGGATAATATGAGATGGGCTTGTATGATTTTGTAATGTCAGAAAACAAGGAAGTCCTCAGGAAGAAAAGAGGGGAGGGATAGTATCGAAAGAGTACCGCCACCAACCTGAAGGAACTCCCAGTGGCCAGAGCTGGAGTAATTTGAGCAATAAAATATATCACAGTAGTGTTGGATTATAACCCATAAACCTAAAGTTATATGAATAAATGATTGAATGAATATGTAAATAAGAAAATTCTTCCTTACAAAAGAATTTTTAAAAATGTTTTATGTATTTATTTTTGGCTCTTCTGGGTCTTCATTACTATACTTGGGCTTTTTCTCTAGTTGGAACAAGTGGAGGCTACTCTCTATTTGCGTTGTCTAGGCTTCCCTTTGCAGTGGCTTCTCTTGTTGCTGAGCACAGGCTCTAGGGCACAAGGGCTTCAGTAGTTGTGGCTCAAAGGCTAGAGGGCAGGATCAGTAGTTGTCGCACACGGGCTTAGTTGCCCTGGAGCAGGTGGAATCTTGCAAGACCAGGGATTGAACCTGTGTCCCCTGCATTGGCAAGCGGATTCTTAACCACTGGACCACAAAGTCCAAGAATTCTAACAGATACTGCTTCTCCAAGAAGTGGAACGTAATTCACCTCTCCTTGGGTGTGACTGGACTCAGAGACTCATCTTCAAAGAATAGAGTATGAAAATTAGAAATTTTACAGTGACAAACCTGACAGACACCACCTTAATCAAGTGATCTAGATTAACATCACTAGTGATAAACCATATTGATTAGCATATACACAGTGCAATAAGGGCATTTCACCTCTGTGCCTTTATACTGTAAAAACTCAAAGCCCTCCTGCCCTCTAGGTGGGCATGTAAACTGCTACAGCCCCTATGGAGAACAGTATGGAGGTTCCTTGAAAAATTAAAAATAGAGCTACCACATGATCCAAGAATCCTACCCCTGTGCATATATCTAGAGAATACCATAATTCAACAATACTTGCCCTCCAATATTCATTGAAGCACTATTCACAATAGCCAGAACATGGAAGCAACCAAATGCCCATCCACAAAAGAATGGATAAAAAAGATAGGTACATATATGTGGTGGAATATTACTCAGCCATTAGAAAGGTCAAAATAATGTCATTTGCAGCAACCTAGATGGACCTAGAGATTATCATACTGAGTGAAGGAAATCAGAGAAAGACAAGGGTCATATAATATTGCTTATGTGTGGAATCTAATTTAAAAAGGCTATGAATGAACTTATATACAAAACAGAAATAGAGTTACAGGTATGCAAAATAAACTTATGGTTACCAGGGGCAAAGATGGGGCAGGGAAGGATAAATTGGAAGACTGGGATTTACACATACACACTACCATATATAAGATAGATAACTAATAAGAACCTATGGGGTAGAACAGGAAAGTTAAAGAAAGAAAGTGAAGTCGCTCAGTTGTGTCTGACTCTTTGTGACTTCATAGACTGTAGCCTGTCAGGCTCCTCCATCCATGGGATTTTCCAGACAAGAATACTGGAGTGGGTTGCCATTTCCTCCTCCAGGGGATCTTCCTGACCCAGGAATCGAACCCCAGTCTTCAGCACTGCAGGCAGACTCTTTACCATCTGAGCCACCAGGAAAGCCCATAGAATAGGAAGCTCTACTCAATACTCTGTAACGGCCTATTTGGAAAAAAGAATCTGAAAAAAAAAAAAAAAAAGAATGGGTATATGTATACATATAACAGTACATCTGCGACTAACACAGCATTGTGAATCAACTATATTCCAATTAAGAAAATAATAAAAACTCATAGCTGCTTTCTAGCAAGAGAAAAACAACAGACAAATACAAATTGAGGGGCATCCTTCAGAATATCTGAGCAGTACCCTTCACAAGTGTCAAGGTCGTGATAATCATCAGAGATGGGAGGAAACTTAGGAGACATGTCCTTCCTTGAGGGGACCAGTTTAGGTGCACATCCTTGTCTAACTCATCCCCCAAGTGTGGTCCCTAAACACTATGTTTTAGTTTTACCTGTTATTTTGAAGAAATTGCCTTTTAAAAATTATTTTTATTGAGATATAGTTGATTTATAAGATTAAATAAATTTCAGGTGTACAGCATAGTGATTC
Source organism: Cervus canadensis (assembly GCF_019320065.1). Lineage (NCBI taxonomy): Eukaryota > Metazoa > Chordata > Mammalia > Artiodactyla > Cervidae > Cervus > Cervus canadensis. Next base: position 10,989,046 of record NC_057390.1, on the reverse strand, counting down.
ACAATTCTTAAAGTTGATACTCCATTTACAGCTATTGTAAAATATTGGCTGTATTCCCTGTGCTGTACAATATATCTTTGTAGCTTACTTTATACACTACAGTTTGTACCTCTCAATCCTCTACTCCTATCTTGCCCTTTCCCTCTTCCCTTTCCTCTCTGGTAACCACTAGAGAGGATCTCTATATCTGTGAGTGTTTCTTTTTTTTGTTATATTCACTGGTTTGCTGTACTTTTAGATTCCACATATAAGTCATAACATACAGTATTTGTCTCTCTCTGTCTGACATTTCACTAAGCATAATATCCTCTAAGTCTATCCATGTTTTTGAAAATGGCAAGTTTTATTCTTCTTTAGGGCTGAATAATATTCCTCTGTGTGTGTGTGTGTGTGTAATCGATTTAGTTGTGTTTGATGCTTTGCTGCCTTATGGACTGTAACCTACCAGGCTCCTCTGTCCATGGGATTCTTCAGGCAAGAACACTAGAGTGGGTTGCTATGCCTTCCTCCAGGGGATCTTCTTGACTCAGGAATCAAACCTGTGTCCCTGCGCTGCAGGCAGATTCTTTACTCCTGAACCACCGGGGAAGCACTACATTGTTATACATTCATCTGTTATTGAACACTTAGGTTGCTTCCGTATCTTGGCCACTGTAAATATGCTGCTATGAACATTGAGGGGTTCATATATCTTTTCAAATTAATGTTTTTATTTTCTTCAGATATATAGCAAGGAGTAGAATTGCTGGATTAAGGTAGTTCTGTTTTCAGTTTTTTTAGGAACCTCCATACTGTTTTCCACAGTGTCTGCACCAATTTACATTCTCACCAATAGTGTACAAAGGTTGCCTTTGCCCCACATTCTCATGAACATTTATTTTTTGTGCTCTTTCTGATGCTAGCCTTTCTGACAGGTGATATCTCATTGTGGCTTTGATTTACATTTCCCTGATGATTAACAGCATTGTGCATCTTTTCATGTGGCTGTTGGTCGTCTGTATGTCTTCTCTGGAGAAAAGTTCAGGTCTTCTGCTCATTTTTTAATCGGATTGTTTGTTGGTTTTGATGTTGAGTTGTATGATCTGCTTGTGTATTTTGTATATTAACCCCTTATCAGTCATATCAGTTGCAAATATTTCCTCCCATTCAGTAGGTTATCTTTTTGTTTTGTTGATGGTTTCCTTTGCTGTGCAGAATGTTTTAATTAGGTCCCATTTATTTATTTTTGTTTTTAGTTCTTTTATCTTAGACACAGTCAAAAAAAATATTGCTACAATTTATGTCAAAAAATATTCTTCCTATGTTTTCTTTTAGGAGTTTTATGGTTTCCTGCCTTACATTTATGTGTTCAATCCATTTTGAGTTTTTCTTACATATGATGTGAGAAGATGGATTAATTTCATTCTTTTACATGTATCTGTACCCTTTTCCCAGCACCACTTACTGAGAAGACTCACTTTTCTCTGTTGTATAGTCTAGCCTCCTTTGTTGCGGGTTAACTGACCATAATTGCGTGAATTTATTTCCGGGCTCTCCATTCTGTTCCGCTGATCTACACACACACAATGGTGTGTGTGCCAGTACATACTGTTTCGATTACTGTAGCTTTGTAGTACAGTCTGAGGGAAAAGAGACCTTTTTTTCTACTTTAGAAAATATTACAAAATCATCGTTACGTGAAGACATTGTCGAATGAAACCAAAAAACAATAGGAGAAAAGTATTCTTAAAGTATGTGAGTTGGTTAGCTTTTTGAAACTACATTGTTTTCTGGATTGCAGGATGTTTTTGGAATTTGTCAGCTTAAACTTTTTTTTTTTCAATTTTGGGGGCAATTTTAGATTTGCAGGAAAGTTGCAAACATAGGTATAGAGAGTTCCCATTTATCCTTAACCCAGCTTCCATTAATGTTGACATTTTATAGGTACTTTGTCCAAACTAAGAAACCCACATTTGGTACAGTATCATTAACTAGACTACGGACTTTAGAGTTCACCAGTTTTTCCATTAACATCACTTTTTCTGTTCAAGATCCAATCCAGGATCCCACATTGCCTTTGGTCATCATGTCTCTTTAGCTTCCTCCCATCTGAGATGTTTGTGTGTATGTGTGCTAAGTCACTGCAGTCATGTCCAACTCTTTAGGACCCTATGAACCATAGCCTGCCAGGCTCCTCTGTCCATGGGATTCTCCAGGCAAGAATACTAGAGTGGGTTGCCATCCCCTTCTCTAGGGGATCTTCCTGACCCAGGAATTGAACCCATGTCTCTTATGTCTTCTGCCTTGACATGTAGGTTCTTTACCACTAGCACCACCTAGGAAACCCTCTGTGATGTTTAAAGTGAAGTGAAGTCACTGTCGTGTCTGACTCTTTGTGACTCCATGGACTGTAGCCCACCAGGCTTCTCTACCCATGGGGTTTTCCAGGCAAGAATACTGGAGTGGGGTGCCATTTCCTTCTCAAGGGGATCTTCCCCACCCAGGGATCGAACCCAGGTCTCCTGCACTGAAGGCAGACGCTTTACCCTCTGAGCCACCAGGATGTTTACTTGATAGTAATTCATTAAATAATACATATGCTGTATATGATTTTCTGAATTTTGTGTTATATTTAATAATAACAAATTAAAATCAAAAACAAAAAATTACAGTAGCTTCTCATCGCTCTTCGAGTGGTGGCAGCTAGCCTCAGCCTGGCCAGTGAGGCCCCAGTCGCTTTGTGCCAGCCTGTCTCTGCCTGATTCATAGCGGCCTGGTCAGGCAGGCCCCCATTCTGTCTCTCATATTTTATCTGCTCCTTCCTGCCACAGGGTCTTTGCACCTGCTGTTTCCTCTACCCGGCACACTCTTCCCTACTCTTTGCCAGGGTAACTCCTACTCCTCTGCTGGTACCATTTCAGCATCCTTCATACAGCCTAGCCTCGCCCGGCCTCCCTAGCTGGGTGGAATCTCCTTGCCACAGGCTCTCATCGCTGTCCACAGTGCTTCACTGGTTTGAGTGGCTGTTTGTTTCTGTCTCTCTGCCAGACCTTACGCTACATGAAAGTAGGGACCACACCTGATGTAGGGACCACCTCTATCAGCTTCCTCCACAGTGCCCGCAGATGCTCATGTAGTAGATGCTCAATACTATTTGTTGATTCCAGAGATGAATGAAAATCATAAAACATGCTTAAAAGGTAGGGGAGGAAGAGAGAAAGGAGGAGGGAATTACCGCAGCGTTTATAGCTTATTCATTTTTCATGGAGATGGGGATGGAAAACCATTAGATACTGATTGTATGTGAAGTTGCCATTAAAAACTTCTTAGGAGTGTGGATCCTGCTAAGTCAGAAGATGACCCTTTTGTTTCTGCTGCTCACCTGGATGGGTTCTGGATTAAAAAAACTGGTTCATGAGCTCCTCAAGGGGAGGCTAGAGAATCTGACTTGCTGTGCAGAGTGTGAATTTCAAGTTTCCCACAGCCACAAAGCAGTCCACGAGGGAGGGGCAGGCAGAACAGATCGGAGGGAAAAACAGACGCAGAATCAGCAAAATTGCAAGAGACATATGCTTTTAAGCCCTACTTTTGTTATTAATTTCTAATTTTAGTGCATTATGGGCAGATGACATGGTCTATATGATATTGATTCTGTGAAATTTATTATAGTTTCTTTTATGGCCAATTTAAATGTTCTTCTGGCTCAGAAAGAATGTGAATTATTTGTCCAGTGTGGGGTTCTTTTATATCTAATTGATCAAATTTATTAACTGTATTGTTTATATCTTCATTATCTCTATTTAAATTTTGCCTTGCTCTCGGTGTCTAGGTTTCTAAGAGGAATGACTTTGGAGTTACACAGGTTTAAGGATATTTCTCTGTAAGTAAAAATATAAGACTAATTTATAAAAATTATACCTTTTTCAAATTATTGAGGTTGGGGAGAAACAACAAAGAAAACACAGACCAGAAAACAAATGAGGGAAAATGAGAGAGTATTAAAAACCAATCTAAATCTGTAAAAGATGACACAACTAAATCTATCTGCTTAACAATAACTGAATGGAATAAACTTGCAAACTAAAAGAAAATACTGTCAGATATAATTTTTAAAAAAATAAATGAAAACATATGCTATCAATAAAGATAGCCTAAAATAAAAATGCTCAAGGAGTTTGAAAGTAAAAGAACTAAACAGTGGGTTTTTACAAAACTTGACAAACTGATTTTTAAGTATACTCAAAAGAGTAAATTCAGAGAGTAACAAATATTTGTTGAGTGCCTACTGGGTACCAGGCATGTGTTTTAAAGCTGCAGTAATTAAAACAACGTGGGGTAGAGCCAGACGTAGACAAATAGAGTCGGCAGGAACAGAACAAGAAGCCTGGAAATAACCTTACATGTGCATAAGAATTTAATCTGTGATAAAGATGATAGCTCAAACATGTGAGGAAAGGACAACTTTACTTCCTACTTGGAAAAAATAAACAGCCATAAACGTTCAATATAAACTTAAGAGTTTCAACTCTGAAAAAAGGTATCAGATAGACTAAAGATCTAAACATTAAAAATCCCATTTAAGTAATAGAATAAAATTTAGAAGTTTATTTTTCATATTTGGAGTTCCATCTCAACTGCTCAAAGAATTTGAATGAACAGTTCACAAGGGAAATGTAAAGGGCAGTTAAACATGAAGAAAACAAAGCTTAACCTCACTGGTAGCTTAAAATGATAAATCAATATGACAGCGATACCCAATGGGGTCAGGGGCAAAAGGACACCTTTGGGGTATGAACTGGCAAAGCCTTTTTGGAGACCAAGTCAGCATTATCTATCAATCATTTTAAACAGGTAGTTAGTTCCTATAAACTGGCAATTGCATTTCAAGGAATTTACCCTGTGGAAATCCTCATATAAGTATACAAAGAACATTGTATAAGAATGTTCATTTCTGCATTGAAACAGCAAACTTCTTGGGGTGGAGTGTAAATATCCATTAATAGAGATGAGGTCACAGCCTATCAGAGAAAAAGGCCATGAGCACTGCAGGCAGCTGAGGAAGGGGGAGTTGTAGTCTCACTGGCCCAGTGCTAGGGAAGATTTCTGGCAGAGACGGCTGGTCGGAGGTCTAGGTCACTCAGAACTTCAGTCCCATCGGGCACGGGCTCTGGTCTCCCAGTGCCAGAGTATTTTTATGCTGCTAGACTTCAGCCTTGGTGACTCGACTTTTCATTGATTTTGAGCAAAACATTTAAACCCAGGACCTTTTAGTTAGGAAAATTGTAAAGATATATACAACATCCTATTTTAAAATGAAAAGGTTTAAAACAGTAAGAATCTCTGCATATTTTATATTGCTGGGGATGAAGGGGGAAGTGTCTTTGTAAATGGTTCCCTTTCATTCATGTATTGATTCAACCGATGAGAAATGGACACAACCTCTAAAGAAGCTCCCTTCATGAGGGGAGGAACTCTTGTGAAGGAACGATGTGTGCATGTCTGTGTGTGAGTCATTGAGTCGTGTCCGACTCTTTGCGACCCCTTGGACTGTAGCCTGCCAGCTTCCTCTGTCCATGGGATTTCTTAGGCAAGAATACTGGAGTGAGTTGCCATTTTCTTCTCCAGGGGATCTTCCTGACCAAGGAATTGAACCTGGGTCTCCTGCATTGCAGGCGGATTCTTTACCACATGAGCCGCCTGGGACTCGGAATTCTCCAGGCAAGTCTACCAGAGTGGGTGGCCATTCCCTTCTTCAGGGTATCTTCACAACCCAGAGATTGAACCCAGTTCTCCTGCATTGCAGGCAGATTGTTTACCATCTGAGCCACCAGGGAATGGATATTAAATATTTAACCACAAAAAATATAAAACTACAAAGTTCAGTGAGCACTGTGAAGGATTATGGGAGCCTATATTATGGGGGTTGGCCTATGTTATAGGGAATATAGGTAGACTTCATTTTGGTTGGTCAGGGATGGTTTCCCAGAGGAAATTACATTAGGTGAGGCCAGAGAAAGGAATCCCAGAACAATCTGCATAAAAAGGAAAGGATTTGGGATTTCCCTGGCAGGCCTGTGGTTAAGACTCTACACTTCCAACTCAGAGGGCTTGGGTTCAATCGCTGGTCGCTGGTTGGGGAACTAAAATTCCGCATGTCATGGGGCGCAGCAGAAAAATGAAAAAGAAGGGCTTGTGCAAAAGTCCAAGATAAGGAATTGCTGGGAGCATTTATGACATTAACAAAAGGCTAGTGTGCGCCACTTTAAGAATTTGGGATTTTCCGCTGAGGGCAATGCAAAACTGTGGATTAGGAAAATGTTGCTTTTCAACAAGTGTGATTCAGACCAGGCAGTCTCCAGAGCCAATGTTTTTGGCAAGGGTGTGGGTATATCCGGCTCAAAACAGTTACCCACAGGAAACTGGGAGGAGAGCCAGGAAGGCAGCAAGAGTACTCCAGGCCAGTCTCCTCTTCAGAATGGAGACCCCCAGGGGGAGAATGGATATCCCAAGGGGCCCCCACCGGCACTGCCAAAGCACTGTGGGGCTGTTTCATGAGGCTTTCTATCCAGATGTGGAAAGTACGCCGAGGGTGTTCTTGGGTGGGGACGGGGTTCGGAAAATGGGTAGATTGGGGTAAGTTCTGCCATGTTGATGGGGAAATTTTGTGCTGCCTAATTTTTCAATTTAAAAATGTTCAGATTATGAGATTTTAAAGTTTTTATGTGTTTTCAATGAATTCAAAATTTATAAAATATAAATCAAATATGTTTGAGATTAAATATTACACTAATTTCCCATTGCCATTTACAACAAATTACCATAACATTGGTGACTTAAAATAGCACAATGTATCCCTTTAGTGTTCTACAGGCCTGATATCTGCAATCAGTATTACCGGCCTAAAGTTAAAGCATCCGCGGCGCTGAGTTCTTCTGGAGGTTCTAAGGGAGAATCTACTTCCATTTCCAGGCTCTTGGAGATGCCTGCATTCCTTAGCTCATGATCCCTTCCTCCAGCTCTTGCTTCCATTTTCACATCTCTCAATCCTCTAGTCAAATCTCCCTCTGCTTCCTTCTTATAACAGTGCTTGTGATTACATGTAGGAGCCGCATACCTGGATAATCCAGAATAATTTTCCCATTTCAAGATCCTTAACAATCACATCTTCACAGTCCCTTTTGCCGTATAAGATCATATTCACAAATTTAAAGGATTAGCATCTGAACATCTTTGGGGCCATTTCAGTTTTTCACAGGTATATAGTTGAATACAGCCCTCAGATTTCAACCTTTCTCAGATTTTTCCCTCAGCTACAATAATAAAATATCCCTAAATTATCCCAATACTCTGGTCCCTAAACCTATGATATTTTTCTAAAAGCAGTTTTACTGAGGTTCAATGTATATGCCATAAAATCCACCCACTGTAATTATATAAGTACATACACAATTATTTTTAGTAGATTTTTAGAGTTATGCCACTATCACAGCAATCCAGATTTAGAACATTTCCATCAACTCAAAACGTTCCCTGTGCTTATCTGCAGTCAATCACCATTCCTAAGTCCAGCTAAGGCATCCACTAATCAACTTCCATCTGTATAAATTTACCTTTACTGTACACTACTTATTAATGGGGTCATACCACATATAGTCTTTCGTGTCTAGCTTTCACTTAGTATGTTTTTGAGGTTCATCTGTGTCATAGTGTGTCTCAGTAATCAGTAGTTATTCCTTTTTATTCCTGAGTCGTATTCCATTTTAAGAATAAATCATATTTGTTCATCCATTAACCTGTTGATGGACATTTGTATTATTTTCTGGTTTTGGCTCTTACAAATAAATGGCGCTGTGAATATTCATATATGAGTCTTTGTGTGGATGTATGTTTTCATTTCTTTGGGTAGATACCTAGGAAGGGAGAAACTACCAAGCTGTTTTCCAAAGTGACTGTACCATTTTCCACTCCTATTTGGAAAGTGTGAGGGATCCAGTTTCTCCACATCCTTGCTAATACTTGTATAGGATATCCTTTTCCTGTTGAATTGCTTTGGAAACTTTGCCAGAACTAAATTGACTTTACATGTGAGGGCTTATCTCAATTCTATTCCATTGGCCTATATTTCTGTCTTAATGCCAGTACCATGTTTTGTTGATTACTGTGATCTTGTAGTAAGTTTGGAAATCAGAAATTGTGAGTTCTCCAGTGTTTTTCTAGATTGTTTGGGCTATTGTGGATCCTTTGCATTTCCATATTAATTTTAGAATTAGCATGTCAATTTCTGCAAAAAACAGAGCTGGAATTTTAATAAGGATTGCAATGAATTTGTAGATCAATTGGGGCAGTATTATTATATTAACAATAGTAGTTTTAAATTTCATAGCATTTTCTGTATACAGGCTCATGTCACCTTTGAATAAAGACAGTCTTACTTCTTTTCCAATGTGAATGGCTTTATTTTTATTTTTTACTCTTTGGCCCTATCACACTAACTAAAAGCTCCAGTACAATGTTGATTAAAAGTGGCAACAGCAGATATCCTTGTCTTGTTCCAGATTTATAGGGACGCAGTCTTTTATGATTGCGTATAATGTAGACTGTAAATTTTAGTTAGATACCCTTTATCACATTGAGAAAGTCCCCTTTTATTCCGAGCTTAGGAGTTTTATGGTTATTTTTATTCCTAGCTTAAGAGTTTTTCAAATGCTTTTTCTACATCTCCAGAAATGATCATACGGTTTTTGTCCTTTATTTTATTAACATGGGATTTACCCTCATTGATTTTCAGATGTTAAATCAGCCTTGTACTCCTGGGATAAAGGCCACTTGATTATGGTATATAACTCTATTTAAATGTTGCTGGATTTTATTATATAATGTTGTGTTAAGGATTTTTGCCAAATATGTTTATAAGGGATATTGTGTAGTTTTCATAGAATAATTGGCAACTGTTCCCTTCTTCTCTGCTTTATGAAAGAATTTTTTGATCAGTCGCCTAGTCGTGTCCTACTCTTTGTGACTGCATGAACTACAGCATGCCAGGCTTCCCTGTCCTTCATTATCTCCCTGAGTTTGCTCAGACTCATATCCTTTGAGTCGATGCCATCCAAACTCTGTCATTCTCTTCTCCTCCTGCCCTCAATCTTTTTCAGCATCAGGGTCTTTTCCAGTGATCAGGTGGCCAAAGCACTGGAGCTTCAGCTTCATCATCAGTCCTTCCAATGAATATCCAGAGTTGATTTCCTTTAGGATTGACTGGTTTGATCTTCTTGTCCAAGAGACACTCAAGAGTCTTCTCCAGCACCACAGTTGGAAAGCATCAGTTCTTTGGCACTCAGCCTTCTTTATGGTCCAACTCTCACATCCATGATGTGACCTTACAAGAGACTGAGCCAATCTTGCCGTGAGTGTGTGGGAGTCTCCAGGAGCGGTGAGGGTTGACAATAGCCTGCTGTGGGGGCAGGGCACTAGCAGCGGCAGTCCTGGGAGGCGCAGTGCATCGACATAAGCCCTCTTGGAGGAGGTCGCCATTTGTCTTACCATTGAGCCTATAGCCCCATCATAGAGACTGCAGACTCCAGGGCTGGGCCACCTCAGGCCGAACAACAGGGAGGGAGCACAGCCCCACCCACCAACAGAAAATTGGATTAAAGATTCAGGAAGCCTGGCCCTGCCCACTAGAGCAAGAACCAGCTTTCCCCATAGACAGTCCCTCCCATCAGGAAGTTTGCACAAACCTCTTATCTTCATCCATCAGAGGATAGACAGAAGAAATAAGAACTTCAGTCCTATGGCCCCCAGAATGAAAACCACAGTCACAGAAAGCTAACCTCACATGGATCACAGCCTTGTGTAATTCACTGAAACTATGCCATGTTGTGCAGGGCCACCCAGGAGAGACGGGTCATGGTGGAGAGCTCTGACAAAATGTGGTCCACTGGAGAGGGGAATGGCAAACCGCTTCAGCATTCTTGCCTTGAGAACCCCATGAGCAATATGAAAAGGCAGTAAGAATTTATAAAAGATAGTATTATATCATCTTTAATTATCTAAAAGAATTCACCAGTGAAATGTTCTGAGACTGAGCTTTTCTTGGTAGGAAAATTTTAAGTATGAATTCTGTGTCTTGCTATCAGTCTACTCAGATTTTCTATTTCTTCTTGAGTCAATTTTTATAATCTATATCATTCTAAAAATTCAACCAAGTTGTTAAATTTGTATTTTACCCCCTTATGTTCCCTTACATTTGTAAAATATTCACTTTTATTCATTTCATTTATTTAGAGTCAGAAATAATTTTGTAATTTGTTTTTTCTTTTCTCTGTTATTCTAGCTAAAGATTTGTCAGTTTTGTTAATTTTTTCCAAAACACCAGCTTTTTGTTTTATCGATTTTTTCTTGATTATTTTTTTCTATTTCACTTACTTAATCTCTAATCTTTACTATTTTTTTCCTTTTTCTTGTTTTGGATTTAGTTGGCTCTTTTTTTTCCAGATTCTTAAAGTAGAAACTGCTTCTTTTCTAATCTAGATGTTTAAAGCTACACATTTCCCTGTAAATACTGCTTTTACTGCATCCCCAAACTTTTGGTATGTTGAATTTTCTTTTTTATTAAGTTAAAAAAATGAATAATTTCTCTTATGATTTCTTCTTTGACTCATGGATTATGTCCAAATGTGTTGTTTAATTTCCAAATATTTGGAGATTTCCCAAATTTCTACCTACCCTTGATCCTTTATCAATTTAATATTATATAGAATTTTAATCTGAAGTTATTATGGATGCACTTTCTATTTATTTTCGTTGGTCTTAAGTTTGTGGTTGTTCTTGCTGTTGTTTTCCAGACAACACAAAATTTTACCAGTGTATTTAATCACGCTTACTCTATATATTTCTTGCAAAGTCTTCTGAATATGTATCTCTTCTTATTTGTGCACTTCCTCCAAAATGTCTTAAATTTTTTATTATAAAAGTTTTCATACTTCTAAGAAAGTAAAAATGATAGTACAGTGAACATCAATATATCCCTCCCCCATAACATTTTTTAAACTGTTTGTTTTATATATTAGGTTAAACAATTCAAAATCCTTCCGTTGATATTTCAGTTTGTCCATCCTTTTCAGCTCCCCAGAGATATTTTTAATGGTTCTCAGGAAGCATTTTGAAGCTTTGTTGCCTGAGAATTTTTTAAATGATAGTTGATTTATAATGTTGTGTTACTTTATAGCATAGTGCTATAGCATAGTGCTTTACTTTATAGCATAGTGATTATTTTCTTTTACAGATTATATTCTATTATAGGTTATTACAAGTTATTGAACACAATTCCCTGTGCTATACAGTAAATCCGTGTTGCTTATCTATTTATGTGTAGTAGTTTGTATCTGTTAATCCCATATTCCTAATTTGTCTATCCCTCAGCCCCTTTTTGTCTGTGAGTCTGTTTTGTATATAGATTCACTTGTATTATTTTTTAGATTTCACATATAAATTGTATCATATAATATTTATCTTTCTCTGACTTACCTCAGTAGTATAATGTTCTCTAGGTCTATCCATGTTGCTGCAAATGGCCATCCTTCATTCTTCATTAGGACTGAGTAATACGCCATTGTATGTATGTATGTGTGTATGTGTGTATATGTGTGTGTATGTGTGTGTGTATGTCTGTATGTGTGTGTGTGTATGAGTGTGTGTGTATGTATCTCTATGTGTGTATATATGTGTGTATGTATGTATCTCTGTGTATGTGTGTATGTATCTGTGTGCATGTGTATGTATGTATGTGTGTATCTGTATGTATGTGTGTGTATGTATGTGTGCATGTATGTAGGTATGTGTATGTGTGTATGTGTGTGTATGAGTGTGTGTGTATGTATGTATCTCTCTGTGTGTATATATGTGTGTATGTATGTGTCTCTGTGTATGTGTGTGTGTATGTGTGTATGTATCTGTGTGCATGTGTATGTATGTGTATGTGTGTGTATCTGTATGTATATGTGTGTATGTGTGTGTATGTCTGTATGTATGTGTGTGTGTATGTGTGTGTATGAGTGTGTGTATGTATGTATCTCTCTGTGTGTATATATGTGTGTATGTATGTGTCTCTGTGTGTGTGTGTGTATGTATGTGTGTATGTATCTGTGTGCATGTGTATGTATGTGTATGTGTATGTGTGTGTGTGTGTGTGTGTGTGTGTGTGTATGTGTTTACGCCGCATCTTCTTAAATCAGTTGTCTGTTGATAGGCACTTGGGTTGTTTCCATGTTTTGGCTTTTGTAAATAGTGCTGCTTTGAATGTTGGGGCACATGTACCTTTTCAAATTAGAGCTTATTTTTTTTCCAGATAATATGCCTAGGAGTGGGATTGCTGGATTATATAGTAGTTTTATTTTTAGTTTTTAAGGACTCTCCATGCTATTTTGCATGGTGACTATACCAATTTACATTCCCACCAACAATGCAGGATGATTCCCTTTCCTGAGTTTTTTTTTCACTCTTTTCACATTTGAAACCTAGTTCAGTTCAGTCGCTCAGTCATGTCTGACTCTTTGCGGCCCCATGGACTGCAGCATGCCAGGGCTTCCCTGTCCGTCACCAATTCCCAGAGTTTACTCAAACTCATGTCCATCGAGTTGGTGATTCTCTCCAACCATCTCATCTTCACCCCTTCTCTTCCTGCCTTCAATCTTTCCCAGTATCAGTGTCTTTTCCAATGAGTCCATTCTTCACATCAGGTGGCCAAAGTATTGGAGCTTCAGCTTCAGCATCAGTCCTTCCAATGTATATTAAGGACTGATTTCCTTTAGGATTGACTGGTTTAATCTCCTTGCAGTCAGCTCCAGCATCAGTCCTTCCAATGTATATTAAGGACTGATTTCCTTTAGGATTGACTGGTTTAATCTCCTTGCAGTCTGAGGGACTCTCAAGAGTCTTCTCCAACACCACAGTTCAAAAGCATCAATTCTTCTGCACTCAGCTTTCTTTATGGTCCAACTCTCACAGCCATACATGACTACTGGACAAACCATAGCTTTGACTATATGGACCTTTGTCAGCAAAGTAATGTCTCTGCTTTTTAATACGCTGTCTAGGTTGGTTATAGCTTTTCTTCCAAGGTGCAAGCATCTTTTAATTTCATGGCTGCAGTCACCATCTGCAGTAATTTTGGAGCCCAAGAAAATAAAGTCTGTCACTGTTTCTATTGTTTCCCCATCTATTTGCTATGAAGTGACAGGAACGGATGCCATGATCTTAGTTTTTTGAATGGTAAGTTTTAAGTCAGCTTTTTCACTCTCCTCTTTCACTTTCATCAAGATGCTCTTCAGATCCTCTTCACTTTCTGCTGTAAGGGTGGTATCATCTGCATATTTGAGGTTATTGATATTTCTCCCGGCAATCTTGATTCCAGCTTGTGTTTCATCCAGCCCAGCATTTCGCATGATGTACTCTGCATGTAAGTTAAATAAGTAGGGTGACAATATACACCCTTGACGTACTCCTTTCCCAATTTGGAACCAGTCTATCGTTCCATGTCCGGTTCTAACTGTTGCTTCTTGACCTGGAGGTCAAGATTTCTCAGGAGGCAGGTAAGGTGGTCTGGTATTCCCGTCTCTTTAAGAATTTTGAAAGACAAGCTGGCTGTATATAAAATTATAGGTTCGACGTTATTTTCTTTAGTACTCGAGAAGCACTGCTCCATTTCTTCTTGTGCCCGGTGTTGTCGCTGAGAGGTCTGGCATCAAACACTGTTAAAATTTTCTCTTTGGTTTTGACTTTTTTCCTGTTTTTGTCTGCTGCTGCCGTTGCTGCTGTTTTGTCCACACTGTTTGTGGGACCCTCGTTCCCCAACCAGGGCTCTCAGCAGGCAAAGTGCAGAGTCCCAACCACTGGGCCACCAGAGAGCCCCCTCTCTGGTGTTTTTAAATTTTACCATCTAGTGGGTTTTCCTTTCTCTCTCTTATTTTCCACTCTATGGCCTTTTCAATCTGGTCATTCATTCTTTTCAAACCTGAAAAGAAAAATTTAGATCCTTTGTTCTTCAAATATATTCCTCTTTTCAGTTTCATTTTCTCCTGAATTCCTGTTGCATGGGTGTGGGCATTCTACTTCTATCCTCCTTATTTCTTAAATTTACTTTTTTATCTTCTCAGTTTTCAGTGAGTCCTTCTTAAAGTGTTTATCAATATGGTATTCTAATCTATTTTTATCGGTTATATATCTCATTTATTGTGTTCTTTATTTCAACTATTATCTTTTTCATATCTAATACTTTCCTTTGGTCCATCTAAGTGTTTTCTTGTCTTTGTTTTATACTGCTAATATATCTTTTGTGTATTTATAGAATTGATTTGAAATTCTTAGTCCATCTCTACTAATGAATACTGCTGCTTCTGTCCTACTGTTTCTGATCTTATATGTTGTGATTTTATTTTTCTTTTGGTTTAATTTTACTCTGAGTGTCTCAACATTTTTGGCTTGTGAACCCCTGTTCCCTGGGGGTATTGACTGCTCTACCCTGTCGTGCCTTTGAGGGAAGGACAGAAGGCCATTCAGTGTCTGCCAGCCAGTTAACTTCAAGGAGAGGACAGGGTCTCAGATCTCAGCTGAAGTACCCCAGGCATCACACAATCACAGGTCATCACTCCTGCCTGTTTGCATTTGGTCCCCAAACTCCTTGGGTTTTTGGTTTCACTTTCTACCCTGTGCTGAAAGGAAGCTCCTCTATTGATTTGAGGGAGGGGCCAGCCTGGGAATTTGGAGAGCGTAAGATGGAGTGAGGGGTTGCTCAAAATCAGTTGCTCCCCAAGTTTATCAACTCTTGACCCTGGCAGGGCTTTATGCTGCCCTAAGTTCATCCCCATAGACACCCAGACTGGTGGTCTGAGCCACTGCATCTGCAGTTCTGCAATGAAGAATAAACAATGATCATCCAATGCAAAGATGTGGACAAGGCAAGAGCAAAACATCAATCACTTCTCCACATCTATGGTCAATTAAGCTTTGACAAAGGAGGCAAGGATATACAATGGAGAAAAGACAGTCTCTTCAGCAAGTGATGTGGGAAAGCTGTACAGCCACATGTATATCAATGAACATTTATTTGATTGATTTGAACAATTCCTTCAATTCAAACATTCCTTCACACCATATACAAAAATAAACTCAAAATGGCTTAAAGTCTTAAGCATATAAACATATATATAATACCATAAAACTTCTAGAAGAAAACATAGGTCAAACATCATCTGGCATAAATTGTAGCAATATTTTCTTAGGTCAGTCTCCCAGGACGATAGAAATAAAAGGAAAAATAAACAAGTGAAACCTAATCAAACTTACAAGATTTTGCACAGCAAAGGAAATCATAAACAAAATGAAAAGACAACCAGTGGACCAGGAGAAAATATTTGCAAATGATGGGTCCAACAAAGGCTTAATTTCCAATGTATGCAAACTGCTCATATAACTGAATAACAAAAGAAAACAAATGCCCTGAACAAAAAATGGGCAGAAAACCTAAATAGACATTTCTCCAAAGAAGGCATGCAGATGGCTAACAAGTACATGAAAAAATGCTCAATATCACTAATTATTGTGTGTGAGCTCAGTCATGTCCGACTCTTTTGCAGCCCCATGGACTGCAGCCTGCCAGACTCCTCTGTCCATGGGATTTCCCAGGCAGGAATACTAGAGTGAGTTGGATTTCCTCCTCCAGGGAATCTTCAGGATTCAGGAGATCTGTGACTTAGCCATTGACAGCCTCAATAAAGTTAAAAGATTGAAAAAAACACAGAAGGTGATTGCAGAGAAGAAAGCATTTAAATGGAAAATTAGTATCAAAATGAGGAATTAATATCGAAAATACTTTTAAAACCCCATGTATTTGGAAATTAAATGTCCACTTTTTAATGATGGGTATATCTAAGAAGCCACAACAAGGAAAATTAGAAAACATTTGTAACAGAATAAGAATGAAAAGAGAATTTATCAGAATTTGTTGCATGCAGCTGAAGCTGCTCAAGGCAACTAAATACAATGAGGACTCTTGAATAAGGTATGAAAAGGAATAAAGAACACTAGCATAAAATTCTGTGAAATTTGAACACAGTATGTACTTTAGTTAATAATTCAAAGCAGGTGGATTCTTAACCGCTGGACCACCAGGAAAGTCCACCTATTTATTTTATACATAGTAGTTTGTACATCTTAATCCCATAGCCCTATCTTGCCCCTCCCCGCTCCCCTCTCTCCACTAGTAATGCTAATTTGTTCTCTTTACCTTTGAGTCTGTTTCTATTTTGTTATATTTACTCATTTGTTATATGCTGTTTCTACATTTTAGTTCTACAAATTGTGCTGTAGGAAATTGTAAGAAATTGTCCCCACTTTCTTCCAGGAGTGTGGCTTACTAGATACTTATGAAAGGCCCTCATGTTGCAAAATTATTGGAGGTAAATAATAGTAATAATAATAATTACTACATAAAACATAATATTTTTTGAGTTCACTAGAAACAAGAAAAATTTCAAAAGAGAAAAGAAAAATAAAACAAAATACAAAGATGCAAAACCTTAAGCTAAGGAGAAGGAAACGGCAACCCACACCAGTGTTCTTGCCTGGAAAAGTCCATGGACAGAGGAGCCTGGTGGGCTGCAGTCCATGGGGTCACATGACTGAGGATGCATGCATGAGGGTGCAGGGAGGTGGGTTGGTAGCAATAAACTGGTAGAACTAAAAAAAAAAAAAAAAGCCTTAAGCTGAAACCAGAATGGTAAATGATAGGCACTCAAGTCACATGCCAACAGCGGCCCTCCATCAACCTGCAGGGCTGAGCAGGCTGGGGACCGAGTCTGGGGCTCAGCACCACAGTCAGGACTCTATGGGGAAACCGACGTGTTCCCGCCCCTTGTGCCTAGTTTCTCCTGGAAACGACGCTTTCTGGAGAAAGTGTCCCTAATCACCTTAAATAGTCGGAGTACCATCCAAACCATGAAGAGTGAGAGTCAGCAGATGTAGGTTCTCAGTGAGAATGGAATTATCAGCTACATAATGGAAATGCCTATGTATGAAATGTTTAAGGAAATAAGAGATGGAATCACAGATGAGCAAGAGAAAGAGACTATTCAAAAGGACAAAATAGAATAGAAAAAATGAGTGCTTCTAGAAATGAAAAATGGAATTCTTAAAATGGGAAGACTCAGTGGGTACGGAGCAAGGGCAATATAAGCACGTTGATGTGATGCAATGTACAGGACACGACCCTGTGCACAAAGTGGTCTCAACAAAATAAGAACCCAAACCTCAAGAGCCTTCGGAGATGACTTCCAGTTTACATCAACACAGGGCAAAGGAAGACTGGCTAAACACCACCACACCACTAGGAAGGTCAGAGATAAGAACAAAAACTGGGACATTCCACAAGACAACTGACCCAGTTTCTTCACCATGTCACTATCACAAGGAAAGCAAACAAATGACAAAGGAAAAAAGATAGCTCTAGACTAAGAGAAATTTAAAATACACAATTAGTAAATGCAGTGTATTAATCCTAATGCAAAGAGATGAACTATGAAAAGACATTTCTGAGAAAATTAGGGAAATTTGAATATGACCTGATATTAGAAAAATTATTATTAATTTTGTTAAGTATGATAATGGCATTATGTCTATGTAAGAAAAAAGTGTATATATTTTAGGGGGCTTCCCTGGTGGCTCAGATGGTAAACAGTCCATGTGCAATGTAGGCGACCTGGGTTCAATCCCTGGGTCAAGAAGATCTCCTGTAGAAGGAAATGGCAATCCACTCCAGTATTCTTGCCTGGAGAGTCCCATAGACAGAGGAGCCTGGTGGTCTACAATCCATGGGGTCACAAAGAGTCGGACACAACTGAGCAAAGGTGCATTAGTCTAGATTTTGTTTTCCAAATACTTCATCAACAGCAAACACACACGTTCATAAGGAAAAGATGAAGCAAGTTTGACAAAATCTTGATAATTGTTGAATCTGGGTAATAGATATATGGGAATTCATTAAAATGTTCTCCCCCAGTTTTCAGGAATGTTTGAAAAGTGAAAGTCGCTCAGTTGTGTCTGACTCTTTGCAACACCATGGACTATACAGTCCATGGCATTCTCCAGGCCAGAATACTGGAATAGGTAGGCTTTCCCTTCTCCAGGGGATCTTCCCAACCCAGGGATCGAACCCAGGTCTCCCACATTGCAGGCGGATTCTTTACCAGCTGAGCCACAAGGGAAGCCCCAGGTATGTTTGAAATTGTCCATAATAAATTACTTTTAAGTCTCTAGAGAAGGATATTATACTTATCTTGTTAACATTTATAAAATTTCCAAAATCTTACTGTTGAAGAATGCTTTATAAATTCTATCTGAACAATTTTATGCTTAGTCTTTCTTATTCATTTCTCGCAGTAATTAATACTTATAGAAGGACTTCTCTGATGGTCCATGGCCTAAGACTTCACGCTCCCAACGTAGAGCAGGTGGGTTCGATCCCTATTTAGGGAACTAGATTCCACAGGCCACAACTAAAAGTTTGCATGCTGCAGCTAAAGATCCCACAGGTAGCAAATGAGATTGAAGATCCCATGTGCCACAACTAAGACCCACTGCTAAATAAATAATAAATGTTAAAAATAATAATTGTAGAACACTGTGTAACATTCTCTAAGTGTCATCACTTTGAGATCATTGCAAAAACCTTATGAGGTACATATTATTGTCATCATGCAAAAAAAAAAAAAAATGCTGGTTTTTTCTTATGCATAAGGACCAGTAAGATATCTCACCTAAATTTTCTTTTTTTTTTTAACATTCCAATATGAGGTTCATTTCTAAAAACATTCATCTTTTTCCTGCCAACTTTTCATCTTAGCTGGGAGATATTTTTCTGTCTGTAAAAGTAATACATTCTTGCTGTACAAAATTTTAATGACATAAAAATATAGAAGAGGGAAAAAAAATCACACATCATCAAAATGCCCAGATGCAGCAATGACTATCGCTGTAATATATTTCCTTTTACTCTTTTAAACATATGGTCTTACTAAATGCTGAATAATTATAAAAGAACATTTATTACATATGTTCAAGACATAAGGAATAGAAACAAAATTTAAACATCAATGGATCCACCACCCAGTTAGTAAGCCAGAACTTCTGAAATCTCTGCTGCCCTTCCCAGATCCCAGCCCTTTCATCCCAAATAGCATCAAGGTGTTCTCAATTTTGTTGTTTTAACTTTTCTTTATAGTTTTACCACATATGTATTAAGCAATTTCACATGGTCCAAACTGTACCCATTTCTAAGCAATATGTTGCTTCATTTAGTTTTGACTTTTCTATAAATCATATTGCATGTATTTTTCTGTAGTTTGCTTTTTCGTAGTCTTGAGATTTGTTCATGTTGATTTGCATAGCTATATTGCATTTCTCACTGCTCTATTGTGTTGCAAGTACCACAGTCTTATCTATTTTTCTTATTCTACTTTCAATGGATCACACTTTTATTTCTGTACATAATTTATATGTAACTGAGATAAATGTGTATATAATTGATTTTTTTACTTAAAATTGTTTAATGTAATTTTGTACACTATTTTTAAAGCTTTATATCACACAAATGACTTAAAATATTCATTTTATATATATATAGTAATTTACAGTGATGGAATTTAATCTTCTTTCAGTTTTGCCACCAACAAATAATACTACACAGGGAACTGTATTCAATATCCTGTGATAAGCCATAATGAAAAAGAATATATATGTTTAAAAATACAAATAATACCACAATTAAAAAAAAGCATTTCACTGGATATGCTGAGCAATAGATTATATACAACTGAAAAGGGATACAGTGAAGAAAGAGCTGAAGAAATTACTTAAAATTCAGCAAAGATAAACAGGAGATGGAAAATGTGAAAGACGGTTTAAGAGTCATGGAGCATAGAATGAACAAGCCTGTGATTTGTTTAACTGAAGTCCCAGTAGGGCATTATATAGTAGAAAGACTGTAGGAGAAACAATATATGAAGAAACAGAGGAAGCGTATTCCAGAACTGATGAAGTATATGAATCCACAGATACAGGATGGATGCACAACATAATATCAAGTGGGATAAATAAAAAGAAATTCACCCCTAGATGCTTGCAAAGAAACTGAAGAATACTAAGGGCAAAGAAGGAGTTGTAAAAGCCACCAGAGATTTAAATTTTTTTGTTCAGTTTAAAAATCTCATAATCTTGAAATTGGATTGGAAGTATCACTATGAACTCATGACTTACTTAAAAAAAAAAAAAAAAAAACTGGTATTTTCCAGCTCTGTCCTCTGAAGAAATGACAGTCCAGTAGCAATAAGCACCTTTAGTGACCAAGTTTTGCTCTCTAAATACCATCTCTCACAAAAAGGAACCAGAGTTCCCTGGAGAAATGGCTGATTCCAGTTATGGGGCAGGAAATGTACAAGTCAAACCTAGGAGATCAATTGAGCCACAAAGAAGGAAGTTGCAAACAACTACCTGTTGTTGTTCAGTCATTAAATCGTATCTGACTCTTTGCAACCCCATGGACTGCAGTACACCAGGCTTCCCTGTTCTTCACCATCTCCCAGAGTTTGCTCAAATTCATGTCCATTGAGTTGGTGATGCCAGCCAACCATCTCATCCTCTGTTGCCCCCTTCTCCTCCTGCCTTCAATCTTTTCCAGCATCAAGGTTTTTTCCCAATGAGTCAGCTCTTCGCATCAGGTGGCCAAAGTGTTGGAGCTTCTGCATCAGCCCTTCCAATGAATATTCAGGGTTGATTTCCTTTAGGATTGACTCTTTTGATCTCCTTGCTGCCCAAGGGATTCTCAAGAGCCGTTTCCAGCACCACAATTTGAAAGCATCAACTTTTCAGGGCTCAGCCTTCTTTATGGTCCAACTCTGTACATGACTACTGGAAAAACCATAACTTTGACTGTACAGACCTTTATTGGAAAAGCAATGTCTCTGCTTGTTAATACGCTGTCTAGGTTTGTCATAGCTTTTCTTTCATGGAGCAGGCATCTTTTAATTTCATGGCTCCAGTCACCAACCACAATGATTTTGGAGCCCAAGAAAAGAAAATCTGTCACTATTTCCATTTTTTTCCCTATTTGCCATGAAGTGATGGGACCAGAGGCCATGATCTTAGTTTTTTGAATGTTGAGTTATAAGCCAGCTTTTTCATGCTCCTCTTTCACCTTCATCCACAGGCTCTTTAGTTCCTCTTTACTCTCTGCCATTAGGGTGGTGGTATATGCATATCTGAGGTCGTTGATATTTCTCCCAGCAATCTTGATTCCAGCTTGTGCTTCATCCAGCCTAGCATTTCAAATGATGTACTCTGCATATAAGTTAAATAAGGAGGGAGAAACAACCATCTCAGGAATTTTTAAAAGATCATAGGAGGCAACTTGAAGGGACTTTGGCTAAAGATGGGATCATTTCAGCATAAAAAAACAGTAAATGATAATGACTGCATATTAAAGCACATGGGATGCAGAAACTTCCATAATTTTATAATCTCACACATACACACCCCTCACCTTTGTGCACATCAACTGCATTTTAATCAAGTAGTTAATGAAGAAAAGTTTCTGATGAATAAATTCCAGCTAATAAATGGAGAAGGAATGACAGATTTGAAGGAAGTCACCATTTTACACCCCCTAATTCAGTAACAGATGAATTTAAAATCAAAGTAGAACAACCAAACATAGTAAACCTCCTGGCCTGATGCACAGGGAGCTTTTCCCAAAATAATTTAACCTAAATCTAATTAAGGCCTAGATATAACTGCCAATTTATGGGAAATACAGGGTCTAGAGGAACAAGTGAGATGACACCTGAAGAAGCAATCAGCCAAATTCTGTGGGAAATTCTACAGGCAAATATTCTGTTTTCATCAACAAATAAACAGAGGTGGAGTGGGGCTAAGATAGATGAAAACAGACTTGAAAGTCCTGTAAACCAAATGCACAGTGTGGACTTTGAATGCTGAGTCAAAGAAAGCAATTATAAAAGACCTTTTTGGAATAGAGGAATTTGAACAAGTCGAGGAATTAGAACATGTCGAGGAATTAGATGACATTAAGAAATTAACATAAAAATAAAGGAAAAAGTCCTCTCTATCAAAGACATAATCTGATCCATTTACATAATGTGGAATTTGCTTTAAACGCTTCAGGAAAAGCAAAAAAATGCTTCCAAGAAGGGGAGGCAGAATAGAGGAAACACTACTGGCAAAATGTTGTTAACTTCTGAACTGGGTGTGGGGAATGGGGAAGTTCACTAAACTCTTCTCTCTGCTTTGGGATATATTTGAAATTTTCCATAATAAAAAGTTTTCTTGGACATTCTCTGATGGTCCAGTGCTGCTGAGTCCTGGCTTCAATCCCTAGTCAGGGAACTAAGATCCCACAAGCCTTGCAGTGCAGCCAGGAAAAAGAATTTTTTTTTTTTCTTAAGGCAATCTGAAAGAAAAGTCACTCACAAAGAAACAACAATTAAGCGACAAAGACTGCTTAACAACAAGAGTGGGAAACAGAAGATAGCAGAATAATATACTCAAAGGACCAAGAGAAAATAGCTGCCATGCTAGAATTACATATTCAGCAAAACTATCTTCGAAGAATGAAGTGGGAACTTCCCTGCAAGTCCACTAGTTAAGATTTCACCTTCCAATGCAGGGGGTATGGCTTCCATCCCTGGTGAGGGAGCTAAGATTCCACATGGCTGTGGCCAAAAAGATGAAACAAAAGTAATATTGTGACAAATTCAATAAAGACTTTAAAAATGATCCACATCAAAATAAATAAATAAATAAAGAAGAATGAGATGAATTAGGATATATAGGTATAGATAATGATATATAGATATACAGATAATGATAAGGGCTTCCCTGATGGCTCAGATGGTAAAGAATATTCCTGTAATGCAGGAGACCCAGGTTTGATCCATGGGTTGGGAAGATCCTCTGGAGAAGGGAATGACAACCCACTCCAGTATTCTTGCTTGGAGAATTCCATGGACAAAGAGTCTGGTGGGCTACATACCATGGGATCACAAAGAGTCAGACACAGCTGATGGACTCACACTTTCTTTCATACATCACAAAGACTAAGCTTCACTTGAATAAACCTATACAAAGAATGTTCTTTCAGAAAGAAGGAAAAGGATCCAAGAAGGAAGGGCAGAGGTTTAAGAAGGAATGGTGCGCAAAGAAATTGGTAAATATGTAGGTAAACAGATATTGCCTATAAAGTGATTCTAATAATGTTTAATTTGTGGGGTTTAAAAGCATAGTTAAAATACTAGAAAACAATAGTATCTCAGAATGCGGTGTATCTCTTCATCTGTTAGCTTTCTTTTCTCTTAAGTAATGCTTGAGAGTTTCTTCGTATAAAAGTTGCCCCTTATTAATTTAAATCCTCCATGTAGTGTTTTTTTATTTTTTTATTGTGTAAAGTATAAATAACATAAAATTTACCATTTTAACCATTTTAAAGTATATATATAAAGTGTATATATTTTAAAGTGTATATTTACCATTTAAAGTGTATATTTTAAAGTGTATATTTAACCATTTTAAAGTGTATATTTTAACCATTTAAAGTGTATATTTAAAGTGTTTTATCATTTTTAGTTTCTATTGGAAATCGTATCTTTTGACTTTCATGTTTTTTAATCACTTATTATTGTATAACTGTTGATTTCTGTATGTTGATCTTATATTGGCCACTTAATTCTCTTGTTCGTTAAAGCAGTTTTTCAGTTAATTTTCTTTTCTAGGTATATAATAGCAACATCTGTAAACAGTAATATTTTGATTCTTCCTTTCCAAAAAGTAGACTTTCTTTGTATCTTCTTGTCAAGGTGGGACCTTTAGTACATGTTGAATAACAGCAATGATAATGGACATTTTTGCCTTAGTCTTACTATTATGGGAATGCTCTTAACAGTTCACCATTAAGTATGGTATTGATTTCTGGTAGTTTCCCTTCAGCATGTTAAGAATATTTTTTTCCATTTTTAGCTTGCTAAAGTCTAATGAATCCTAATAAAGCTGAGATCCTCAAAGATCTCAAAGATCTTCAAAGATGTGTTCCATTCAAAGATGTGTTATATGGCCTCCAAATAGAAATCAAGAAGAAATTTCTATTTATATCCTACTAAAAGAACATACATTCCAAGGGCCCCCTTTTCTTTCCTTCCTCTAATTTCCTTTTACTCTGGAGCTACTCTGGAGACTGTCACATTTCCAAACTCAAAACTTTTTTAAGCCCCAATACAGTAATGCCTCCCAAGCCCACATGGATTCTCTTTCTCTAACTTTTTAAGTGCACTCTTTTTATCAGGTACGTAGTCCCTGAAGCTAAGGGCCCCACCTTCCCTCCAGCCTCTTGGCTTTGTCTCTCTTTGAATATTTGTTTGTTTGGCTGTCTTGTGTCTTAGGTGTACCCTGCAGGACCTCTTGGTTGTCGTGCTCAGACTCTCTCGTCGTGGCACAGACTCCCGAGCAGACGAAGATGGGCTTTGGTAGTGTTGGCACGCAGGTTCAGTTGCTTCATGACATGTGGGAACTTAGTTCCCTGACCAGGGATTGAACCCACGTCCCCTGCATCGCAAGGCTTTACCACTGTCCCACTAGGGAATTCCCTGTTTCTCTTTTCTCACTCTCTGGGCCATACATCGTAAAAGATCCTGGGACCAGGCTGGCAGTTTCTTTAGAGGGCTGGCAATCAGGAAACTCATCTACTTTTAAAGTGTCTCATCCCTTGCATCGATTGCATTATCCCTTGGTTATTCTACAACATCTCTGATGTGTCCACTTCCTCTCTTCCCAGCCCTTAAATAAGAAGGCTCCCCAGGCCTCTGCGTTTAGCCTGCCTCTTTCTCATGCTCCCTAGACAGTCTCAGCCAGTTCAGGTCTTGCACCATTGCATACACAACGATGACCTCAAATCTTTATGTTTATCCCATCTCTCCCAGCGCCAGAATCGTATATCAATCACCCAATATACATCTCCCATGGGATGTCTCAGGACCTCACTCCCCACTGGTTCAGCTCTCACTCACTTTCCCTGACTACCACCACACTGCTCTCTCCTGTATTCTTAGCTTTTGAATGGTACACATGCGAGAAATGTGGAAGTCAGCCCACCTCTCTCTCACACTTCCTTCCCACGTTCAACAGCTTATCGGAACATCTCACCTGGCACGCCCCTCCCGGCAAGGAGCAGAGGTGAACTGAGGGCGCCCTCTGCTGATGGTTTGAAGAAACTACAACTCCTTTGAGCACCTGCACTCCCAGAGTCGCTCGCAGGCCTTGGACCGGATCGCTCCACTGAATTTGGTTGCTTTGCCCCAACCAGCAAGGCCACCCCCAGGGAAGTCTGCGAGCAGTGAGGAAGTCACTCATCCTCCCCTCTTCCAGCCGCTGACCATCCTCACTGAACCCACTGCTCCACAAGGCACACCGCCCCTCTGCCCCTTCCCCTTCCCTCCTCCCACCTCTCCTGGCTCACAGCCAAGTGGAACATTCTGGAAGCAGGACACCTTCACTTTCCTTGGGCTTAGCTGGACATGCAGCCTGCTGGACCAGACTCTGGGTGTGGATGGAGCTCACCTTTGAGTGTTTAGAAAGGGCTGCTCCCTTTGATTGCAGCACCAAGGACATACAGATTTAAAGGCTCCACTTCCCCTTGGATGGAGGGTGGCGCCAGGGAGGGGTGAGGGGAAGCCCTATGCCAGGTCCCGCAGTTCTGGGCCTGTGGGTTGGACTTCATTCTCCTGTAGCATCTTATTGAAGTGTCCTGGGTTCACAGCTCTGAGATGGGCCCTGTAGTCTAGTGAAGAAACAAACAACAGGCAATGGAAGGTGGTGAAGGGAGACCAACAGGCCTTAGTGTCATTCAGAAGGTGGGACTGGCTGGACCTGGTGGTTGATTAAAATCATTAAATGAATATTAATTGAATGTTCCTGAGTCCCGGACACTGTGTAGAACCTAAAGAAAGCAGGCGAAGAGCGGGAGGAACTCCCAAGTTCCTAGTGTGAGAATCTGGAACCAGGAAGTGGCAAGGACAGACTTGAAGGCTAAGGGAGGGAGAAGATAGGTCCTGCGTGGACAGCCTGAGTGGCCGGTGCGGATAAGACCTCCACGGGAGAGCCCGGCTGGCGGGCTGGCCGGGCTCAGGTGTGAGAGCAGGGAGCTCGCGGGAGCTGGGGGGAGCCCTGCGGCCACGGTGAGTGGCTCCTGGGGCCGGGGGTGCACAGTGAGGGGAGAGCCTGAGAAAGAGGCCGCAGAGGACCGAGCAGACAGGGAGGGTGACTTGTGTGGACATGGAAACCCAGACTGCTTCAGAAAAGAGGAAGGGGCAACAGCCAGAAGTCCTAGGGTAATAAAGGTACTGAGAGCTGGCCGTTGGACTCAGCCACAAGGAGACTGAGGGGACAGCTTTGCTAAATGGATACAGGCAGCAGGTACACTGAAGTGGACAGAGAATTTGGGAGTGACAAAGGGAAAGCTGTGAATACAGGAATTCTTGGCAAAGAAGGGTTTGTCTTAATGAGAGAAACCTGAGTGGTCTGGGACGGAATCAGGGAGAGTAAGTTGAAGATAAAGGACAAGAATGGGTGATCAAAAGATAACATAACACAGGGCCCCAAACAATTTGGCCAAAAGTAATCTGGTTTGAGATGGGATGTGATTACTTAAATATCCAAACAGGGGTTGTTTAGGTCAAATAAATGTCTAACAATATGGAATTTATAGCAAAATACTCATCTAAAAATTGGTAACTCATTGGAACAGACACAACATCGATCAATATAATTTTAAATGTCTCCTTTATTATGTTTTCTTATCACAAAGAAATACACACTTATTTCAGGAAAAATCAGAAAATGCCATGAAACAAAGGCACTGAAAGAACACCCATAAAGACACACTCAAAGCTACTTATTCTGGAATTTTTTGTTTCAGGTCCTTTTCTGTGCTTAGATCATTACTCTGCAAAACTGGATGCGCACGTATTTAGGGTATGCATATTATTGATGTCCTGCTGCAGAGTAAGAAACCCCAAAATTCTTAGTAAACTAAAACAGTAAATATTTACAGTTAATCCTCCTCGTTTGTGTATTCTGTATTTGTGAACTCACCTACTCATGAAAATTAATTTATAATCCCACAATCAATTCTCAAAGTGTTTTCATGACCATTTGTGTATATATATATGTGTGTGTGCTTAGGCGCTCAGCTGTGTCCAACTCTTTGCAACTCCATAGACTGTAGCCCACTAGACTCTTCTGTCCTTGGATTCTCCAGGCAAAAATACTGGAGTGGATTGCCATTCCCTTCTCCAAGGAATCTTCCCAACCCGGGGATCGAACCCACGTCTCCTGCACTGTAGGCAGATTCTTTACCATCGCAGCCCCCAGGTAAGCCACACACAGAAAACAGAGCAGCAAAATTTGAGCTGCCCTGTGGGTGCATTCCCGGCTGAGGTTGAATAAGGTGCCCTGATTCAGTTTACATACTCTAAAGAAGTATACTTTTCTTATTCTATTTAGTGCCATGCTTTTTGTATTTTTGCAGTTTTCACTGGTAATTTCACTGTTTAAAATGCCCCCTTAGCCATAAAAAGGCTGTGATGCGCTTTACAGAGAAAGCATGTGTGTTAAAGAAGCTTTGTTCAGATATGAGTTACAGTGCTGTTAGCTAATGAATCAACAGTCTATATTAAATTAAGTTATCCTTAAATAGAAATACTCATAAAACAGGCTTATTGATCTTGATCAGTTGATAAAAATGTGACCAGAAGCTTGCATAATCTAACTATATTTCCCGTAGGAGTGTCAGGCGAGTGTATGCTCCTTGGTTCTTTGTCTCGTCACAACAAAAATTTGGAGTGATGGACATTAAAGCCCCCTTGGCGGGTCACAGCTCTCGGGTCTTGGGCAGACCGTGTTATAGCTCTCAGGTCTTGACTAGACCGTGTTATAGCTCTTAAATAAATCAGTGTTACAGCTCAGTGTCACAGCTCTATTTTACTTAGATGATAGCAGGAAAATCCATCTTCAAGGCGTGAGGGCACGTCGACCCAAAGACGGGAAGAGAAGAGCGCCCCATCGCGTGGGAGAGACAGAGAGAAAGAAGAGGGCTTTGGCTCCTCTTTTTATATGTTTCCCTGTCCCTGGGCCTGTCTAATGTAAACTGGGCCAGCCAGGAGTGTTGTTTGTTTTACCTGAGGTTCTCACTCCGGTCCTCAGACCTTCCTTTGTTCTATTTTCGCGGGCTTTTCCCTTCCAGGTCTTTTAGCCACCGCCATTCTGGACTCCTTTTCCCTATTCTAACTACCTAACAGGAGCAATGGTTTAGATAATTCAGTGTGACTATAATTCCTGGTGACTATATAGAACATGAATAACAAGAATCAACTGAATTGTCTCATAATTTCTATAGGCCAAAAATTTGGGCACTTAGCTGGGTGGCTTTGGCTCAGTGTATCTCATGAGGTTGCAGTCAAGTCATGGGCCAGGGCCGCAGTCATCTGAAGGCTCGTCTGAGGCTGGAAGTTCTGCTTCCAGCACAGCTCCCTCACATGGCTGTTGGCAGGAGGCCTCGGTTCCTCGTCGTGCAGGACACCCCAGAGGGCTTCCTTAAGTGTCTTTGTGACACAGCAGCTAGATCCGCTAGAGCAGAGCAAGGGGAAGGTCACAGTGCCTTTACACCCTGTCTTGGAAGTTTTACCCACCACCATAAGTGAGTCAAGTAGTCCAATCCGCATCCAAAGGAAGAATAGCAAAGCATTTATAGGCCAACAAAGGTCCGTCTGGTCAAGGCTGTGGTTTTTCCAGTGGTCATATATGGATGTGAGAGTTGGACTGTGAAGAAAGCTGAGCACCAAAAAATTGATGCTTTTGAACTGTGGTTTTGGAGAAGACTCTTGAGAGTCTCTTGGACTGCAAGGAGATCCAACCAGTCCATCCTGAAGGAGATAAGTCCTGGGTGTTCATTGGAAGGACTGATGTTGAAGCTGAAACTCCAGTACTTTGGCCACCTCATGTGAAGAGTTGACTCATTGGGAAAGACTCTGATGCTGGGAGGGATTGGGGGCAGGAGGAGAAGGGGACGACAGAGGATGAGATGGCTGGATGGCATCACGGACTCGATAGGCATGAGTTTGGGTAAACTCCGGGAGTTTGTGATGGACAGGGAGACCTGGCATGCTGTGATTCATGGGGTCGCAAAGAGTCAGACACAACTGAGCTACTGAACTGAACTGATAGACAGTTTTAAACTACCACAACCAAATACGTCTGCCAAAAAAAAAAGGACAAGATACTAATAATATTTTTTTCCTGTGAGCATAAGAACTGGGTGACTGGGAGAGGCAAGGGAGAATTTTACTTTGTACCCTTTACAGATATAAAGGGTAAAATGTAAATCTATTAATCATCCAAAAAATAAATTCACTTTAAATGTCTCTGGAATATTCTTTATTTTTTTCATCAAACAGGTTTCAGTCCACCACAGTTGTCAAAATGAGACCTCTGAGAGGGTAGGGCTGGTTGAAGTGGAAGCACAGAGGCTGGTAAAGAGAAGTTTGAGTCGAAAAGATTCTCTTTTTATGGCCACTGTTTTCTTTGTTAAGTGGGAGGCTGTATGGAGGAGGTAACATTTAGATGAGCCATAAAAGATGGGATGGATTTGACCCGGCTGAAATGAGAGGGGATGGCACTCCCGACTGAGGAGGACACAGGAGGACAGTCGGAGGTTTAGGGAGGCAGGATGGGGAGGCTGGGCCCAGCACCTGGAGGACCTTGTATGGCAAGCCTGGCATCAAGGTTCTATCTTCAGGCAGTGAAGGCTTTTGATCCAACTTATGACCTAGCTAGAGCAAGGCTCTAGGGATATCAATCTGTGAGCCGAGTGTCAGTTGGATATGGTAAGGTCTGGAGGCCAGACACTCTGTCATAAAACGATCTCAGTGAGTAAGGCTGTGTTGTGATGCAGTCTCACCACAGACTCTGGACTGCTCAAGACCAGATCCTGGACTCACCATTTCCTAATTGTGCTGCTGAATCTGAACTTCAAAGGCAAATAGAATCTTTCTTGAAGTGTGAGGTTTCACATTCTCTTAGTAATTCTTGCATTGTGCTTGGTACACAGCAAATGCTCAGTAAGGGTCAGGCCTTATTGTCAAGGGAAGCTTAGCCCCAGACTGATTGGTCTGGAATTGGAAGGGGAAAAATCACGGGATGGGTGGTTCTGGGTGACTAATTAGTAGGAGGAAAGAGTGGGGGACACAAAGTCCCCCAGTTTCCTGGAAGCACAGTGGCTGCATAAATAAAGCCAGGGCTGGCAGGTGAGGAACAGCTTTGGAGGGCAGCGAGATGCTGAGTCGGATTTGGGATGCCCAGCTCACAATGTGGGGCCACGCTCTAGTGAAGCTGACCAGAGCTGAGAACAGAGCTCAGAACTGTGGGCTTAAAGCAGGAGCTGCCTAATAGGAAGTGTGGCTGAAGATGCAGGTGGGGCAGAGAGAGCCAAGGACATCTTGCTGAATGTCTGCAAGGGCAGTGGGGAGGAAGTGGAAACGTGAAAGAGATCATCAGACAAGTAAGGGACCCGAGAAAGACTGGAAACCCCACAAGGAATGTTTCAAACAGAAGGGTGGAGTCAGCAACATGGCTGGCGTCTGAGACATCAAGGAGGGTGAGAGTGAGGGGTCGGTGGTGGCCTTGGAGACGGCCCTTTCACTGGTGTGCTGGGGCCACAGGCCAAACTGCTGCGGGCCAGGCAGGAGCGGAGAAGGGCAGCTCTTTTAAGAGGTCCACCTCTGAGTTATCCTGTAGTCCTGCTCAAACCAGGGCCCAGGAAGCAGGTATAGATGTGCTCCACTTTTTGAAAGCTCACCTCACGCCACTTCAATTTTACAAAAGACTGGCATTAGTAACTGCTTTCAGTAACCCCAAGAAATTAGAAGAGGAGTTTCCCTTTTACGTGAAAATAGCCTTCAGCGTTTATTTTGCAGTGAGCTGTTACGGGGGCAGCTCGCATCTCCAGCAGCAAGAGGGGCGCACCAAGCTCCTTCCGTGGAACTACTCAGCATCAGCCACCACAGCTCTGAACCGTGTCTGTGAGCATCTGTGCTTTATCTCCATTTAATCTGTGCCTCTGTTAGCAAGATGTGTCCTAAGGTATATGCTTCTTCGCTTTACACCACTTCAGCTTATGAAAGGTTTCACAAGAACATTTTACTTTCAAAAAGCGGGGGAAACCTGTACAGGATATGTATTATGATATTGCAATTCAAAAAAAAAATCAGAAATCACCAATACAGAGTTGTTAAGGGAAGTATGGTATATCCAATACTCATAGGAAAAAATGAGATAGAGCTGTATGAATTAAGAGGGTACAATCTTTAAGATCCACTGGGTGAAAAAGGCAACAAAAACAAAATACATATTATCAGATCACTTCTATTTTAAGAAATTATGTTTTCTCTTTTATACACATACACGTGCACACACACACACTCATGTCTTTGGAAGAATACAACAGAGAAAAAGGTAATGGAGGCTTCCTGGGGTGCGAGAGGCCTGGAGGAGATTTGTTCTCTTTATTTTTAAATAACTTACTTGTAACCCAGCAACCCCACTCTGAGGTATTTACTCAAGAGAAATGAAAACTTATGTTCTTATAGAAACCTGTATACCAAAAGAGATATAGCAGCTTTATTCATTCTAGCCCCAAACTAGAAACTCCTCACATGTCTCTTACCTGTCATGAGTAAGCAAACCGTTGCACATCTATACAATGGAATACCACTCAGCCATAAAAGGGAACAAACTGCTAGCACATACAATAACATGACTGATTCTTAAAAGTGCTATGCTGAGTGATGAAGTCAGATATAAAAGGCTACATAGTCTAGCATTCCATTTATGTGACATTTTTGGAAAAGGTAAACTACCAGGAAGAACAAATGAGAGGTTGTAAGGGGCTGGGTGGAGGAGCGGCCGAGGAAAATAAGAGGTAGGAGGAAATTTGGGATAGACTGTTGTGTATCCTGATTTTGGTGGCGGTTACAGGATTCTCTGTAGTGGTCAAAACCCATAAAACTACATGCCAGCAAGAGAAAAGTTAAATGTATTCCAATTTAAATGCTGGGGCTAGTTCTCTGGTCCTTCTTTGTTCCACCCTGTGGTGTTTGTCTCAGGTGAGACAGTTAAAACGAACAAACATGGCCCTTTTAAAGGTGACTTCCAATACTTTTGGATGCTTTCTGAAGATGAAGAAGTTGAAGCCGCTGGCCTCCGGGCCAGTGATGGCTGAGATGGGCCTGGCTTAACCCAGGTTAAGATGGACCTGGTGTGCTGCAAGTCCACGGGGTCGCAAAGAGTCTGACACGACTGAGCGACTGAACTGAACTAACCCAGGTCAGGAAACGGGCTTTAGGGAGCCCAGGGCATTCAGGATGCTTTTTAGCAGGATCAGAGGATTGAGGAGGGGGGTTGACCTGAGGACCAGAGCCCTGGGAGGAGGTGAGCTTGTGCAGGAGTGCTGCACCTGGCGGAGGGGAGGAGCAGAGCGAGGTGGGGGGGGAGGAGGACGGAGGGGAGGAGCAGAGAGCGGTGGGGGGGAGGGGGACGGAGGGGAGGAGCAAGAGCGGTGGGGGGGGAGGGGGAACGGAGGGGGGAGCAGAGAGCGGTGGGGGGGGAGGGGGACGGAGGGGAGGAGCAGAGAGCGGTGGGGGGGAGGGGGACGGAGGGGAGGAGCAGAGAGCGGTGGGGGGGAGGGGGACGGAGGGGAGGAGCAGAGAGCGGTGGGGGGTAGGAGGACGGAGGGGAGCAGCAGAGCGCGGTGGGGAGGGGGAGGACGGAAGGGAGGAGCAGAACGCGGGGTGGGGGGAGGGGGACGGAGGGGAGCAGCAGAGCGCGGTGGGGGGGAGGGGGACGGAAGGGAGCAGCAGAGCGCGGTTTGGGGCTGGGTGGGGGGGGGCGGAGGGGGACGGAGGGGGCACCTTCCCAGGCAACTTGAGGTTGGCTTCCAGGTCTGCGGGGCGTGTCTGCCTCCCGCCCCACTGACTAGGGAAAGGGGCCTGCAGTGATGGCCAAGATAGGCCTGGCTGGGGGAGCGGAGGAGTCAGGGGTCGGCGGCCAGGCCCCCAGGCTGGGTCACAAGGGAGCTGGACTCGTGACTTATCAGCCTCATCAGCGGCTGCCACACTCCACCTCCCCTAACCCCGACCAACCGCTCCGGCCCATTGCCCCGCCCTAGGGAAAGGGTGGAAATAGACTCTGCTTGATTCATTCATGTCTGCGTTTAATTGCCCACGAAAGCACTGCCCGCCCGCGGGCGCATCTCCAGAGCGAGCAATCAGGAGGAAAAGAAGGGTGATAATAGCCCACGCTTGCTGACCGCAGGCACTGTTCTTAGGGCTTATGCCTGTGCCTGCGTGCTTAGTCGCTCAGTGGTCCGACTCTTTGCGACTTCATGGACTGCAGCCTGCCAGGCTCCTCTGTGCATGGAATTTTCCAGGCAACACTACTGGGGTGCGTTGCCCGTTCCTTCTCCAGGGAGCCTTCGGGGACCCAGGGATTGAACCCGCCTCTCCTGCATTGACAGACGGATTCTTTTATCACTGAGCCACCTGCGAAGACCTCTTAGAGCTCACTGTGTAGTAACTCATTTGACCTTTAAAACCCCTTAACCTAACCTATGCCCATTTTACAGATAAGGAAACTGAGACACAAATCGGTTAAGGAATTTGTCCAAGGCCACTTTGGAGCTTGGGGGGGATTTGGTTCCATTCTTAAGACACTCCACAGTGTTTTGAGTTTTTTCGTTTGTTTTCTATGTAGAGGCCTGTCTCTAACGTCTTTGAATACAGGGACTTCTTGGAGGTGGGGGTGAGCGTTCAGTTTAAAGATAAACCTCTGGGCTGGCGCTTAGGTTGGTAGTGAATGCAGCCAGCGCTGCCACCTTGTGGTCATGCCAGCAAAGAACATCCTCCCCCTGTTCCCACCCGGACTTGTTCCTTCCCTCCTGGCTTCCTCTCCTGACTAGCAGGACCCCTTACCACCAAGGCTTTCTTAAGAGGGCCCCGCAGCCCCAACAGTTTAGACAGTGTTTTCCAAAACTGCATTTTGGAACCCATTAATCCTTGAAACCTATTTAGAGGATGACAATCTGTATTTTTAAAGGGAAAAAATTTTTTTAAATAGAAAAATGGTACATGACATGTACTAAGGGCAAACATCTTTTTGTGGAATTTCTGTTTCAGATATAGATAGATAGATAGATAGATATAGATATAGATATATACATGTGTGTACTTGGATCTCCTGGGAACCTATTTCTCACTATGACATCAGGCCAAAATGATTGAAAAATACTGATTTGAGAATCTAGACTTCCTGGGGTTAAGTATCTATTTTCTGGCATGGGGGACCCTCCAGGACTGGAAGATGCTTTGCTGGGGATGCTTAGCAACACTCTGAGTTAATTATTTAATTGGGCGAAACATCCATTAAGGAGGATTCTCACTTTCCAGACAGCCTGTGAGTAAACATGTCGAGAAGAGAAGAGTGAGGTGTTGACGAAAGCTGCCATTCACCCTGGCTCCTCCCCTGGCCCCCACTCCCAGCTGGGGAAAGGGACCCTGCAGCACTCTGCCCAGATGTGTCTGCAGTCTGGACCAGGACAGGCTGATCGGGCAGGTCTCAAAGGCAGACTGTGTCCCTGAGGAGGGAAGATGTGACTTGGAGCCCTCAGCCCCTCTACCAACACGTATGGGGAATAACGTTGAGTCAGGAAAAGTCATTCACACCAAGTAACTCACTACAGAGGAGATTTAATTTGAGAATCCAGCTACAGGAGCACTGGAAGAGATAAAAACGGGGGAAGGTGAGGCAACTCAAAGATTAACTGTTGCAGGAAGCTGCTAGAACCCCGGAGCTGGCCTGTCAGGGGAGGAGGTACTGTTGACTGGAACCTGAGCTGGAGCTGCCAGGGCGGAACTACAACTCCAAGGGGCCAACACCTGGGAGCTGCAGCCATCAGGGGAGGGTGCTGGCGGAAGCTGACCGCACAGAATAGAAGCCAGTGGGAGCAGAGCGGGGATAAGAAAGACTCTGTGCTTTTTCCTCCTCCCACCCTCCAGTCACCCACCAGTGCGTCACGTTAGTTTAACCCAGCAGTAGACCAGTGGACAGAGCAGCTTGGGAAACAGAATTTGCAGGGGTCAGCTCCCTGCGTATGGGGGAGAGCAGAGAAAGGACAGGAGGTGAACGGAAGTGCAAACGGACAGTGACCAACACATGAAGCCCATGCAATGCTGGGTCTGCAGGTGTGAAGGGTGAGATTTTCTTTGAGAGGCAGAGGCCTGTGTAGTGTGCGCTGTGGGTGTGCAGGACAAAGAGAAGGTCTGGTTTGCGCCTGTGCCTGTCAAGCTTCTATATAGAAACAGAATCTCAAGGAGAGATTTAGTGCAGAGAATTAGATGCGTTCCAAATTATTGGAAGAGCCAGAATAGTGAATGCAAGACTTAACACCCAGGAATGATTTCCAGGAGAATTCTAAACTGACCCAAGTAGCACTACAGCCTCTGAGACCATCTCTTGGGCTCATCTTTTGAATGCGTTCAAAACCACTGTAGGTGCAATACAGAGATCAAGAAACCAGAATGAAGCCACCACTGACACTGTCACCACTGTCTTTGCCTCTTGAAATCCAGAAGCTAGAAAACAGACCATGAGAAGCTGCCATAGAAAACAAGCAAAAAAACCCAGAAACAACCAGAGATGGGAAACAGCCTTCCCCTCACATCCACCTTCCAGATGTCATGGATGTAGCTGATTGCTGGAATCCTATTCATTTCTAGAGAACTTTAGCTGCAAGGGAGTCTGGGAGATGCAGGTTTTCGTTTTCCAGCCTCTTCATCAGAAAGGAAGGGGACGTGGGACACTGAGGAAGCCTGTTCTCATTGCCCACCATCTCACTTGGAGTGGGAAACTCAGATGGAGGAAACAGTGCAAGACTGCAGGCTGCATGGTGTGATGGGGACTCCAAATGGTACAGACATTCTGAGAGGGCAGCTCGCCTTATAGCCTCCCAGAGTGGGATATGTATATTCACATATACACAAGGGCCAGCCCCTGCACAGCTCATTCCATCCTCCCACCTACCTCATGCTGCTGCTGCTGCTGCTAAGTCACTTCAGTCGTGTCCAACTCTGTGCGACCGCATAGACGGCAGCCCGCCAGGCTCCCCTGTCCCTGGGATTCTCCAGGCAGGAACACTGGAGTGGGTTGCCATTTCCTTCTCCAATGCATGAAAGTGAAAAGTGAAAGTGAAGTTGCTCAGTCGTGTCCGACTCCTAGCGACCCCATGGACAGCAGCCCACCAGGCTTCTCCATCCATGGGATTTTCCAGGCAAGAGTACTGGAGTGGGGTGCCATTGCCTACCTCATAAGACAGGGCTTAATACTTCCCCATTTACTCACGGGAACTGGATGCTCAGAGAGGTTCAACAGCCTGCCCAAGAGCACACACAGGAAAAGGGCAGAATAGGGCACAGAACTAGGGCTGCTTGACACCAAAGCTCTGGCTAGGTGTGAAGAGGGAGACGGAAATAAAGTAGATAGGGGGGAGATGGAGGGTGCTGAAGGAAGATCCCCCAGGTGAGGAAGCCACGTGAGCAGAGGCGCTGCAGGGTCTGAGCGCGCTGGATGTGGGCAGCAGTGAGCAGTGAGCGGGAGGTCTTGGGGGAAGTGAGCATGCTGAGGGGAAGGGCGGAGAAGGGGTGGGTCCAGGCTCAGGAGGAGACTGCACTCGCAGAGCAGGGAGGGAAGGGGAGCTGCAGGCTCAGCGCTGCTTGGAGAAGGGGCAGGAACTGGGAGGCGGGCACTGGTGAGGAAGGAGTGGGACCAGGCTCACAGGAGGAAGCTCAGTGATCCCTGGAGCATTAAGGCGGCCTTGCCCAGGTGTGAGTGAGCATTCTTTCTGGGCTGGAGAACAGGCACTGCCGAGGGGAAACAGAGCCACGCTGACAGCTGTTCAGTGGCTGGGGGCTCCTACCTTGTCACCTCCACAGCCCGCCCAGGGGTAGTCCTGGCCAACTGGGACCTCCCCAGGGTCTCAGGAACAGCACTCATCTCTTTAACAATGGCCTCATCCATTCCTCCTCCAGAAAGCCTTCTTGTATTACCTCCACCAGGAGCTCCTGGAGCCAGGGCCAGCTCCATGGGCATATGGCCTGTGCAACTGCTCAAGCCCCATGCTCTGAAGAAGAAGGCTCCATGCTTGATTTAGTGCTTCACCATCACCATCTTGAAATTCTCAATAATATTTTAACAAGGGACTCTGCATTCTTTTTTTTTTTTTTTTTGCTTTATTGACTACACCAAAGCCTTTGACTATATGGATCACAAGAAACTGTGGAAAATTCTTCAAGAGATGGGAATACCAGGCCACCTGATCTGCCTCCTGAGAAATCTGTACGCAGGTCAAGAAGCAACAGTCAGAACTGGACATGGAACAACAGACTGGTTCCAAGTCAGGAAAGGAGTATGTCAAGGCTGCATATTGTCACCCTAATTATTTAACTTATATGCAGAGTACATCATGAGAAATGCTGGGTTGGATGAAGTACAAGCTGGAATCAAGATTGCCAGGAGAAATATCAATAACCTCAGATATGCAGATGACACCACCCTCATGGCAGAAAGCAAGGAAGAACTAAAGAGCCTATTGATGAAGCTGAAAGAGGAGAGTGAAAAAGCTGGCTTAAAACTCAACATTCAGAAAACTAAGATCATGGCATCTGGTCCAATCACTTCATGGCAAATAGATGGGAAAACAATGGAAACAGTGAGAGACTTAATTTTGGGGGGCTCCAAAATCACTGCAGATGGTGACTGCAGCCATGAAATTAAAAGACACTTGCTCCTTGGAAGAAAAGCTATGATCAACCTAGTTAGCATATTAAAAAGCAGAGACATTACTTTGCCAACAAAGGTCCACCTAGTCAAAGCTATGGTTTTTCAGTAGTCATGTATGGATGTGAGAGTTGGACTATAAAGAAAGCTGAGCACCAAAGAATTGATGCTTTTGAACTGTGGTGTTGGAGAAGACTCTTGAGAGTCCCTTGGACTCCAAGGAGATCTAACCAGTCTATCCTAAAGGAAATCAGTCCTGGGTGATCATTGGAAGGACTGATGTTGAAGCTGAAACTCCACCTGATGCAAAAAACTGACTCACTAGAAAAGTCCCTGATGCTGGGAAATATTGAAGGCAGGGGGAGAAGGGGATGACAGAGGATGAGATGGTTGGATGGCATCACTGACTCTATGGACATGAGTTTGAGTAAGCTCCGGGAGTTGGTGATGGATAGGGAAGCATGGCATGCTGCAGTCCATGGGGTCACAAAGAGTCAGACATGACTGAGCAACTGAACTGAACTACATCTTTCACTTTGCACTGGGCCCACAAATCATGAAGCTAGTGCTGCCTGGAATGATGAATAATTGACGAAAGGTTTTCCATGATTCCTGGGCATCAGGGTGGGGGCTCCCCATGGATCTTTCAGGAAGGGTGGCTGAAGGCCTTGGAAGGCATTCCTCCTGTTGTTTTGGCTTCCTCCCCCTCACATGCACCCCATATATTTCTTGTAAATGTGTGTGACTCTCCCATATCCTGTATCCAGCCCAGCCCTAAGCTCCGAGAAGCAGGGCCTGTATCAACTGTTCAGTGCACTTGGGCCTTCCTACCCCTACCAGCTCCACAAAGAGCCACGCACACAGTGGGTGCTCCATGGGGCTTGCTGAGCCAGCGTGAAGGCCAGGCCAGGAGGACCGTCTCCAACCGTCCTCTTCTGCCGCCTGGGCAGGCGTGGAGCGGGGAGAGAAGGGAGGGAGACCAAGGGTGTCTCTGTGTGTGTGTGTGCGTGTGTGTGAGACAGAGACAGACGGAGGGAGGGGGCACATAAAACAGAAACAAATAAAGAGTTCAAATGTGAAACGATTAAAAAAATAAATCGAAGAGAGTGAGATAAGGCAGTGGAGCCTCTGCTCCCTAGTTAACATTCATTGGATTGAATAATCAGGCTTCATTATCTCAAATTGTCTGCATATTTGCCCTCAAAATGCTAATTTACAGTTGGCTGGGAGCAGTCTCGACCTATTTTGACTAAAATATTATTTCACTTTATTGAGCATTGTTCTTAGCTGTCGGGCATCTTGGTTCGCAGGGAAAGGAGGGGAAGAAATAGGAGAGAGGAAAACATTTTCTATCAAAGCTCTGCCCCGCTCAAGTCTGATTATGGGTTCCCTGTTTTGCGTAGAAATGGCATTTCTAAGCCTCCAAGTAAAATTAGAGTCTTTATCATTTTCTTTTAGGGGATAGACAGTTTATCATTAATCTCAGCGAAGGAAATAGGAGAAATAATTTTTTTTGTTTTATTGAAGGGGTGAAAAGTCTTGCTCACCACTGCCCCCCCTCCCTCCTCAGTGCTGAGGCAGCCAGCTCCCTCCTCCATACTCCTGACATCCAAAGGTCTGGAATTCTCTGTCTCTTGCCCTTCGCTGTCCTAAAGGCCCCAGTGACCAAAGAAATGGTCGCAAGTTACTCACAAAAGCTCTGGAGTTTGGCTGGGCTTCCCCAGAATCTCAGCCTTGGAAGTCTTTCTTAGAGGCAAATTTGGTTCTATGATTAGAATTAGAAAGACAAAGCCCTCCCTGGAGCTAAAAGTTTGTAACCATCCTTTCAAGCCTTTGTTCACTTGTGAGAACAGTGTTCCAGACAGCGGGCTGTGGGCCCTGGGCTGGGTTTCCACTCCACTAAGCCTCCCTGCGACTGAGGGCAGGAGCTAGTGTGAACTGTCCCTGGGTCAGGCTGTCACCAGGCCAGTTCTGCCTGTGGTCAAAGTCACAGGGAAATGAATCTTAAAGTTGTTTTAGTTCAGTTCCCAGAATCAAACGACAGAAATGAGGACAGAAGTTGGTAGATGGGGGTGGTGAATCCAGTTAGTGGGTCATCTTGGTGATATTACTGTTTGGGAGGCTCCTCTCCTCTAGCAAGCTCCTTTCTGAATGCCTTTTTTTGGTCAGCCCTCCTTCTACCTTTTTATCATCTCTTTCCTGTCATAGCTCTTCCCTAGGAAATGAGTGGCCATTCTGGCCCTCTGGATTGCTGGTGCCTTCTGCCTTGCCTTCCTGTGAAGGTCAGCCCAGGACCTAGGAGACTGTACATCCAGCCAACAGGCCTCCAGCTATCCTGCCCCAAAGCCATCCTCCCCCAGCCAGCCAGGCCTTCCTGCTCCTCCAGAGCCTAAGGAAGCTGTTTTCTTCTCTACGCCAGAGCAAGCGGAAGCCGCAGGTTCCCAGTGTCCAGAGTCATGGCGTGCCTGTGGGCAGGTTGTACACTGCACAAAGGCACTGGCCCGGTGGGCAAGGGCTGAAATACAGCCCCTGCTGCTTTCACTGAGTGTGGAGCTGCCTCTGCCCAGAAGGGTCCCAAGTGGACTAGTGCTCAGAGCTGACTCACTTCTTTGCCCCATCTGCCCTAACCCTCTGAGCTCATCCTTCTCCCAGGGCTCCTCTCCTTCTGAATTGTCCTAAGCATGAATGTGTTGACTGGATCGAGACCCAGACTTGACGTGTCTACTCCTCTCCCCCATCCTGGGTCTGTGTGGAGCTTGGAGCCTTGCCATCTGTACTCATCAGGAGCCAAAGCCCCCAGGCACTGGCTTCTGTCCACTCACTGCAGCCAGCCCCTGTCCCTGCCTGGGTCTCCATGCCTCTGGTCACAGTAAGTGGTTACTGCTGTCCCTCAGCTTCCTGACCTCCTGAGACACCAGACTTCCCAGACCCTCCTTGCATGACTCCCTAGCCAGCCTAGGGACAGCATCCTCTGGCCACGCACAGGGTCACTGGTTGGGGACATCGGACGGCAGTATCACCAAACAACCCATAGACACTCCAGCCATTGTGCACACAGAGCAGACGTCACGCACACACATCCCAGTCAACACCGCAGACGCTCCACCGACACATCCCTCCCCACAGACACCGCTTACCCTCACCCTCGGCAAACACTACACACACACAGACACAAGGCAAGAGGTACTGCAAACACACCCACACCCAGCAGAAACACACACCCAGCTAGCACTGCCCCCTCCAACCTATGCTCATAACCGACAAGAGCCGCGTATACCCTCTGCTAATAGAATACACATACACCCTCACACTTCCCCAGGCACCCACACATTCATACGCAGCAGACACCACACCCGCACACCCCCAACACATACTATATACACACCCACCTGCTCACATGTGTCCTCACATTCGATGGAGTTGGTGGACATACGCCTGGTGTATGAGAAAGCTGAGAAGCCCCCACCAGGCCGCACCTAAATGCGTGAGGTGGAGAGCACTGTGCCTTCATAATTTGCCTGATGAAACTACTAAGCAGGAGGAGGAAATCCCGCTGCGTCTGGGATGCAGGACTCAGGCTTTAGCTCCGTTCTGTCACTGTAGACATGTGACTTGGATCACCCTGTCCACAACCAGAAATAAAGCAATAGGAAGGACTGTCCAAAGTCTTCAGACAGGCATTAGGGCCCTGGGTAATGACCCTACGGCATATACTGAGGGCCACCCTGGCCTGGGTGCTACAGGGCAGATAAGGAATTCCAGGCCAGGCTTGGTCTCTGCCCTCAAGGAGTCAGCAACAAGCTGGAGAGAGAAGCAGGGCTTCGTATCAGAGGATGTAAGAACAAACACACACCAATTGTGCAAATTCACTCTCAGGTGGAGAGCCTGAGGATCAAATGGGGTTCGAGGTAAATCGAGCAACCCCGGGGTGGCCACAGCAACTGGCCATGTCTACAGGGAAGAATTCAGACTTGGGAGTGAGGAAGGAGGGAGAAACAGTCATTTATTCATTTATCAGCTATTTATTTACTCAGCATCTACAGCCTACCTAGTGCTCTGAGGAAGGAGACCCCTGCCTCTGCCACTTCTATCCCAGCCGGGAGGAAGTCAGCACCGACCTAGTGCACAGTGAGGGTGATGTCGGGGGTGTCAGGCTACGAGGGCAGTGCCCGGGCCTACCCTAGGACAGGGGAGGGCTCCTAGGGCGAGAGCGCAGGCCTGGGACTAGGGCAATGCAAGGAGACCCTCCCTCTCAGGAGCAGGCCCGCACCCTAAACCTCCAGGGGGAGTGCCTCCTTAAATCTGTGCCCTCCGTGGTGCCGCCCTTGCCTCGCCCTCATCCCAGTTGTGTTCAAGAACACTAAGGGGACGAGCCTAGGCAGGAGGCTCCAATTTGCCATCAAGTCCTCCGAGCCTGATTTCTCCTCTGTCTGTCTCGGTTTTTATCCTCCGTTTCCCCCACCCCCGCCTGCAATGGCTCTTCTGGGAGGGGGAGGGGTGCACTCTGGGGACCTGAATGGTAGACCGGGAAGAAAGAAAGCTCACCCTAGCTAGGAGCAGAGGCTGGTCCCGGTGAAGCCACCATTTGGGCCTCAGTGGGTTTGTCCCCAAAGGCCCTCAGGGGCTCTTTCTCTTTTCCTGCTCTGATCTCTCTCATTAAGGACCTGCATGATACAAGTAAAGTGAAGTCGCTCAGTCGTGTCCGACTCTTTGTGACCCCATGGACGGTAGCCTACCAGGCTCCTCCGTCCATAGGATTTCCCAGGCAAGAGTACTGGAGTGGGTTGCCACTTCCTTCGCCAGGGGATCTTCCCGACCCAGGGA
The DNA here is from genome assembly GCF_019320065.1 of Cervus canadensis. NCBI lineage: Eukaryota > Metazoa > Chordata > Mammalia > Artiodactyla > Cervidae > Cervus > Cervus canadensis. The sequence goes on along the minus strand of NC_057390.1, from coordinate 10,946,251 downwards.
TCGAACCTGGGTCTTCCGCGTTGCAGGCAGACACTTTACCATCTGAGCTGCCAGGGAATCCCGTATAATACAAGAGATCATGTCTATTTCCCAGCTTGGAGCACTTGTAACTCTGCACTCCACATTCAGTGGAGAAAGACTGAATGCGGGTGCAGTGACGCCCAGGCCCCTCTGGCAGACTTCAGGAAGTGGGCCCTTCAAAAAACTGCAGAACCTCTGGGACCTGGAGGGTGGTTTGGGGCACACAGGGGCCTCTCAACGCCCCCCAGCTCCATAGCTGACTCTCACAGTGTCAAGCTGAGTCAGACCCCATCCCTCACCTAAGGCCAGCGCGATATGGGGGTCTCAGCCTGGCAGGCCCTACCAAGGGTGGGGGTGTTCTCTTCCTCCCCCCACGCTCATTTCCCCCTGGCAACCTCGATGCCCTTTCAAGGACGTTCTCCGCCTTCAAGGCCGGATTGACCTCAGCAGGAGCTCTAAGAACAAGAGGTGGGGGACGGGTAGATGGGTCCCGACTGCCTCCTAGGCCCCGGGGAGGAGGTGGGGCGCCCCTCCTGGAGTCCTCGACTGCAGCGCTGATCAATGAGCCGCAGCCGGCGGGCGGGGCCGGACCAAAGGATTAGGGCGGAGAAGGGCAATTACAGCCGAGGGGCCGGCTCCGGCTTTCCTCCACTGCCGGGCTCAAATGCCGCATTTCGGATGCAGCGCCGCGCCGCCCTGTTTGCTCGGGGAGTGGGGGCTCCGGGGCAGGAAGCCAACTCGCAAGAGTATCGGAGATTAGGACCCGCGGCGGCGGGGGCGGGCGCTGGACAAACACGCGGCGGCCGCCTCAATCCGCCGTCGTCTATTCCGCCCGCGGCGACGCAGGGCCGGGACTCGGGGAGGCGCCCACGCGGGCAGCGGAGGCCGCGGCCCCTACCCCGCCCCGGGCTCCGCGCTCCCCGGGGGACGCTCCGCCTGCACGCGCGAGCTGCGGGGGCGGGGCGCAGAGCCGAGCTGCGCCTGGCGGGGAAGCGATGGATTTTTTTTTTTCTTCCTTCAAATATTTATCAGTTTTGCTCCTTAATAAGCTTACACGTGGAAAACCAACTCCCGTAAAAATTGGGTTGGTACCATAGATCATGGTGGAAGAATGAGAAAAAGAAGGAGGGCATGGGTGGCAGAGCAGGCCCTGGGTGGAGTCGGGAGGACTAAGGGAAGAGGGAGGACGAATGGAGGAGAGCCAGGCGCTAGTCCCTCCGACCCTCCTCTCTCCCCGCACCCCTGCCTCCCCATCTGCCTGGTGGGGTGAGGGCAAAGAGCTCCTGGTTGGGGGTGGGAAAGGAAAAAGAGGCAAAGGTTGAAGACCGGGGAGCGGTGGGCCCCTTGCCGGGCGAGCACAGGGAGCGAGCGGCGCTGCGGAAACGCCCGCAGACGCGGGCCCTGCGGCAGAGGACGGCGCCTCCTGTGTCCAGGGGCCCGCGCTGCCCGGCGCCGCCCGCCGCCCTCGGTCTGAGTTCTCCGCTGCTCTAGGAAGCGAGCCTTTGATAAGCCTCCAGGAGCGCCGGAGGACATGTCCAGACTCTTAACCCAGAGCTTCCAGGGACCCAAAGGCCAGAAGAACAGTCTGGGACCCCAGAACAAATTCTAGGAGCTGAAGGATTCACTCCCACACTGGCTTCTGCCACAGCCCCAGCTACAGCTTTTCCTGCCCTTTCACAACTCTCAGGCCGTGCCCCTTCCGGTTCCCTGAGCAGACTGGCCATTCCTACAAACACGCCTTTGCTCAGGTTTCTGGGAGGGTCCAAATCCTGACCACCCACCAAGGCACAGCAAGCATCCAGTCTCTTCCTCCTGGAAGCCTTCTAGGGCTTCTCCAGCTCAGAGCCCCGTCCAATTTAGCATCTGATTCCATCCCAAGACCCCTCTGTGGTGGACCCTGACCTTCTCTCTTCTCTTTCAAAGTCGGGCTGTATGTTCTCTTAGAACTCAGCAGTTTGGCCGTGAATACGATCTGCCCACACCCACCCCCACCTCCAGACAGCTGGAGCTTAAAAAGTTAGTGGGCTGGTCCGGGAGGTACTTGTACCCATGAGGGCCCTTGTCCCTTAGGAGTGACACAGGTTCTCTCCCAGGGAACCCCACCCAGTTCCTCTGACTGGCTCCTCTGCTCCTTCCCCCACCCCACCGAGATCCCTTGGGAGGTTAAGGCCACTTTGTAATCTCCCCTGTTCTTGGAAAACTTATGAAGTCCCTTCTCTGGCTGTTGACACCTCTGAACTAGACAAGCTTCCTTTTCACCCTCTCCTGAAGTCCTTAGTGAGCTGCTGGAACCTCCAGAAATGATAAGTTCAGGCAACTACCAGTTCCAAGATTTGGGAGGTTAAGCCCTCATCTCAAGAGAGGTTGTGGCTAAAACCACCAGGAAGCTGCCCTCACCATGGGTGGACATACTGCGCAGACAGTGCAGCCTGTGGAAGGCAATGCAGCAACATCAGCCATTTCAAATGAACCTCTCTCTCATCCCAGGAGTTACACAAGAATCTCTCCTAAAAAGTGCTTGCAGGGAGCACAGCACCTAGGAGGATGCTTGTGTGAGGGGAAAGAGAAGACCATCTTAAAGCCCATCAGTGGTGGGCTGGCTCAACCGTTTGCATGCTCTGCAACCATTTGTTAAAAATTTGGTGGAGGTATATATACCTACACAGCGACGTGTCCAATAGATATTAAACAAGGAATAAAGCAAGTTTAAAATACTTTGATTCAATGATTTTTTGTAAAAAATTTTCTAATAAATGTTAGTATATGTATGGAACAGAAGTAAACCTGAAAAAATGGTGGTTATTTTGTTAGGAGATTATAGAGAAGCTTTCATTTTCTTAATAATAATTTTGGTATTGTTTAACTTTTATGCAAAATGTATATATTAGCTTCGGAATTCGAAAAGAAAAATAAGTCTATGGATCATCTTGTCAGGACAGAAGGGTCTTGACTGGAAGCACATTTGAGGCTGGCAAGGGTTATGCTCTAGCAGGAAGACGGGTGCCACAACACACCGACATCTCCTAGTGTGGCTGCGTAGGAGGAGGGGGGCTTTCCTCGAAACCTCCCCGCCTGCTCCCGCTCATTGACATTTGGGAATATCCTGCAATTGGCTGTTTTCTTCCAGCCAGTTGTACCAGCGGGTCATGCTTGTCTCTCCCCCGCCGTTAGGAAGCGTTGACTTCACCAGCCGGAAAGCCGTGATCTTAGACGCCGGACACAACGTCCCTCCTGGCCCCTGTAGTGGCCTCGGGGCACAGCGCTGCGTACCACCTCCCGACTCGGGCGTCATTTCCCGGAGTTTCTGAGGGGTCTGTAGACCAAGTTGATCCTAACCCCTAACTAAGCTCCCGGGTAAAAGGCCGCTCCTTCCTTGCTCAGCCTCCTCGCGCGCTCTCGCCAGAGCTGCCGAGACCCGGCGGATGCGAACGCAGCCTGCAGCCCGCGGAGGCGGTGCCCACATCCCACGGTCTGCGCGCGCCCCCTGCTGCCCGCTGCGAGAAATGACACTCTCCATCGGCCTGGCCCTTTGGCCCTTCAGTCGGAGACTGAACCTTCTCCCTGAACCTTTCCTGTGGCGGTGCGTTCCCCAGGCCTTGTTAGGACAGCGCCCAGGCACTTAAAAAGCAAAATGGTGCCTCCGTGAAAGGGCACAGCACCCCCGAGGCTATAATCCCACTTCGGAAAAGGCCTAAGTGACTTTCTGCATCACGTCACGCAGGTAAGATGTAGGAGCAAACCACAACCTATGTTTCCTGACAGCAAGTCCAGACCTCTACGAAGCACTGAGGGAATGGAGGGCGTCAGTTCTCCAGGGCACTGTATGAGGAGCTCTGCGGAGACTGAGAAGACGGGGTCCTGTCTCCCGAAAACCTAGAGCCCCAGAGCAGGAGCAGGCCGGATTCTGTGTCCTCTCAGCTGCCCTCGCGGGCCAGGGGCCAGCTCCGTGAGTGTGTCTGTTCTGTCCTGGGCTGGACCTACCCAGGCGGTGAGCATTGACAGGGGCCTCCCCAGTATCAACCCCAGGTGTGCTCCCAGCAACCAGAAAAGCTCCAGCTCAGGAAAGCTCCAGAAGCACCCTCCCCCGGGGCTGAAGCTGTGAGTTCCCTGGGGAAGAAGAGACAGTGCAAGGTCAGGGCCAGAGAATCCTGAAGGGAAGAGAGGGTGTCCTTCTGCTAGGTACTGGCTGTGTCGCCTGGATCAGTGGCTTGCCCTTTCTGAGCCTTATGTGCCTTATCTGTAAAATAGCATTCATAATTTATCACAGGTTGAGAAGTGGATTCACTGCTACAACTTTGCCATGTCTGGCACACAGAACATGACCCGAAAATGTCTGCTAACGGTGTAATGGAAAAACAAATTGTAGTCTATTTGTTTTTTTTAATACTCTGAAGAAAGTGAAAGTTGCTCAGTCGTGTCCAGGTCTTTGCAACCCCATAGACTGTAGCCTGCCAGGCTCCTTGGAATTCTCCAGGCCATAATACTGGAGTGGGTAGCCGTTTCCTTCTCCAAGGGATCTTCCCAACCCAGGGGTCGAACCCAGGTCTCCTGCATTGCAGGAGGATTCTTTACTGTCTGAGCCACCAGGGCAGCCCGAATACTCTAAACCTGTGAAAATTAATAAACCATAGCTACATATATAAAGCTCACATAGTGCTGAGTGAAAGAGGCAAGCTGAATGACAAGTGTAATGTGATACCACCTATATAAAGTTTAGAAGCATGCAAAACATTTCATTCTATATGCTGCTTATGGGTAAGTAACTATGGAGGAATTGTAAGAGCATGAATGGAAATGACAGCACCAGGTTAGAATAGTAATTAACTCCAGTGAGTGGAACTGGTGAGAAGTATAAAGGGGCTACATATGTGTCCATGGTACACTTTTTTAAAAAGATTTAATTATTTATTTTATTTTTTTGACTGTGGTGGGTCTTCGTTGCTGCATGCAGGCTTTCTCTAGTTGCAGGAAGCAGGGGCTACTCTTCATTTTGGTGCTCAAGCTTCTCATTGCAGTGGCTTCTCTTGTGGAGCACAGGCTATATGCTCGTGGGCTTCAGTAGTTGCAGCCTGTGGCCTGCAGGCTTTAGGGTATGGACTCAGTAGTTGGTTGCTCCACAGCATGTGGGATCTTCCCGAACCAGGAATCAAACTGATGTCCCTTGCATTACAAGGCGGATTCTTAGCCAGTGGACCACCAGGGAAGCCCCACCATGACTTTTACTTTAAAAAAGAAGAAGAAGAAAAAAAAAACTGAAGTAAACAAAGCCAAAGTTGACAACATTGGATGGTGAGTTCTTGGGTATTTATCATATTTTTATCTATAACTTTCTTAGTGTTTGAAACACTTTATTATAATAAAAAAAAAGCAGAAGATAACATTGCTCACCTTTGATAACCTTTTGAGACCCTTTGATAACCCCTGCTTTCAGCAGCCATGTACCGCCACTTGACCAGTTCTCCTCCATCTTTAATCTTATGCAGCCATGTTTTTCTTGTCAAACTGGAACCCAAATGCAGACGACTCCCAACTCCAGCCCAGACACCTTCTCTTACCCAACTTCTTGTCAGATGTCCCACAGCAATGTTTCTCAGACCCTAACCCTCAATATAGCCAGAAGTACCCCCAAAAGGACATGTTGAAAGAAGATACTCGGATATCTTGTGGAAACTTTTGAATGCTGATGATAAATAAAAAGGTCTTCCAAGCTTTTTGACAGCAGAAGGGTTTTCTACAAATGAAAGTCAACCTGACAGCAGACTTTTCATCTGCAATGTGAAATACTAGAAAACAGCTGTCAGAAGCCACGAAACTTCTATCCATAGGGCACTAAAGAGAGAACTTTAAAATAGTTTTGAGTAAAAAGGAACAAGGAAAAAAAACTTTTTTATGTAAAATAAAAACACACATGCAAAACAGCCCTGCATATTTTACACAATAAATATTGACTATAATTGACTATAGTCAATAAATGTTGACTATGTATGGAAATAGTCAATAACAGATAACAAATATATAAGAGAAAAGTTTATTAGGGGAGCAGGAGAACTGGCAAGAGGATGAGGACAAAGAGGAAAAGACAGACAAAAAGAAGAGTAGTCTGGTGTAGACCTCTGATGGGAATGGCCATGAAGAGGCAGGAAACATTACCTCAATCCTCTGCTCTTGAGGTCCAAAATGCAAAAAAATCATTAAAAAAGAAAAGCGTTCCCAAATTCAGCCAATGGATTAAATAATGAGCTCTGTGTGTGTGTGTGTGTGTGTGTGCTCAGTTGTATCCGGCTCTTTGTGACCTCCTGGACTGTAGCCCACCAGGCTCCTCTGTCCATGAGATTTTCCAGGCAAGAATACTGGAGTGGGTTGCCATGCCCTCCTCCAACTCCCCAACACTCACAACGTGTGTGTGCGTGAGCCTCTGCTCCACCCCAGGAACTGTTTCTGTATTACTTGTTTTAGATTTTACTAAATCCAACAAACTGGATGGACTGTATTTGGTGAAGCTAAACCATCAGTTACACTCATTCATGGATTTATTCATGTAGCAAATATTTGTGGGCTGACCATTCTATACCAGGCTCAGTTCTAGACACCAAAGGAAAAATCAGTAAGCAAAGCAAATATGAAAAAATCTCTGCTCTTTAGGGAGCTTACATTATTGTTGAGAGACATAACAAAAATAAATAAATAAGGAAAATATATATTTATTGGAGAGTAATAAGCACTAATGGTTTCCCAGGTTGGTCAGTGGTAAACTGCCAATGCAGGAGATGCAAGAGAAGGCTTGATCCCTGGATCAGGAAGATCCCCTGGAGTAGGAAATGGCAACCCACTCCAGTACTCTTGCCTGGAAAATTCCATGAACAGAGGAGCCTGGTGGGCTACAGTCCATGGGGTTGCAGAGTCAGACACAAATGAGTGACTGAGCAAACACACACACATAAGCACTATGGAGAAAAATTAAGCAGTACGGGGAAATAAGGACCATAGGACAAGGCCAAGAAGGGCAGGCCAGGGAAGGCCTCATTAAGAAGGTAACATTGCAGCAAGGACTAAAAGAAGGTGAGGGATTGAGGCATGCACACGGCTGCAGGACAAACAGGAGGAGGGAATAGCAAGTGCAAAGGCCCTGAGGTAGGAGTGTGTTTGGTCAAGGGAAAGACAGAAGGCCAGTGTGTCTGGAGCAGAGTGAGATGGGGGACAGTAGCAGATGAGGCTAGAGAAATAAGAGGAGTGGAGGACCTTGTCAGCCGGGGAGTCAATGGAGTTGATAGATTCTTTACCGCTAAGCTACCTGGGCTCTGCAAACTATGTAGCTTGTCTGGCTTGTGATCAGATAGTGGCTGGGACTGGACCAATCAGGATAGCGTTACTCACAAATCTAGCATCTTGGCTGGGAGGCTGGGACTCTCATTCTCTCTGCATGATTAGCTTGGGCCTCCTCACATGGAAGCTGGATCCCAAGAGCGGGCACCCAAATGGCAAAGGGGAAACTTCAGAGTCCTGCCTCAGAAGTTACAGTGTCACTTTCTTCATATTCTGCTGACTAAAGCAAGTCACAGGGCTAACCCAGATCAGGAAGAGGGGATGAGGAAACGGGAAGGCCTCTTTGCAACAGAGCATGTGGGGAAGAAGCCATCTTTGAGCACATACCCTACCATTCCACGTTTGCGGCCTCTGGGCCCACAGGATGTGCCTGCTGCCCTGTCCCTACCTCTGCCAAAGCTCCCAGCTGAAGCCAGTTGAATTGGTTTGTCTCAAGTAGGGTGGGGGTCTATTTTGTCCACGTAAACTTCGAGAATGACTAGAGGACTGGCCTTGGCTAGACAGGCTGTGAAGTACATTGATTGCGTAACCAAGTAAGGTGGTAAGAAAAGGGCAGGCCGAGTAAGCTGGGGACATGGCCCTACCCCTTTCCCCTGACAATTGGAATGAGGAGTTCAAAGCATGTGTAGAGTCTCGCCATTCAAGGAATGGTCCCCAGACTAGCCCCACCACGTAGGAGTGCATTAGAAATGCAGAATCTAAGAATGCAGCCCAGACTCACTTTGAGCTGGATCTGCAATTTAACTAGATTCCTGGGTGATGTGTCTGCACACTAAGGTTTGAGAATCTGGTAGACTCTGGAACAGTTTCTCACCTTGGCCCCACAGTGGAATCACTCAGCAAAGTTTTACAAGTGTCAGTGCCCTGGGCACACCCCAGGCCAAGCAGATCAGCATCTTAAGGTGGGAGCCTGGCCTTAGAATACTTTGTTCCTCACTAGGCCCTTCCCCTGCTGAGTGAGGAGGCCAGGCTCCACACCCTTCCTGGCTTAGGACTTCTCACTGGGTGAGCCCCGCATGGCTTCCATCGGGAAAGCCGGGAGCCAGGGCAGTTTCCAGAGGGGTCCAACCCTCCCTCTCCTCATTGGGAGCTTGTAGACACTGGTTTTCCCAGAGCACTCTCTGGACCCTGGGGGAAGTACTCCCACATCCCACGCCTACCCCTACGTTTGAAGTCAGGACCCCAAGGGGCAGCTCTCCATGCAAGTGTGAACAGCAAACAAGTCAGTCTGAACACAAATAAGGTTACTTCCTAACAGGAACCTCAGTTCAGTGCTGAACAAACAGGCAGCCAGAGCCCCCCCACCCCGACCCCTAGACCCCCAGCTGGTGGCAAGACCCAGCCTCTGCTCCTGGCCTGGATGTGAGGTTTCCCGGGACTCCAGTGCTCCTTCCCACCCATTTCTCTCCCCAGTCCTGGACTTGGCCTCCCAGGCCTTAGTAGGCGATGGCAAAGGCTTGGGGACAACCCCAGAAGCCCATGGTGGAAGAGCCTTAAAAAGGTTACAAGGGCACAAGGGAAGGTCTGGGCGTGTGTGAGGGCCTGTGACAAGTCTGCCCTCCTTTCCCTCCCCAACACCCCTCACGTCTGCCTGTGACTCACACACACACCACCACCGCCAAAATGATGACCTCTGTTTCCCTTTCTTCTGGACACAGAAACTGCTTTCTATGTGGTTCTTTCATCTTCTCCCCCTCCAACTCTATCTGCTTACAAGACACTTGGAGAGGTCACACACATAATAACCCAACTCCTCTTGGGTTTTTCCATTTCAACAGCATCCCTGAGTTTCTGGACCTTCAGACCAGGTTTGAACATGATGATGCAGAGACAGGCTCAACTTTTTTAAAAGCCCCAATCCCTTTGTTCGTCTCTTCTAGTGGTGTTGAAAGTTTACTCAGTTATGGGCAGTTGAAACAAGCTGGTCTTTTATTTTATTTTATTTTATTTTATTTATTTATTTTTCAAGCTGGTCTTTTAAAGGCTTTACTCTGTCTCACACACACTCTTCTACTATAACTTCATCCCCCACTCACCCCGAAAGGGAAAAAAATAATCCTTCTGCTTTGAAGGACTGTGAAGCAGAGAGGAGAAATTAATTCAATTAAATTCAGTTTCAGGACTTCTGGTGGTCCAGATGTTAAGAATCTGCCCGTGCAGGGGACACAGGTTAGATCCCTGGTCTGGGAAGATTCCACATACTGTGGAGCAGCTAAGCCTGTGCTCCACAACTACTAAGCCCGCGCTCTGCAGCTCCTGAAGCTCATGAGCCTAGAGCCTGTGCTCCAAGACAGGAGAAACCACCGCAATGAAGACTAGCCCCCGCTCATCGCAACTAGAGAAAGTCTGCACACAGCAACAAAGATCTAGCACAGCCATAAATAAAGTTCAAGAAAAATTAATTTCAGCCATTTAAGTTGACACTTCATTGTGGAATTTAGAGTCAGGTGGACCTGTGTTTGAATTTTTATAGTTCACTAACTGAAACAAATCTTAGCTCTTCAAGATCCAGTTTCCCCATCTGTAAAATGGAAATGACAGAAAAACCATGGAGATGAATAAGATACACACCTTACACAGAGACTCTGGTATACATAGGGGTTTGGTAGAGGGCCATCCCTCTTCCTTATTCCTTTCTTTAGAAGCTGGAGGGATAAAGGAGAAATAGAATTCAATTCAGCAAATATATGTGTACCCATTGTGGTAGGCGTGGCTGGTGGGTAAAATGACAAAGAAGCTGCTGACCGGGTGTGGGTTGTCATGAGGGCATGGTGTACAGTGAGCTGGAAACTGAATTCTGGACCGAGTTTTGCCTTTTGTGCAAATCTCTCCCCAGTTAGCGGGCTGGACTCAATGTCCTTCCTTACAGTACAACAGAGGCCTTTGACTAGCTGGTTGTGAAGATCTCAACAGCTCCGTGGGTAGAAAATATACCAGTTCCCTGAATTAGGGCTGTTTGCCCTGGTACTTACACTTCCTCTCTGATCACTGCTTCTTCCCTCTTCCCTTGCCCATCCCTAAATCTGGGGAGTCCAGATGGGTCCATACTAGCTAGCCCTTCTCTCTTCTCTCAAAGCACTTTCTTTCTGCATAATCTCCCCCTCTTCTTGCCTTGGCAGGCTTTCCTTTCTTTGGAAGTATCCACAGAAGAAAGCCTCCTCCGAGGAGACTTCCCAAATCTTTGAAGCTATAACTAATCTCTGTCCTTCATACTCACATAGAATCTGTGCTTTTAGTTTGACAGTTGCATTACTTAGCTGTGACTCTCCCCTACCATGAGACTGTGAGTTCCCAGTGGGAACAAAGGGTAGTCCTCATTTCTTTGTAGCCCTCATAAACCCAGCACATAAAATAGGTCTCAAGCAAATAGATGTTTGTTGACTTCGGCCTAATTAAAGAGCATAGGATTTCAGAGAAAGTCTTAAAAGCAGCATGCATAAGAAAAAGCTAGGAAACAGTAGGTAACTGCAAAGTGCAATGTGTGTTAGCAATGTGTGCCTCCTCTGTGTGGCTGTGCATTCCTGGGAGAGAGGAACAAACAGTTTGTTTGCTGTTGGCCTGTCAGATGCAAGGGGGTGCAGGAGGGGCAGAGGAGGGGAGAAGCAGGTGTTGGAGGGAGCTGAGGCAGCCGGGCAGGAGCTGTGGGGCTTCCCTCCAGGTAGCCCTCAGACCCTCTCTTCCTGTAGGCTGGGCTGGATTTGAGCCCTTATATGTGTGGACCCTGCATCTCAGCTGCAATGACCTTCATATTCCCTAGTTAGCTCCCTTCTTCTGGGTGGAAAAAGTCCCCATTTGAGAAGATGAAAGAGAAAAAGAGATGGAGAAAGAATCTGCAATACAGAAGGTGGAAAAAGAGAAAAGGGACAAAGATTCTCAAGGGTGCTGGAGAAAAGGGCAGCTAAGGGGCCTCCCAACATAACCTTTTCCAACTTCCTCGGTCCCCAGGGCCCTGGGGTCCTGACTAGGGCTCAGAATATTGGTGTGTACTGCTGGTTTTCTACCTCAATCCAGAGAAAGACTAGTTCTCTACTGCGGTGGTGTGTTCTGCTGCTGTTGCTGTTAGTCACTTCAGTCATGTCCAACTCTTTGCAACCCTGTGGGCTGTAGCCCACCAGGCTCCTCTGTCCATGGGATTCTCCAGGCAAGAATACTAGAGTGGGTTGCCATGCCCTCCTCCAGGGGGATCTTCCCAATCCAGGTGTTGAACCTGAATCTCACATCTCCTACATCAGCAGACAGGTTCTTTGCCAAATAATGGACATTAGCATAACATTTTGTTAAATTTGAATGAACTCTGTACTTTAGTTAGTAATATTGTATCACAGGTTCATTTGCTGTTTCTTTTACAGCATAGTATTTCTTTATATTCTCAGAATTGGATTAGAAGTTTCAAGCTTCATTCAAAAAATTTTTTGAAATCATTAAGATAAAATTTTTAGATTTTAGCAATAATACTAGATGCCAAAATACATGCAATTATATTAAAGTTTTGAATGAATATAAATTAGAAATCTAGCATTCTATTCATACTAAGTCAAACAAGTGGAATCAAAATGTACATTTTTTAGCTAGGCAAAAATTAATGTTTTCTAAAATATATATTATGTTATATAATTATATATATTATACATGTTTTCAAAAATATATATATTATATTATACAGGAGGCAGTGATCAAGACCATTCCCAAGAAAAAGAAATGTAAAAAGGCAAAATGGTTGTCTGAGGAGGATTTAGAAATAGCTGAGAAAATAACAGAAGCTAAAGGCAAAGGAGAAAAGGAAAGATATACCCATTTGAATGCAAAGTTCCAAAAATTGCAAGGAGAGGTAAGAAAGCCTTCCTCAGTGATCAGTGCAAAAAAAATAGAGGAAAACAATAGACTGAGAAAAACTAGAGATCTCTTCAAGAAAATTAGAGACACCAAGGGAACATTTCATGCAAAGATGGGCACAATAAAGGACAGAAATGGTATGGACCTAACAGAAGCAGAAGATATTAAGAAAAGGAGGCAAGAATACACAGAAGAACTATACAAAAAAGATCTTCATGATCCAGATAATCACAATGGTGTGATCACTCACCTAGAAACAAACATCCTGGAATGCAAAGTCAAGTGGGCCTTATGACAGCATCACTATGAACAAAGTTAGTGGAGGTGATAGAATTCCAGCTGAGCTATTTCAAGTCCTAAAAGATGATGTTGTTAAAGTACTGCACTCAGTATGCCAGCAAATTTGGAAAACTCAGCAGAGGCCACAGGACTGGAAAAGGTCAGTTTTCATTCCAATCCCAAAGAAAGGCAAAGCCAAAGAATGTTCAAACTACCACACAATTGCACTCATCTCACATGCTAGCAAAGTAATGCCCAAAATTCTCCAAGCGAGTTTTCAACAATACGTGAACCAAGGACTTCCAGATTTCAAGCTGGATTTAGAAAAGGCAGAGGAACCAGAGATCAAATTGCCAACATCCGTCAGATCATCAAAAAAGCAAGAGAGTTCCAGAAAAACATCTACTTCTGCTTTATTGACTATGCCAAAGCCTTTGACTGTGTGGATCAAAACAAATTGTGGAAAATTCTTCAAAAGATGGGAATACCAGACCACCTGACCTGCCTCCTGAGAAATCTGCATGCAGGTCAAGAAGCAACAGTTGAAACAATAGACTGTCTCCAAATTAGGAAAGGAGTACATCAAGGTTGTATATTGTCACCCTGTTTATTTAACTTATATGCAGAGTACATCATGAGAAATGCTGGGCTAGATGAAGCACAAGCTGGAATCAAGATTGCCAGGAGAAATATCAATAACCTCAGATATGCAAATGATACCACCCTTATGGCAGAAAGTGAAGAATAACCAAAGAGCCTCTTGATGAAAGTGAAATAGGAGAGTGAAAAAGTTGGCTTAAAGCTCAACATTCAGAAAACTAAGATCATGGTATCCAGTCCCATCACTTCATGCCAAATAGATGGGGAAACATTGGAAACAGTGACAGACCTTATTTTCTTGGGCTCCAAAATCACTTCAGGTGGTGACTGCAGCCATGAAATTAAAAGACAGTTGCTCCTTGGAAGAAAAGTTATGACAAACCTAGACAGCATATTAAAAAGCAGAGACATTACTTTGCCGGCAAAGGTCTGTCTACTCAAAACCATGTTTTTTCCAATAGTCATGTATGGATGCGAGAGTTGTGTCTTAAAGAAAGCTGAGTATTGATACTTTTGAACTGTGGTGTTGGAGAAGACTCTTGAGAGTCCCTTGGACTGCAAGGAGATCCAACCAGTCCATCCTAAAGGAGATCAGTCCTGAGTGTTCATCAGAAGGACTGATGCTGAAGCTGAAGCTTCAATACTTTGGCCACCTGATGCGAAAAACTGACTCCTTGGTTAAGACCTTGATGCTGGGAAAGATTGAAGGCAAGAGGAGAAGGGGACGACAGAGGATGAGATGGTTGGATGGCATTATGGACTCGATGGACATGAGTTTGAATAAGCTCTGGGAGTTGGTGATGGACAGGGAAGCCTGGCGTGCTGCAGTCCATGGAATCGCAAAGAGTTGGACATGGCTGAGCGACTGAACTGATCTGATATTATGCACACTATTTTTATATATATGTATACAAAAGTTTTTCTACTATGCTTGATAAAGGCTTGAGAAAGAACAACAACAAAAAAGAGATAGAGAAATTGGAAAACATAAACTAAGTGAAATAGGAGCACTGAATATGAAATAGGAAAAGTGAAACAACCTAGATAAAAGTAGAAGATCGTCTTATAGTCCACTTATTTTTAAACATGGTTGCTCATTAAAAACACATCTGCAGCTTTGGAAAAAGAAAGCAATATCTGGACATTTGTATGTTTCAAAAAAAAAAAAAATTCTTAGATAATTCTGATATGTATCTGAATTTTAAAAAGTGATTATTGGTTCTTCTATTAAATGATAGTTTTAGTGATATAGAATTCTATTATTTTCTATTGACCAATCAAGATAGAATGGTATTAAGTGAATAATAGTTACATAATCACAATAGTAGAAGACATTTATCAGTTTTCACAATCAACAGCCAGACAAAAAATAAAAGATAATTACAATTGCAAGCCATAATGGAAACATGATTAGCCTAACAACATAAAATAATAACATACAATCTAGGGGGTTAAGTAGGGTGATATGGTAAGTGGAAGTGCATACATGTACATGTTTTCATCCACCTAGCCAGTTTATGTCTTTTGGTTGGTGCATTTAATCCATTTACATTTAAGGTAATTATCAATATGTATGATCCTATTATCATTTTAATTGTTTTGGGTTTATTTTGTGTAGGTCTTTTCCTTCTCTTGTTTCCTGCCTAGAGAAGTTCCTTTAGCATTTGTTGTAAAGCTGATTTGGTGGTGCTGAATTCTCTTAACTTTTGCTTGTCTGGAAAACCTTTGATTTCTCTCTGTGAATGAGAGTCTTGGTGGGTAGAGTATTTGCAATTAAGTTCTTCCCTTTCATCACTTTAAACATATCATGCCATTCCCTTCTGGCTTGTAGAGTTTCCGTTGAGAAATGAACTGATAACCTTATAGGAATTCCCTTGTATATTATTTGTCATTTTTTCCTTGTTGTTTTTATTTATTTTTTATTTTTTAAAGTGAGCAGATATTTTTATTTGCTACTAGTCTCCTTGTTGTTTTTAATATTTTATCTTTGTCTTTAATTTTCATCAGTGCGATTGCTCTGTGTCTTGGTGTGCTCCTCCTTGGGTTTATCCTGCCTGGGACTCTACACTTCCTGGACATGGTTGACTATATCTTTTCCATGTTAGGGAAGTTTTCAGCTATTACCTCTTCAAATATTCTCTTAGGTCCTTTCTCGCTCTCTTCTCCTTTTATGATCCCTACGATGCAAATGTTTGTGCATTTAATGTTGTCCTAGAGGTTTCTTAGGCTGTCTTCATTTCTTTTCATTCTTTTTTTCTATATTCTGCTCTGCAACAGTGATTTCCACCATTCTGTCCTCCAGGTCACTTATCTGTTCTTCTGCCTTAGTTATTCTGCTATTGATTCCTTCTAGTGTATTATTCATCTCTGCTTGTTTGTCCTTTAGTTCTTGTATGTCTTTGGTAAACATTTCTTGCTTCTTCTCAATCTTTGCCTCCATTCTTTTTCTGAGACCCTGAATTATCTTCACTGTCATTATCCTGAATCATTTTTCTGGAAGGTTGCCTATCTCTACTTCATTTAGTTGTTTTTCTGGGGTTTTATCTTGTCCCTTCATCTGGGACATAACTTTGCGCTTTTTCATGCTGATTAACTTTCTGTAATGTGGTTTTTGTTTTAGTCACTACAGGACTTGGGGTTTTTTTTGCTTCTTCTGTCTACCCTCTGATGGAGGAGGCTAAGAGGCTTGTATAAGCCTCATAAGCCTCTTCTGTTAAAATTAGGAAGTTGATTGTGAAGGAGTGGGACCATGAAAGTTAGGATGGAGACATGTATTGACAGATTCCAGTGAACCTGGGGACCTTGAGTGCCTAAGTTCTGCTGAACCTCTTTTTTCAGTGGCAATGACCCTTCCACCCCAGTAAGGAATCTTCCTTGCCTGTGGGGCCTGTAATGGCCTTCCCTGAAGTAGTGGTCTTGATTTTTCTCAGGATCTACCTCCACTGCTTAACAGGCTCAATTCCAAACAGACTTTAAAGGGTGAAATACAAAGCATGATCCATGAGAAGGTGTGATAAACACCAAAATAATTGCCTGACTTTGCCGATTTACATCAACAGAAACCTAGGGAAATGTATAGATATGGATCCTTAAGGTGCAGAATCAGGATAGAAGGAATATAAAGTCAGATTAGGCTATATTTATTTACTAATGTAGAGATTTCTGATTCAACATGAGAACTTGAGTGTTTCCAAACATTTGCTCAGTTGGTTGATTGAAATCTGGAAGTTAGAAGGTCAACACTTCTTTGGTATACAGTAGAAGAAAATATTCAAAGATTAAGGAAGATTGGAATGCTACAGTAGATTTATCATATAAGACCTATTTACCTATCACCTAAAAACATGCTCCAGAAAGTCCAGAAAACACTCCTTTCATCAAATCTGTGAAAAACACATTCATAGGAGAGCTCTGATATCCTTGAAGAGCTCTATGGTGGCTATTCTCTGTTGGCCAAAAATGATGGAGGAATTTACAACATTGATCTGGCTCCCCAAATTCAGTAGAGATGATGGAATCTCACATTATCAGGGACCAAGTGATGGTACTTAATTACCAAAGACAAAGCAGGTATAGTTACTGTAGTGGACTCATGAAAAAATGTGGCCATAGTGGGAGGGATGGAGGTCATGTATGGGCTTAGTAATGGATTCTCATTCACCAACACCAGTCTGGCTACAGCCACTGTTGCGTGCCCAACCTGCCGAGAGTAGAAGCCAACACCGAGTTCCCAGTTTGGAAATCAATCAGCCACCTGGTGGCCGGTTGTTTACATAGGAAGGAACAGGGCTTTGTTCTCACTGGAATATTCAGTAACTGTGACATGGATATTCCCTTTCCTGCCCACAATGCTTCTGCCAAAACCACCATCTATGAACATAAAAGATGCCTTACCCACATGTCATGGCATTCCACATAATATTACTTCTGGCCAAAGAATTTCTTTTATAGCAAATGAAGACCAGCAATGGGCTCAGGCTCATGGAATCCACTAGTCTTGTCATGTTCCCCATCAGTCTAAAGTGACTTGGTCTGAGAGTACAGTAGAATAGTTTTTTGAAGACTCAGTTATGGTGCCAGCTGGGTGGCAACACCTTGAGGGCTTGGGTAATGCCCTTCAGGATGCAGGGTATGCTCTAAATGAGCAACTGATATATGGTGTTCTTTCTCCAAAAGCAAGGATTCATGGGTCAGGAAGCTGAACATAGAGATGAGATAACACACAGAATTTCTCTAGTAGAATTATTGTTTTCTGTCTCTGAAACTTTGGGCTCTGCTATTTAGAGTATTAGTTCCCGAAAGAGAAATATTTTCTCAGGAGACACAGAAGTGGTTCTACTGAACTGTAAATTGAGACTGGCCCTGGCTACTTTGGGCTCCTCTTGCCAGTGAATCAACAGGCAAAGAAGGTTATTGTATTGCCTGGGGTGGTTGATCCTGACAATTAAGGGTGGGGGATGGGGAGCATCTTAAAATCCATAGCAAAACTTAAAACCCATAGCAAAACTACTACAAACTAATACAAGAAGGAGTGCTATTGACACATACCGGAAACAAAGGTCACCCCATCAGGCAGGGAATATTAAATGGGGAGTAGAAGAGTATTTATAAATACCAGCTAAAACAACACAACCTGTTGCAGGAATAAGGACAAAATTTTTCTTCTTATTTCAATGTAAATATTTTTGTGTTTTAACCAAAATTTTCCTTCCCTTCCAATTCCTCTACTGTATAAATAAATTTTTAACATTTATTGTTACAGGATGTAATGGGTAGTGTGACTTAGCTAGAAGAGAAGTTAATATCACCAAACTACGAAAACTATGAACCTGTAGACTTTACATCCTCTTTTGTCAGGGGAGAGTTAGAAATGAACATTTTCCATATGGATACCCAATTGATATGACATATTTTCATTGTACAGAAATAGGTATATCAAGTTAAGCAGAAACACAGTTTTGCTGTCATTTGCTTTCAACCTTTATTTGAAAGTTAAGTCTGGTGAAAACAAGTATTTATGGATGCCAAGTTGACAAAGGCTGGACAATGATGGCTTTGTACTTGGTCACCTTAGCTAAGCTGGAATCATACTTCCCAGAATTTCCTTTCCTCTATGGTTCTAAGCTAGGATTGGCCACAGGAGAAATTTCCACGAAAGGTAGAAGTGAAGTAGCTAAGTTTATACTTGGAAGGTAGCAGTATGGTCAGGTGTTATTACAACTCAGGTATAGTGCTGTGGACCTGTTGGTTCGCTTTACTGGTGTAAGGCAGGCGCTGAGCCTGCAGGTTTTAGGTCTCATTGGATCTCCTTCTTCAGCCTCTTCAACTCCTGGGCTAAGTACAATTTTAGCTCTGAGATGAAAGACACCAGATTCAGCTATCGATCTCTTACATCACGAAGTTGGAGGCTTCAAGGTAGTGAAAGAAGTGAGTTTCAGTTTCTTTTTGTGAGTTTCAGATCTTCCTCGAAGGTTCCAGTTATTCCATTCCTCTCCACTTCATGTCCACTTTTCATTCCTCACTGCCTACCCTATTGAAGTCTCAGTACCAGATGCAGAAGCAATATCTGTCCGTGAACTGTTTAACTAGTTCCTATAGTTATATACAATCAAATTTTCATAATAAATGCTTTATTCCACATCATCCTTAGTGGATTAGATTTTCTAATCAAATCCTGTTAGCTCTGTGGGTTGTAAATATCTTCTCTCATTTTGTGATTTGTCTTTTTATCTTTGTTTATGGTGTCTTTTATTGTACAGAGTTCTACATTTGAATGTTTTAAAAATTTATTGTCTTTCTTGTATTTAAGGAATTACTCCTTATCCTGAGGTCATAAAACGATGCCTTTTTAAAAAATGAAATCTCCCTTTTTCTTTTTCCATAACAAAGGTCCATATTATCAAAGCTATGTTTTTTCCAGTAGTCATGTATGGATGTGAGAGTTGGACTATAAAGAAGGCTGAGCACCGAAGAATAGATGCTTTTGAACTGTGGTGTTGGAGAAGACTGTTGAGAGTCCCTTGGACTGCAAGGAGATCAAACCAGTCAATCCTAAAATAAATCAATCCTGAATATTCATTGGAAGGACTGATGTTGAAGCTGAAGCTCCAATACTTTGGCCACTTGATGCAAAAAAATGACTCATTAGAAAAGACCTTGATGCTGGGAAAGATTGAAGGCAGGAGGAGAAGGGGACAACAGAGGATGAGATGGTTGGATGGCATCACCGACTCAACAGACATGAGTTTGAGCAAGCTCTGGGAGATGTTGAAGGACAGGGAAACCTAGCATGCTGCCATCCATGGGGTTGCAAGGAGTAGGACATGACTGAGCAACTGAACAACAACAAAAATGATGAACAGACACTACAACATTGGATATACATGTCTTATTCTTGACTTTAATTAGGGCTGCTTTTGAAGTCTCATTTTTAAATATAATTCTTGCTGTAGGTTTTTAATGACCATCCTTTACCTTTAGTTCAGTAAAGTGTATAATTTTTAAATGAATGAGTGTTGAATTTTATAAAATTTTTTTCTGTGTCTATTAAGATCATTATATTTTTTTCAATCTAGTTTTGTAGAATACTACTTTGGTATCTACCTTTTCACCCTGAAGTTTACTAAAAATGTCATTTTTTAAATGATTGTAGAATGTTTTTAAATATTCTTCTGTATCTATTTAAAGTATCACATTTTTTTTCTTTATTTTATAAATATGGTGTATACCTTAATAGACTTTATGATGTTTTCTTACACTCCCAGGACAAACCTTACTTGATCATGATTATTATTTTATATAAACTGCCAAATTTGATTTGCCAACATTTTATTTAACAATTCAGCACCTTAGGATCATAAGAATAATTGGTTTAAAATTTTTTGTTTCACAGTATATTATTTTCTGGTTTGGACATCAAGGTTATGCTAGCCTCAAAAATGATTTGGGTAGTTTGCCCTTTTTTCAACTGTGAAACAGTATAAAACCAGGATTTCTTAAACTATTGGGACTGGATTTGGGAGGTTGAAAGGAAAAATGATTTGTAAAATTTTGATTACCAATTGAACAGTTAGTGGCATATTGTTTTCTATTTTTTCCAAAGTCAATTTTAACAATTTATGTATTTCTGGAAAATGATCTGTTTTATATAAGGTTTCAAATGTATTGACAATTCATGATAATCCCTAACAATAAGATGATCTCTGTTTCTAGCTTTGTTCTGCCATCATTTCCAATAATTCTCATTTTGTCTTTTCTCTTTTTACTCTTGATCAATTTTGATAGTGTTTTGTTTATTCTATTTTCTTTTTCAAAGAACCCTTTTGGATTTTATTGGTTTTCTCAACTGTACCATTGTTTTATATGCTGCTGCTGCTAAGTCCGACTCTGTGCGACCCCACAGACGGCAGCCTACCAGGCTCCCCTGTCCCTGGGATTCTCCAGGCAAGAACACTGGACTGGGTTGCCATTTCCTTCTCCAGTGCATGACAGTGAAGTTGCTCAGTCGTGTCAGACTCTTAGAGACCCCATGGACTGCAGCCTACCAGGCTCCTCCATCCATTGGATTTTCCAGGCAAGAGTACTGGAGTGGGGTGTCATTGCCTACTCTATCTGGTCACTACATGTTCTGTGAATTGGCATTTAGATCTAAAGACTTGATCAGATTCATGTTTGATGTTTTTTTGACAAGAAAACTTCATACATAAAGTTGCATACCTTCACCAGTAGGCACATAATTTCTAGTTGTTTTTCTGATTGTGATGTTAGAGGCCACTGATGATTCTTGCCATTATGATTAATGCTAATTTCTGTCCCACCACTTTAGTTGTCTAAAAAAATTTTTTTTTCTAGTAAATTCTTCAGACAGATTCTGGTAACAATATTCTCTCTCTTTCTCTTTTTAGCTCTTCACAAAAACATCTTAAGAAGTTAGGAAAGCTATCCTGGCCTTTTCTCCTGTTCTGGAATAAACACTCATCTCACTTAAACATAGGCTAAGGGTTCTGTCTTTTTGTTGCAATGTGACTGCTTCTCTATTTGGACTTTTTTCTGCTATCTTTTTTTTGTATCTTCTGTTTATCATTCTTTTTAAAATTTCTGTTTCCTACCTTCTAGAGAACTGATAAAATTTTTCATATACATCCTGCCCCCTTTTAAAAAACCCTTTACTGGTTTGGAAGATATGCATTGCATTTCTATTCTTTTAGTCTTTCCCTTAAGTAGTTAATATACATTCTTAACTATTATTTTTGTCTACTAATATGTAAAATTAGTCAGTATCTTACATTTTTCTCCTGAACATGACAATGACATTAAGAGGCCCATTGCATAATGCATTCAATCTTATTTTGCTGTGTGAAGCTTTAGCTTTTTTAATTAAAACAGATTCTTTTTAACAATAAACAGTTGCTAATTAATCAACTTCTATATTTTTCTTATACCTGCACCTCTTGGGTTTTTTTCATTGCTAAACTACTCTTTTAATAGGTTTCGTAAGGAATGGCCTTTGGGTTGCAAACTTTCTTGGCTTCTGTGTGTCTGAAATGTTTTCATTTTTGCCTCTCTCTTGAATGATAGTTTCAATGGATATAAATTTTATGTAGACAGTTAACATCTCTCAGTACTTTAAAGAGACTACTTCATTGTTTTTTTCCCATTTCTTAAAAAATTGTGATAAAATGTGCAAAGAATTAACCATCTTAACCAACTGGAAGCGTGCATTTAGTAGTATTAAGCACATTTACATTGTTCTATAACCATCACAACCATCCATCCCCATAATTCTTTTCATCTTGTATACTGAAACTCTATACCCACTAAATAGTAATTTCCTGTAGTCCCCTCCACCTAGTCCCTAGCAACCACCATTGTATTATCTGTCTTTATGATTTTGACTACTCTACCTTATGTAAGTGGAATCATACAGTATCTGTTTTATTGTGATAGGCTTACTTCACTTAGCACGATGTCCTCAAATTTCATCCATATTGCCCAATTTCCTTTCACTGAAGAGATATGGCCACAATGGTGGAGTAGGAAGACCCTGAGCTCACTTCCTGTCACCAGCACACAAAATTTACAACTACTTACAGAGCAACTATCTATGAGGACAACCTGAAGACCAGCAGAAAAGATTTTTCTACAACTAAAGATATAAAATCTGGAGAAGGAAATGGCAACCCATTCCAGTATTCTTGCCTGGAGAATCCCATGGACAGAGGAGCCTGGCAGGCTACAGTCCATGGGGTCGCAAGAGTCGGACACGACTTAGAGACTAAACCACCACCACCAAAGATATAAAGGAGGACCCACAAGACAGGTAGGAGGGGCAGAGACCTGGTATGGTCAAGACCCCCATCCCTGGATAGGAAATGCCAAAACAGAAGGACAATCACAATTGTAGAGGTTCTTCCCAAGAAGTGAGGGGTCTGAGCCCAACATTGAGGCCTCCAGGCTGGGGGTTCTGTACAAGAAGATGAGCCCCAGAACATCTGGCTTTGAAGGCTTGCATATGAGAGAGCCAGGAACAGTAGAAAACAGAGACTCTGTTCTTGGAGGGCACACCAAAATATTATGTAGTCTGAGATCCAACACAGTGGCAATAATTTGTATGAGCTTGGGTCAGACCTACTTTCTGATCCTGGGAAAACCTCCCAGAGAAGCAGGAAGCAACTGGTAGTCCCTTAGGGGCAGCCATTTGGGGGAGTTCATTCTACCAGGACACTGGGGCTACAAAGCACAATTTTGGAATCTCCCTCTAGTTTATAATGCTAGGAGCTTATCCACCCACCAGCAGGTCAGAACCAGTCCCAAGACCCCCAGGGCTGAGCAGCCAGACATTCGCGGACCCAGCCCTGCCTGACAAATGGCTCAGCACCAGCCTTCCCAGCCCCCACAGCCAGGCACCCCAGGACCTGGTTCCACCTACCAGTGGGCAGCAGCCACCACACAAGGTAGGACCTGAGGCCGTGAAGCCTGCTTAGGAGGCACCCTGACAGAGGGGAGAGTATTGCTGGGCCCCATAGGATGTCACCTGCATAAGATCACTTCTCCAAGATCAGGAAATGTAACCAACCTATCTAACACATGAAATAAACATGGAGAAGTAGTAAAATGAGGAGATAGAAGAATATGTTGCAAACAAAGAAGCCACACAAAACTCCAGAAGAACAACTAAGTGAAGTCTACTTATCTCCAGATAAGCAATCTACCCAATAAAGAGTTCAAGATACTGATCATAAAAGATGCTCAAAAAACTGAGGAAAAGAGTAGATGAACCTTGGGAAGCTTAATAAGGCATCAGAAATTTATAAAGAAGGATGGAAGAGATTTGAAGATAATTACTGAAGTGAAATTGTTATAGGTCATCAAGCTAAGAATTTTGAGTTGGGGGGATAATTCTGAATTATCTGGATGGATCCAGTGTAATCACAAGGGTCCTTATAAGAAGAAAGCAAGGGCTTCCCTAGTAAAGAATCCACCTGCCAATGCAGGAGTCACAGGTTCCATTCCTGGTCCAGGAAGGTCCTACATGCGGTGGGGCAACTAAGGCCACATGCCACAACTAATGAGCCTGTGCTCTAGAGCCCACAAGCCGCAACTACTGAAGGCCGCGTGCCCTAGAGCCCATAATCTGCAATGAGAGAAGCCACTGCAATGAGAAGTCTGTGCACCGCAACTAGAGGGTAACTGCCACTCTCCACAACTAGAGAAAAGCCCGCGCAGCAACGAAGATCCAGCACAGCCAGAAAAAAAAAGAAAGCAAGCAAGAATGTCAGAAAAAGGGAAGAAGATGTAAAGATGTTATGCTCCTGCACTTGAAGGAGAAAGAGGCTAGCTAAGAACAAAGACATACTACCAGCCTCTAGAAGCTTGAGAAAAGCAAGAGAACAGATTAAATAAGAAATAGATTCTTCCCTTGGAGATTCCAGAGGGGAGACAACCCTGTCAACATCTTGAATTAGTCCTAAGAGATCCAGTTTTTACTTTTGACCACTAGAACTATAATATAATAAATCTATGCTGCTTTATACCAAAAAAAAAAAAAAAAGAAGAAGAAGAAGAAGGAATCAACAGTAGATTAAATGATACAGAGAAACACTGAATTAGAAGACAGAGTAATGGAAATCACCCAAGTTGAACAGAAAACAATTTTTTTAATGAGGACAGTTTAAGAGACTTCTGGAACAATATCAAACATGCTAACATTCACATTCCAGATGCCCAGAAAGAGAAGAGAGAGAAAACAGGGGCAAAGAACTTACTCAAAGAATTGATAAGTGAAAACTTCTCTAACCTGGGAAAGAAACACATGCAGGTCCAAAAATCACAGAGTTCCAAATAAGATGAACCCGAAGAAGTCCACACCAAGACATGCTGAAATTAAAATAGCAAAAATGAAGGATACTTAATTATATTTAGACATAAATATAATTTAGACATAAATATAATTAGCTATAAATATAAAGATATTTAAAAGCAGCAAGAGAAAAGCATTAGTTACATACAAGGGAACTCACTTATGACTCACACAAAAGGAAAGAAATTCAAATATAACACTAAAGATAGTCATCAAATCAAAAGGCATGAGAGCAAAAGAAAAAGGAACAACAACAAAAAAAAACTACAAAACAACCAGAAAACACTTAAAATGTCAATAAGGGCATACCCATCAGTAATCACAAAAGAATATCTTCATGGCTTCATATAGGCAAAAAGGTTTCTCTTGAAGGACACAAAAGCAGATTGTTAAGCTTTATTACAATTAGTTATCTTGTTCATCAAAAGAAAATATTAAAAGAATGAGAAGGCAGGCCACAGAGTGGAAGAAGATATTAATATTTGCATCTATATATATTGTAATAAAAGTCTTGATCTCAAAATATCTATATCTATAACTACTCTTACAAATTAATAAGAAAAAGATAGTAGCCCAGTGGAAACATACGGAAACCACTGGGACCGGGGCTTCACACAAAAGGGGATATCCAAATGGGTGATATCCAAAAGCTCAGCCTAAAGAGTTTTCAGGGAAATAAATGTAAATTAAAATACATTTTTCTAAAGGTCACATAGATAGGGGATTTGAACCTAGGCAGTCTGTTAACCTCTCTTGCTCTATTTACTCATATGTTAACTAGGGATATTAATATCTATATACTCATGAACTTACAGTTTGAAGAGAAATAAATCAAACAATAGAAAACAGATAACAATGTACTGAAATACAGTGAATTTTGTATGGAAAACCCAGACCTAAAGACATAGTAACCACACTTTTTACCTAAAAATCAGTACAGACTTAACAAAGATTTCATACATCTTCTATTTTACAAGTTTTTTCTTGTTCTTTGTCAACTCCGCCTGATTCCAGGGTGCATGCTGTTTTTGTAAATAGCTTCTCTCCTCCCCACAATAGCTATCATGTAGCTAAAAACTCAAACTCATTCAACTCTTGTAAGAAGCTCATTAGGTAAGTATTATTTTCTCACTTAAGAGATCATTCCCATTTTATAAGAAAATGAGGCTTAGAGTGAATAGACCACTTATCTGAAGTTACAGTTTGGTGACGAAGTTGGGATTTGAGGCCAGGTTTGTCCAACTCCAAAATCCACATTTTCCATCATCTTGCTCCACTGTTCCCCAGCCACCTAAGTCGCTATCATTGTAGGCCCAAAAAAAGCAGTGTCTATATCCCTCCTCATAAGGCCCACTTTTGGTACTTTAGCACTGCAGTCTGGGTGGTCCTGGGGGTAGACATTGTCAACTCAGACTCTACCTCTTGGAGGAAAAGCTCCTCAAAAAGAAACACATTGAGGGGGACTTCCCTGAAGGTCCAGTGGCTCAGACTGGAGCTCGAATGCCGGAAACAGGAGTTCCATCCCTTGTCAGGTAACTAGACCCAGTGCAGCGAAATTTTTTTTTTTTTTTTTTAAAAAGAAAGAAACACGTTGAGAAATGAAATAGTATATGTAAGATTTGAAAGTTATGGGGTCCAGAACTTTCCCACTCCTGGTGGATCTGACCTCACCGGAAGAGAGAGTCCTTCCCACCCAGGCCCCTTCCCTGGGGCTCTGATTGCTGTACCCTCATTTCTGACCCTGCCTTCTCTGGCCACAACACAGTAGACCTAGACCTGGGGTCAGATGGGACACCTGTTCTTCGTTTTTCCCCACAATCTCATGTTGCAGACTGCCTGGGGTGGGGGTGGGCTGGGGGTGTTGTTCAGGAGGCAGGGCCAGTATTTGCTGAAGTGGGAAGTGGGGAGGGACAGGAACCCAGCAAGGTTTCCTCCAGCCCTTATTTAGCAGAGCAGACGGTATTTTGGTGTCCCCAAAGAGCTGACGCCTATGGACAATGCCACTGAACTGCACCTCGACCCGCTAGAGTGGTTTCGATGTTACGCATTGATTTGAGGAGGCATAATACTACAGGAGCCTAGAAGGCAGGAATTCCTTCCAGTGCCGCAATCACTGCATAGTGCTCACTAGCCAATCCTAAATGGGTTATGTGCATTAACTCTTATGTGACTATGAGGTACCTACTATTACCATCTATTTTACAGACGAAGACATTGAAACAGTAACTTGCAACTTGCCCAAGGACATCAGTAAATACCGATTATCCAACTCTGAAAGGGAGATGCAAATACCTGCCTTACACCTTATATAAGGCAGGTTTTGTAGGACACCAACTCCCATGCATTTGCAATAAATTTGTATTTATTACCCTTCCGTTTTTTTGGATACCGGAAAGATTTTTCCAGTGGGGCTTAAGTAATGCCTGAGTGCAGAAAGTCCCTGGAAATACACAAAAGAAATTGACAATTACAGCGGTGTCTCCAGGCAGGAAAAGGTGGGAAATTTATTTTTCAGTGTTTAAACAAGATATTTCCATTTTTAATTTTTTAAATTTTTTTATTTAAGGGCTTGCACAGTCATAGGTGAATGTGGCCAGGGCTTTCGAAGACAGTGAACGGATGAGCCAAAACCTAAAGTCGCGGCACTGCAGGGTGGCTCGCCTGGGATCACCAGCAAGCTACAGGGAGTTCAGGGTCCTTTTCCCGACTGCACAGGATGGGGATATTTTTTAGGAGGAAGGAGGAAGGGCGCTAAGGTGCCCGGGGCTTTGGAACGTCGGGGGTCCTGCCCGCGGGAGGCGGCGCTCACCGGGGCGATGGGAAGGGAAGGCCCGGCCAGCCCGGCTCCGCCCTGTCCAATTTAAGAGCCGCGGGAGACAGCTGTGACCGTTCCTGGCCGACAAGGCTCGCTCCCTTATTTAAAGCAGGTGTCCTCCCGCGCCTCCCGCGCTGCCCACACAGCCCAGAGGCCCCAGCTCCCCTCCTTGGGCCCTTCCGAGCAAAGGCCGCGCCATGCCCAGCCCCGGGCCGCGGGGCTGCCGGCCGCTCCCTCTTTCGGGCTCCGGGGTCCAGCCCCTGCGCACCAGCCGCTCTCCCGGGCCCGCGTCCCCAGCGCTGCCGCGCGGCTCTGCAAATCCAAGCCCACCCCGCGCGCCCGGACGCCTCGAGTCCTCCTTTTCCGTTGAGGCCATCCTGGCCAGACCTGACCCCTGCGCGCCCACCGCCTCCCCGCTGCCAGTCTCCGCTGGCGCCCACGGGGACCTCTGGAACGTGCCCGCCAGGCCTCCCGCCCAGGCTCTGCCCGGCGCGTGCCCACCGACGTGGCTGCCCGCCGGCCTGAGCGCGGGGCTGCACCAGCTGTGCCCCCAGCCCTCTGCGCTGCGGCCCCTCGCCTCCCACTTCTGCGGCCTCCAGGGTCTCAGCGTCACAGGTAGGAGGGAGCGGACGGCCGCCACGGTGGGCACAGGATAGAGGAGAAGTCCCCGAGTTTGAGAGCCACCCGTGGTTGGAGTGGATGTCAAGTGTATGACCCTTGCCCCTGCAGGTGATACCGGGCGGAGAGAGGGACCCAGACCGGGTGGGAGACCATCTGGCCCGCCGCTGAGGTGGGAAAAGGTGTGTGTGGGGGGCGGGGGTACGTGTGCAGAGAGGAAGGTGAGGGCAGGCCCGAGAGGGGCTCGGACAACCAGGATCAGCGCAGGGCTGCAGGCAGCCCGGCCCCCCCTGGACTAGGGAGTGGGGGAGGCCCTTGCTCCCGGCCGCACCTGCTTTGCACAGCGCTTGGTGGAGCAGGCATTTCCCCAGCGCGGCCAACTCGGCGGAGAAGCAGCTGCTACTGGTACCCTTCAGCGAGAGCGAGGAGCTGTTGGGTGTTAGCCGACCGGGTTACAGCCTCCACTGCTCACCTCTGTGTGAGCTTAGCTTCCGCACTTTACTCCTCTGAGCCGGGTTCCTTCAGCTCTTAGAATGGTTCCTTGGGGCTCTGGGCCCTGGAGCCCAGTCACTTAAATCCGCATGAGACTTTAACCATTGGGGTAATTTTCTCCTCTAGCATGAACATCCACCTACATGAGGTTTTGCCATTTTTGGCTATCTGGTTCATGCATCCCCATGGCTCCCATGAGGGAAAGCAGGAGCAAATTTAGTGCAAGCCTTACCAACCCAAACCAAGATCCTGGTAAGACAGTCTTTCTTGGGTTCCCCCCACCCTGTGTCTCCTCACCTCCCTCCAGCTGGACATTCCTCCCACCCAAGTGGGAGAGAAACTCTGGTCTCCCAAGCACTATCCAAATTCTTGCCACATAATGAGAGCCACCTCTGGTGGCTCAGATGGCAAAGAATCTGATTGTGAGATGCCAGTTTGATCCCTGAATTGGGAAAATTCCCTGGAGAAGGGCATGGCAACACACTGCAGTATTCTTGCCTGGAGAATTCCATGGACAGAGGAGCCTGGTGGGTTACAGACCATAGGGTTGCAAAGAGCTGGACATGACTGAGGGATTAACACTTTCACTTTCATGAGAGCCATAGCCCTCACTCAAAGCTATCTTTTTCTAATGTCCCCAAACACCTGAGGTCTGAATTGTAACTTTCTACTCTGTATTACTGTAATCAATATATATATATATATATATTGATTTGGCTGTGCTGGGTCTTAGTTGAGGCATGTGGGATATTTTAGTTTCAGCATGGAATCTAGTTCCTTGACCAGAGATTGAACCCAGGCCCCCTGCACTGGGAACACCAAGTCTTAGCTACTGGACCACCAGGGAAGTACCTCTCTGGTTTTTGCATGGGTATTACATCTACACAGATCAAACTTCAAAATGTTAACTACAAAGTTATCGTATGGAGAAGAGTTTACCATTCCTTTCCCCTAGCCACCTGGTTCTCCCCACCCCACAGGCAGCCAGATACCAGTTTCTTTATTCTTCCAGTGTATTTTATACAGTTTGACACTTAGACACGTGTGTGTGTGTGTGTGTGTTTTAGACACTTAGTCGTGTCTGACTCTTTGTGACCCCATGGACTGTAGCCTGCCAGGCTCCTCTGTCCATGGAATTCTCCAGGCAAGAATACTGGAGTGGGTTGTCATGCCCTCCTCCAGGGGATCTTCCCTACCCAGGGATTGAACCTGAGTCTCTGCATTGCAGGCAGATTCTTTACTGGCTGGGCTCACACACATATGTAGTTGTGAAAATACATGCATATATACACACACACACACACATATGTATTCTTCTAACTCCCGCCCCCATACTAGACACACTGTTCTGCACCTTACTCTTTTTACTTGACCATGTATCAGAGATTTTTCCTTATAAGTCCACACAGAGCTTCTGTAGGCCACAGAATGGTCCATTGCAAGAATATACCATATTTTAAATCTGGCTCCATTGATGATTTCTTATATTTTGCTATTAATGCTTATGTAAGCCAGTTGGGCCCAGTGGCAGGGGCCTTAGGCAGCCAGACCTCACTCCCTTCACTGGGGCAGTTTTGTTTGCTAGCCCTGGAGCCCCTCCCCAAGGTTAGTGGGAGCTGAGGAGTCTTAGCACTGCATTGCCAGAACTCTGTCTGGAACACTTCCCTCCAAGCTAGCCCAGTGGCTTACTTCCTCACTCCTCTGGAGTTATGAGTCAGGTACTGCCCCTGGTAGACCAATCTGCATGTCCGCTGGCCCACAGCTCTATGAGCTGAATAGTACCCTTACGTGCGTTAGAAAAGGGCACCTCCTAACTTCATGCAAACACAACACCTTGTCAGGGAGGGAGAACAGGCTTGCAAAGAGCAGGCAGAATTCCAGACTCCACTTACCCTCTCAGCTGGGTACCTGTGTGCAGGATACAAGCTGTACATAGAGGCCCTATTCAAGCGTCACCTTAGTGAGGTGGCTATCCTTTCTAAAGATATTAATACAAACTCTTCCACCTATCCCCCCCCCCAACACACACACTTACCCTGTCCCTCCCTGCTTTATTCTTCTTACTAGCGCTAATCATTTTCTGACATACTCAATATTTTACTTATTTGCCTTCTTTTTTTTTTTTTTGCTGTTAGGGATTCTCTGTTTTGTCCTGGAACCATGCCTGAATCATAGCACACATTCAAAAAGTTGAATGAACAGAAAAGATGAACCTTCACTTTTTGTTCAAAAGGGGGTCCCTTCTCTGCTCATCTCATAGGGTTTTCCTGAAGTAGCCAAGGAAAGGAGAGATGGAGGTTTGGCAGCTCCTTTTAGGGCCAGAGAATATGCCCCTAACTTGAATAATGGAGGCCAAAGTGACCTCACAACACTGTCCCGTCTTTTAAAAAAAAAATTTTTTTTTAATTTTGTATTGGGGTACAGCCAGTTAACAGTGTTGTGATAGTTTCAGGCGAACAGCGAAGGGATTCAGCTGTACATAAACATGTATATCCATTCTCCCCCAAACTCCCCTCCCATCCAGGCTGCCACATAACATTCAGCAGAGTTCCATGTCCTTCTTTTTCATTTGTTTTATTTCTGCGCAGTCTCCTCCCACCCTGCCTTCTTGCTGTGTTGTTACCTGGCCAAGGGTAAGACAGGCCAGTGAAGCTGTGAGTTTGTTCTCTCTCCTGATGAGAGATGAGAGGGTAGGGGGTTACAGCTAACCTTTCCTCCTGCTAATTGCTCTGCAGGCTTGGAGCTAGTTCACTGCCTAGGCCTCTGGGATCCCCAAGACTGGGCCCATGCTCAGGACCTTCAGGACACTGAGAGATCCCAAAAGAGGATTCGAACCATGTTTAACTTGGAGCAGCTGGAAGAACTGGAGAAAGTGTTTGCAAAACAGCACAATATAGTGGGGAAGAAGAGAGCCCAGCTGGCAGCCCAGCTCAACCTCACAGAGAACCAGGTGAGAGCAGGGACTCCTGTGGGGCTCGGGCTGCACCCAGGGACAGGTCTACTCTCTCAGAAAACCCTGAGTCAGGGCTGGGAGGAATTTATGGGCCTCTTTCTCTGTGCCAGGCTGATAGGGCATACGGGCCCTAACCACTGGCACACTCCCTTCTCTATATGATGAGAAAAATAGTCCTATTTGAACTCATATTATGGAAACAACACTTGGTGTTAATCTAGAACTTTATAATATAATGTTTCCATGCTAAACAGGAAACTGACAGTGAAATTAAGTTGGTATTCAAGAGACTAAATATTAAAAATAATAAACATTCTCTTGACTCTATGTTCCCCTCTGGCTACTGAATTATCTCTGCTCTTTGCACAGGCAAATTTCTCAAGAACTGGCTATGTTCTCTCCATGTCCTCACCTCCCATCTACTCCTTAATTCACTGCAGTGTGAATTCTTTCATTCTGCCATTTCACTGAAACTTCTCATCAAGGTCTCTAATGACCTCCATGCTGCCAAAGGCACCATATGCTTTCTTCCCTCATCTTACCCCACCACTCAGTACAATCAACCACTCCTTCTGTTTTGAAACCCACAGTTCTCTTGGCTTCCAGACACCACATTCTCTTGGTTTTTCTCCCAGCTCTCTAGTCCCTTCTTCTCGGTTCCCTTTGTAGGGAACTCTTCTCTTTGTGGCCTCAAATTTTCCTCCCTAGATGATTTAATCTATCCCCATGGGTTTTAAATACCATTTTTAAGCCAGTGTCTCCCTAATTTGTATCTTCAGCCCACCCCTCTTTTCTGACTTGTGCATCTAACCACCTTCCTGGGGCCTCCACTTGGGTGTCTTGCGGGTAGCCATTTCAGACTTAACAAGTCAAAACCTCAATTCTTGATTCCACCCCCCCCCCCCAATCTCTCCCTTTCCCCACACATGGCATCATTGTCCTCCCAGCTGCTCAAATACTCAGTCATCTTAGATTCCTTTTTCTCTCCCAGTTCCAGTCCATCAGCCAGGCTTTTCACCTCTACCTCCGAAATACAACTGGAATCACTTCATTTTTCTCCACTGCCCCCAGTTTCAAATGGGACTGTTCTTCTCATGATACAGGGAAGGGAGTATCCAGCCCCAGCTATTGCTGGATCACTGCAATAGTCTCCCCAGCTATCTCCTCAAATCTGCTTATATCCATTCTTCACCCGCTGCCAGATGTGCAGTGTACTTGATGTAAATAGGACTATGTCACATCCCACTAAAAAACTTGAAAGTAACACTTCTAATCCATGGCCTTCACAGTTTTGGGTGATCTGGTCCCCACTGACCTCTTCCACTTCCTCCTCCTTTGCTTTCCCCTTTCTCAGATGTGTCTGCCATGCTTTCCTCCTTTCTGATCCTCAGACACTCCAAAGTTGATTCCCCTGCCCTGGCTTGCTTTTCTCTGTCCCCAGCAGGCAAGCCTCTCATCCTCTGAGCCTCAGCTTAAGTGCAGGTTCTTCAGGGAGGCTCAAACTCCTATTTGTACCCTCATTTGTGTTTATATATTTGTTTCCATGTTTGTTTTTAGTCTCCCTCCACTAGACTGTGAGCTCCATGAGGGCGGAGCTAGTACTTCACCATTATCACCATCACCTGGGAAGGGCCAGCACTGCCTCAGACATGGATGTTTAAAGTGAAGCCAGTACACAAGTGCTCAATCGTGTCCGACTCGTTGCAATCCCATGGACTGTAGCCTGCCAGGCTCCTCTGTTCATGGGATTTTTTTCGGGCAAGAATACTAGAGTGGGTTGCCATTTCCTTCTCCAGAGTTCAGATCAGGAGCTCAGTAAATACTTGGGTGAATGAGTGGTACTGGAATTAGAGGGAAGGGTATGCTTCCCTTAGAATGAAAAGTAAATTTTCAGAGAGGAGTGGGCACTGTGGGAATGGGGGATGCGGTGGGAACTGTTAGTCACATTCTGATCTCTTCTCACTGCCTCAATTATAGGTGAGAGTCTGGTTCCAAAACCGAAGGGTCAAATATCAGAAGCAGCAAAGGCTGAAACTGCCAGCTGCATCTGCCATGGCTGCCTCCTCAGACGAGCCCTCCAGCAGCTCGGACACCAGCATCCAGAGAGAAGACGCCGAGTCAGGAGTGGACAGCTGAGGACTGCAACAAAGGCTCAGTCCAGGCTGGGCTAGTTCTTCCTGGAAGCACCCATTGAACCTCGTTGTTTCATTTCTTAATGAAGAGCTTCTCAGGTCAAAGGGCACCAGGAAAATCTGAACTGTAAAGCAGGAGCCCTTTTTTCTGTATCGACCCCTGGGGGTTGTAATAATGCAAATGGTCACAGGTACAGACTTTGGCCTTCAGCTAGGTCCTTGGCCAAGTTACTGAATTTCTGAGGTTTTTTCCCCCCACCTGTAGAATGGGTTATGTAGAAAACTTTGACCTCCCAGGGCTGAGATGATGTCTGTAAAACACTTAAGAGTGTGCCAGGCTCAGCACTAAGAATGCAGTAACTGCTAAGGCTTATGGGTCCCCTTCACCTGTGGGAGTAACACCTCAGCCCCGGCCTCTCCAGAGATTAATCTTTGCCTGACCTGGCTATAGAGGAGAGGGCCTCCTTGAATCAGTATCTGGGCATTGAAGACTCTTCCCCATTGGAAATGGTGGGATTGAGAGCAAAGAAGGACAGGTAGACCATTTAGCCCACTTACTCTCACAGAATTTCCTGAAGTTTTTTAGTTTTGTCTGAACTGTTAACCACTTACAGAAGGAACTCAGGCCCAGCTGCCTCCTTGGAGCAGACATGCTACCCTGAACACCATCTTTTCCCCTCTAGCTACTCGACTTGACCCTCTAGCCATCTTTATATTGAGTAGAGAGATTTAACTGTGCCTTTGCCAAAACTGGCATTTTGTCATAAACTCTGCTGTATTACTTCCCCAAACCCTTCACAGCCAGTTCTCATGGCTTCCATTCCTTCCCGGGAACCACTCAGTTTCTCTCCAATAAGTGTATGTTATAGCCTCCCCTTGTGAAGTCTGCCACCAACATTTCCAAAGCTAATTTCTCTAGCACTTCACATTTCCTGGCTGGCCTCTGTTGAGGGTATCCCCTTAGAATACAGGATGACTTCTGGGTGTCAAGATGAGCTGGTGGAAGGAGGTGTGCCCTGACACCTGGTGGTGAGAGGGGGCAAGGTCTACGCTGCTCTTCAGAGTTCTTAAGGGAGGGAGGAAAGTTAGGGAGCAGGAGTCCTCAGAAAACCATCTGTCCCTGAGGCAGTGGACCATCGTTTCGAGGATACCAGGCTGCAGCTGGAGGGAGGGGGGAGGCCAGGGTCCAGCTTCAAGAACCTTCTGTTCCTGTCCTCCAGGAAATCCTTCCTAATGCTGAATCCAGTCAACTCTATTAAAGGAACCGAGCTGCATGTGCCTCTTCCAGGAAACGTTGGCTCCCGTTTTTAAAAAATCACCAGTCAGCAGATGCCTATTCAGCAGATACCCAGCTCTATCCAATTGCTAAATGTCACCATGAGACCACAGCAGATATAGACATAGGTCTTATGTCAAGTAGCACAGGATCCACTGGAGGAGGAGGGAACAAAATGAGAGACGGGGGTCAGTCCTGAGCAAGAGACTAGATCCCTCTCCTATAGTCAGGAGAATCTGCATATGCAGACTCACTTCTGTATACAGCTTCATGGTCCTGAGACCCTCCAGCACCCTCCAGGCGACAAGACCCCTATGCCTCTGAAGCGTCTGAGGAAGACACACTTCCAGCTTGATCTTTCGTAGGACTGTCTGCCCCATGCCAGAGTGCCTGGGGAAATAGGAAATCTTGCGCTGGACTTTGTAGGATGGCTAAGAGTGGTCAGCTAGCTCTTCCCTTTAGGCTGAGTCCAAAGAGCGACAGATAAGACAGGCCACTGGGAGGTAGAGACAACAGACACAAACTCGAATTCAGACACAGATACACACATCAAAACGACACACGCACACTCTGGTACTGGCCACGAAAATAGAGGCAAAACTGCACAGATGTAAAAGCACAAAGGCAGGCCCAGCCACACCCAGTCAACTAACCATTCGACCTACACAAAAGCTCGTGCGCAAACCCGCTTGGCCTCACGGACACGCACGCTGGGGGCGGGGCCTCCCGGGTCGAGGCTGGGTCAAGGGTCAGAAGGCGGAGGTACGCCCAAGATGGCGGCCTCCATGGGCGACGTGTTCTCTTTCTGCGTGGGTGTGGCGGGCCCGGCCCGGGTCGCAGTGGAAGTCCGCTTCGTGAGCAGCGCCAAGGTGAGGCCGCGGCGAACCGTGCCGAGGTCCCCCACCCTGCCCGGCCTTGGAGACAGCCCCGCGGGACCCCATGCCTGCAGCTTAGAGGCTCCTCTGCCGCTCGGACACTGCTGTCCGGCCCCGGCTGGCGCGGCCCGGGGTCTCCGTGTTGGTCCCCGCGTGCAGGCTTTCAGGGCGATCACGCGGTGGGCTGGGGCCCACGGAGTCTTCGTGCGCACCCCCTCCTCCCATGGAACCGGGCCTTTCTACCAGCTGGGCTGGGGAGCGCCAGGCCGGGGGATATTGCTGCTGGATCCTGGGAGCTGTTGGGCGGGACGTGAAGGGAGCTGCGGTACTAAAAAGCGTGGGCCATCAAGAAACTTTCTGAGTGAGATTTGGGTGGGGGGGTTGAGGAGAGAGGCCAGGACACTTCACAAAGGGTCTTGGAGTGCTAAGGAATTTGAACCGAAGCCCGTGGTAACACTGAAGGGTTTAAATCAAAAGGATGACATTTTGTGTTTTACTGTCGTGTTTTAAAGTTCAGTGTAGAAAAAATTCGAAAGTGCATGTAAGGAAAGGAAAAGTAAAACACTCATAATCTTGTATTTGTGCAAACATGTGCATATTAAAGTTACATTTTTAGGCTGCTTTCTGATGCAGCAGTATATATTTCAATATCAGTAATCCTACTTTTAGGTATTTATTTTTAAGAGTTGAGTAATAGTCTTTCATGGGAGGACCACTGTTCACTCAACAACCGTTCATTTCTGGATCCTTACATTGTATCTTGTTTTCCATCCCTGAGGTCAAAGATGGTGAATCTCAGTGTCTGTGCACATATCCTTTTATTCTCACCAGCACCAAGTATTTTCTTTCTTGGTTATCTTTATTAGTTGATATGTGCAAAATGATACTGCTTTGTTCTCATTTGTGTTTCTTTACTAATGAGGTTGAATAATTTATCATTTGTAGTAGTAGTGTGTATCCTTGCTCCTTGCCCTGGATGTCAGCCTTCTAGTCATCTGGCTCCTGCTCTCAGCAGCATGATATTCACACAGTTCCCCAACCTAACCTTCCATTGTCCTCTTTCCACTCCAGAGGCATCTGGAGCATTCCTCTCTTAAGGTGGTAAATCAGCTCCGCTGTGTCCTTGGGCTCCTCACTGCCCACAACTCCATCTCCACCCCAAGGCCTGCAGTGCTCTCATTGGCTCACAGTTCGATGGTGTTTCAGTTCCATCACTCCTAGCAAGCAGAGATATTCACCTTTACTTTCACTTTGCTCGCGTCTCTGAACCCCTCCTTTTTTTTTTCTTTTTTTAAGTTCTTCCCTCTTACATCACTTCAGCCACTCTCCTTGCCCAGTTGTCCAGTTCTAGCCTTCCATCCAAACCCCAGCTCTGGAAGAAGGAGCTGGCTTCCCTCTCTATGCCCGCAGCTTATGTGCTGCTGCAGAAAAATCATGTACCCAGACTTGGTGAGAAGATGGCTTATCCTTTTTGCATCTGTATTCATCAAGTGGGATTGGTTTGTGATCTTTCTTTTTCCTTTATGGTATCTTCCTCAGGTTACCACATCAGAGTTATACTTGGCTTTTTGTTTTGTAAAATAGAGAAACTTCCCATTATAGCATAAGAGTTACTTACTTGGTTCGAGAGAGCTGATTTATGAAACCACATAGACTGGGGGCCTCGTGTGGGGTTGGTTTTTGACCACTTTGCCTCTATGGATATTGGCAAGAATGATTTTCAAACTTTTGTCAATTGCTATGCCAGGGTTATGACCAGTCAGAACAGAAAACTAATCAAATATGGTAAATGTCAGCCAAGATGCTGTCCTGGTGCACATGAGGAAGGTGCTGGTGTTGCTTGTTAGTCTGTCTTGGCTTCCTTCCTGTTGAATTCACTTTTGGCAATTGATATTTTTCTAGAAACTAATAAAGAATTTATTTACTAGAGTCTTAAATTTTTATTGTACAATCTTTAAAAAAAAAAAAAGCTTACTTTTCAAATTGCAAATAACTTTGCATAGTTTGTACCCTTTACATTCAGGTTCAGGTTCATTTCTCTCCAGACTTATTGGTAACATGAATTAGAGCTATTTTTTTTCTTGAAACACTTCATATGTTTTGGGGATGAGTAGTTTCATAGAGGAACAGCTCTGATTCTTCCCTTTGCATTGATTACTAAATATTTCCTCCATTTGGTCCTCCAGAAAGAGGGAGAAAGAGATCAGTGCTTATCCAATATCAAGATTGATGACTGTCAGAAGTAATGTGGGTCCCTGTTCATAATATCTTTGCGTCCCACAGAGGAAGGCCAGGTTTTCATTTTGCGAGGTTGGGTTCCCGGGGGTTACTCAGCATGGAGGTGGGCTGCTAGAAAGACACCCAGGCTGCATCCATGGCTTTGTCAACGGTTTTGTTCCAGCTGTCCCAGGTAGAGCTCCCAGAGTTATTCCCAGGGTTGAGATTTGTGGCTCATGGGCCTGTCCAGGTCTACACATCCTGCTGCTCTCATTCGGGGAGGTGCTCCTGCCTAGCCAAAGCGCCAGTGTTCGAAGGAAACGGGGAGCTACCCAGGAGGCCACGTGACAGGACATGTCACTGCTGGCTCAGTTATTTTCTTTCTCTCCCTTTTTGTGACAGTTCACTGGCACTACTGGGGCAGTTGGCAGGGGCACCAGTCCTCTAAGTGTGGAGTGGGCAAAAATGCCCAGCTGGGCCCCTGGGTTCTAAAACTGTCTCCTGAGTCCTTTTGCACATTTGAAGTGAAGTCAGGTCACTCAGTCGTGTCCAACTCTTTGCGACTCCATGGACTGTGGCCTGCCATGCTCCTCCGTCCATGGGATTTTCCAGGCAAGAGTGCTGGAGTGGGTTGCCATTTCCTTCTCCAGAGGATCTTCCCAACCCAAGGATCAAACCCGGGTCTCCCACATTGTAAGCAGACACTTCACTGTCTGAGCCACCGGGGAAGCACATTTGAGAGATGACAATTCAACAGTTGTTTTCTCATCTTTCATCCCATACGTGGTGTCTGCAGTGCCTTAGACCAGGACTTCTCATTAACGTGCATGTGAATCACCTGGGCATCTTGTTAAAGTGCAGGTTCTGATGTGGCAGGTCTGGGGTGGGGCCTGAGATTGTGTGTTTCTGCCATCTCCCAGGCGATCCCCATGCTGCCAATCCATCACCTCATTTTGAGTAGTATGGCGTGCATGGGGTTCCTTCACCTGTGCTATATCATTACATCCTGGAAACTACCTGGTAGCTATTAATACTCGCTTTTCACATGGTAAACAGATGGAAAAAGGCAGTTGGCTCAACGTTTCACAGCAAGCTAGGCTTAGGACTGGTGCTAGGATTAGTCATTCCTTTCAGTATACCGCCTGAGAACTTGTTGGGCACCAGGTACTGTGCTAGGTACTGTGAGTACCGAGCTGACCAGGGAAGTAGGACACATTCTCCTGCAAACTAGGCCTCCCCCTCCCACAGTGTAGGATTTCTCTGCAACCCTGAGGAGCAGCATCATGACCAGGATCCTGGAGGGGCATGTGGGTGACTCAGAAGGCAGCCCTGTACCACTTCCTAGTACTGGAAGCTCCAGCCTGCTATGAACCTCTGGCCATGCTAAAAATGCTCCTCTGTGTAGTCCAACATGGTTGACATGGTGGCTGTCTTCCCATCCCAGGCCCTCTGCCCTGGACAGGCTGGAAGAAGTGCTACTGAATGTAGGGCAGAACTGCATTTCCGGAGGAGGTGATTATGAAGGGGGCTGACAGCGCTCCATGACTGACCCTCCTGAGGCAGAGGCCTCTGCCGAGAGGGAAGCACGTGGAGGTGAGGAGCCCTTGAAGCTCTGTCCTCTGTCTCTTCTTATGGCCATCCTATTCCTTCTCTGCCCTTTTAGGGAAAGGGGCTATTTGCCACACAGCTGATCCGGAAGGGGGAGACCATATTCGTAGAACGGCCCTTGGTAGCTGCGCAGTTTCTCTGGAATGCACTTTATCGCTACCGAGGTGAGCTCATCTCGCCCACTCTGAGGGCTGCTGGGCCCAGCAGCCTTGGGGCCTGGAGGAGAACATGTGTATCCCTGACAGTCTCTGGGACTCCCGGTGTCGGGAGGGAAAGCGCATCTTCTCTTGGAGAACTGTGCCTGAGAACCATGCCTCTGTCTAATCTCAGGCTGTCTGGGTCTGTGATCCTGTAGCAAAGAAGCTCTTCCAAAGGGTACCCTGGAGGAGGCCTGTCACTCAGGTCGAACTCAGCGTCATCATGAAGGGCTCTGTGCCAAAGTGGAGCCCCCTACCAAGAAGAGACCACATGCCCCCTGTTCAAAAAAGGCTGCATTAGGGGTCAGAAACAAACAGGATGCTCTTAGCTTTGCCAGCCACTTGCTTTTTTCACCCTTTCCTTGGGCTAGAGAAAAATCTGTGAAAGGAGGGTCAGTCAGCTCCAGAATGTGGGGAAAGCCCAGTCTGGGGGGAGGGGTGGAGAGCCCCATAGACTAAGTCCCATGGAGAAGCAGAGAGAGTCTGCTAGGAGGGGTGGGGACTCCAGAGAGGGAAGAAGGTATCTATATTTGAATGCATGTGAAATTGATTCATTCATTCCATTCTTTAACATAGTCATTCATTTACTCACCCCTTAAAACATCTGCTGTGAGCCAGGTGCTGTCCTAGCCCTGTGGCTGTTGCTGTGAAAGGACAAATGCAGCCCCTGCTCTGAGACACATGTCATGTCTGGCTCTCTCCCCCAGCCTGTGACCACTGTCTTCGGGCACTGGAGAAGGCAGAGGAAAACGCGCAGAGACTGACTGGGAAGCCAGGCCAGGTTCTGCCGCACCCCGAGCTGTGCACTGTGCGCAAAGACCTGCACCAGAACTGCCCCCACTGCCGGGT
The DNA here is from genome assembly GCF_019320065.1 of Cervus canadensis. Taxonomy (NCBI): domain Eukaryota; kingdom Metazoa; phylum Chordata; class Mammalia; order Artiodactyla; family Cervidae; genus Cervus; species Cervus canadensis. Next base: position 10,905,804 of record NC_057390.1, on the reverse strand, counting down.
AAGCAGCCCTGGGCGGAGCTGAAGTCCCCTCTGGGGAGACAGGCCCTTCAGAGCCCCAGTGGCGGGAAAGACATTGAAAAGGCTGGGTCACTATTCCAGTTTCGTCCACCCTGTTCCAGTCCCACTGTCCAGAAAGCAGGCTTGTTGGGAGCTTGCCCTCTTCCTCGGAGCCTGGCAGGGCCCCTCCCTGTCCCTGAGAAGCAGTCTCTTCTTCCCAGGTTTTAAAGCCTGGGGCAGGGGCCCCCTCACATGCCCGCGGAGCACTGAGTGCCTCCTCGTCTCATGATACCGTAACACCGCTGACTGCTGCTCGGGGGCCGTTTGTGGGAGGAGTGAAGTTAGAGGTGGTGAGGCCACGCAGGTGCCTGTGCCTCACCCCAGGCCGAATCCTCGGGTGCTGACCTCCACCTCCCCCGCCAGGTGACGTACTGCAGTGCAGAATGTCGACTGGCCGCAGCTGAGCAATACCATCAGATCCTGTGCCCAGGCCCCTCCCAGGATGACCCCGCGCATCCTCTCAATAAGCTGCAGGAGGCCTGGAGGTAGGTGGCATTTCCTCTCTTCTCTCCTTTATCCTTCCCTCCTTGCCTGTCTTCCCCACACTCAGCAGATGTAGCCATCTTTCTTAAGTTACCACTCTCTGGATTTTTCCTCCATTCTTAGGGCTAAACAGAGGTCATTTCACCTCTGCCTTAAATCTGAGCTGCCAGTCCCACCATCCTCAGCATTTTACACACTCCCAGAAAGAGCCCCATTAAGCCCATAGAGATATAAAGTCCTGCCTATGTCCTTGCCAATAGCTTTCCTTCTTCAGTTATGAATGGGATTGGTAGGAAGGATTCTCTGTAGCAGTCAGACCAGGCTTCCCTGAATTCAGCTACTGGGAAGGGAATTTCTAGGCCAAACCTTTTTCTTTCTCCCTAGGAGTGTTCACTACCCCCCTGAGACTGCAAGCATCATGTTGATGGCCCGGATGGTGGCCACAGTGAAACAGGTGAGCCCACCTGATCTTCAGAAGGAAGCCAACTCTGGCCTCATTCAACCTTTGGTCTCAGTTTCCTTCTCACTTTAAGACTCTGGCTTGGATACAGAGTTCCTTCTGGGCCTCTCAAAGAAGAGCTGCTTGTTGTATAAACCTTAGGAGTAGCTAACCATAAATCTGGCGGGGGGAGGGAGGCTTATCTTGCCTGTGGTCTTTGATCTATGAGATGACTTCCTGTGCAGCAGCAGTTCATGCATTAGATTTATAAGCATCACCTTTTCAGGATTTTATCTCTTTAGGCAAAGCAAGAGAAGCTACTCTGACCCCTTTTTTAATATTGTCGCTCCTCAGCCTCATTCTCTTTTCCCAAGTGTCATGAATTGGCTAGCTTGGCAGCAGGTGGGGAGATGGTTGGGTGTGGGCAGGGTTGGGAGGAAAAGTCTACCTAGAAGCTAATGTGTGATGGTGTTTCTCTGAGGGCCGGGGCTTTGGAATGACAGCCTACTCTTCCCACAAGGGCGGGAGTGACAGTAAAGAAGAGTGTGTCCATGAGTCCATCTGTGCACCTGTATGCATGGGCATTATGAACCTGACTTTGAAGTATATTTGTTCACTACAGGCTAAGGATAAAGATCGTTGGATCAGGCTCTTCTCCCAGTTCTGTAATAAAACTGCTAATGAGGAGGAGGAAATTGTCCATAAACTCCTAGGGGACAAATTCAAGGTTGGTCTCCCCCCATGACCCTCCCACCCCTGCCAATAGCCTGGGCTGTCTATGGCTACCTGGAGGAAGCTTCACACTTGCTCCCTTCCCAGTCACAGGAAGAAGTTCGCACCTGGGTCCAAAACTCTATTCAGAGACTTGTATTTGTCTGCTGTTTAATTTCATAGCCTAATGTGGACTTAAAATTGGAAAGGGGGATGATGACCAAGGATGGAGGGGCTGGATGCCCTGATATGGGAGGCAGGACCCCATGATCAGATAGCAATGGGCAAATCAAGTGTAATGAAAAATGGAGGGTTGGGGGCAGTCTGCAGGTTAGGAAGCGGGGTGAAACAGACTTCTGTTGCCCATGTACTGAGCACTCGCTCCAGATCAAAGAGTTACACATTCTCCCCGAGGAGAGCAGACTTCTGTGCAGGAGCTGCCTGAAGGTGGCGGCAGGTGTGGGGCAGGCCTTCCTGCACTGAATCGGGGAAAGGAGGGGAGCGTCAAGCTGCTCTGGAGGGTGGTGCTGGTATAAGTGCTAGAAAATAGGAATTTGGGGTTTGCTATCCTTGGGTTGGAAGAGGCCAGCAGACTGCCAAGGCTCTTTGGAGATCAGGACTCCATGGCTTCCCTTTGCCCCCAGGGAAAGCCCAGTCTTTAGAGCTCACCCTTTTCCTTCCCTTACATGGTCTTCTGGGCCCTGCCTGGGTGCTAAGGGGAAACCCCAGGGCTGCAAGTCTCTCCCTGCCTTCCCTAAACCAGGGTCAGCTGGAGCTACTGCGGAGACTCTTCACAGAGGCGCTTTATGAAGAAGCACTCAGCCAGGTGAGTGCGGGAAGGCAGGAGCAGTGGCCTCCCAGTCACTCCAGCTCTCCGGGAGCAACCAGGGCAGCGTCTCCGCCTGGGACAGCTAAGTGAGAGCAGACCTGGTCTTGCAGAGTTGGGATGGGACTGACTTGCAGCAAACCTCCTCAACAGAGAGTTGTATCAGGAAGAAGAGCAGGTGGCTGCCCACTGAGTGCCCTTCTTCTTTCTCCCCACAGTGGTTCACTCCAGATGGATTCCGGTCTCTCTTTGCTCTTGTTGGGACCAATGGCCAAGGAATTGGGACCAGGTTAGGAGAGAATGTTCCAGAGCTCTTGGACTTGTCCCTCAGGGCTGGGGTGGGAGATTGAGAAAAGGAGCCGAGCTCCTTTCAAGACTAGGGCGGGGCAGGGTGTGACTCTGGCCAGAATGCTGGACTAAACTCAGGGGTGAGGGTCAGACAGACCGAGTCTTTCTTGGGAACACTTAGTCTGTTGGGATAGGACACACCTACCCACCCCGACCCCCACCCCCACCCCGTCTTGGGAGAAGGAAATGGACTTAACTTGCTTGGAGGTGGAGAGCCCTGTGACCTGGGTCTTTCTCCTCTCCAACCACGGCTGCCTGGGACCCCCAGCTCCCTGAGCCAGTGGGTCCATGCCTGTGATGCTCTGGAGCTGAAGCCTCAGGACCGTGAGCAGCTGGATGCCTTCATTGACCAGCTGTACAAGGACATCGAGGCAGGTTGGTGAGATGGAGCCTTGGCCTCACCCGACTTTGGAAGCCCCCATCAGTCGGTCGATGGACACAGTCTTCCCCCAGGGAGCTCTGGGTTCACAGTTGGGGAAGGTAATCCCTGTGTGAAGCTTCATGCCTGTCTGCAGGGCATACCTGAGAAATGGCCCTGCGGTCCATGCAGAGGCCTCACGCGGGGGTGGGGAGGGCCGGATCGTAAGTTGGTATCACGTATAGAAAAGCAAGCTTGTGCTCCAGAGAAGCATTGTCAAGCAAATGGCAGTGACTGGGTGGCAAGACAGTGGAGCCATGCCTGTCCTTAGAAGCCTAGTTTCCCTGTCTTACCTATGAAATGGATGTAATACCATCTGCACACTACTGTCTTACAGCAACCGGCGAGTTTCTTAACTGTGAAGGATCTGGCCTCTTTATGCTGCAGAGCTGCTGTGAGTCCCGGCATTGAGAAGGCGCAGCCTCACGCTGCAGTTCACCTCTCTTGATCCCTTCTGGGCTGGTAGAGTTGAGTCTGGGAGTGGGATTAGGGCTGAGCTTGAGGGTTTCCCCTTTGTCTTCCATATCACTTTTTCATTCATTTATTGGACTGCTCCTGCTTTCCAATGCGCTAGGCCCGGTGCTCAGGCAGGGCACAGAGCTCTGATTCTTCCAGAGGGAACCCTGGGTGTCCTAAGAACCCAGGAGGAGCTCAGGCTGGAAGGCAGTCTCATCAGCACCTGATGGAGGGACAGAGCCAATTCGGGCTGTTGTCTTCCAGATCCTGGCCTCCCACCCCCTGCTCTCCTCACCGCAAACCTTTCCTCCCAGGCTCTGGGGACACTACCTTTTCCAAACTAGGCTCCCAGCTGTTACCAGTAACAGATAGGCCTGGGTTAAGTTTCAGGCACGGGCATCCCTTTCATGGCCCTGTCCCTCCCTTGGTGAGACACTGGGAACAGCTGAGGATCAGGGGGACCAGTGAGGAGACGAGCAGGGCCAGGCATGGCAGGTGGCGCAGGGCAGTGATGTGGGAGTGCATCTGGGCCTGTGGTCTTCAGGAGCGCTGGACACGGAGACAGGACACCGGGGCCCCAGTACCTGCACAGCCCTAGCAGGGATCAGAGAACAAGGAAAGACAGGGCCTGCACAGTTAAGGCTGTTATTTTTCTTAGTCAACAATCCTCATTATCTGCCTCTCATGACCCAGGCAACCACAGCTGTGTCCCCAATGCAGAGACCTCGTTCCCAGAAAACAACTTCCTTTTGCATGTCACCGCCCTGGAGGATATTAAGCCAGGAGAGGTGAGGGGGCAAGTAGCTGTGGGGGTGGGTGGGCAGGAGGCCTGGCAAGTTCTCCCCAGGAATCAGGAGCAGCAGTGGCTCCAGCCCCAGGTTGAGGCTGTTGGTTTGAATCCCCACACGCTGCAGGACCTTAGGCTTGCCTGTGAGTGTGCTCTGACCCCACCTCACTTGAAAAAATAACTCCAGAAAGCCTCAGCAGTGTTTAAGAGAGCACTGTGTGCCTGAGTTCTTGTCTCCAGCTACTTTTTGATCAAGGAATCTGCAGCTTCTAAGGAAACAGGAAATGGCCCTTTGTGGCTCGGACTGTGGGTTGCTAGTGTGATTTGGGGTCCTGGCTCTTAGAGCAGTACACAGAGTCTGCTTGAAACTTCTTTCAGGGCAAGTAGCTTCACAGCAAGATAACCTCTGCCCCAGCCACAGACAGACCTTGGCCATGGCCTGAGGCCCAGCCATAGCCCCCAGTTCAGACTGTTAAAGCCTCATAGTGCCCTCCCTGCTCTGAGCACAAGGGGGTGGATTGGGGCGGCCTGCCCTTTTGCTGAAGGGCAGCTCAGGCTCCTGAGGACGAGGCGATGGTTGGACACAGGGCAGAGGCTGGGGAGGCCCGAATCCCACCCGTTAGGAAGACCATCAGCCCGCCTCTCGTGCCCCTTAGGAGATCTGCATCAGCTACTTAGACTGCTGTCAGCGGGAGCGGAGCCGCCACAGCCGCCACAAGATCCTCAGGTGCCAGGGGGCTGCGGTGGGCAGCGGGGCCCTGGGTCCTCCATTCCGGTGGCTGCCTGACTATGCCCTCACCGTCATCCCCCCTTGCCCTCTGCAGGGAGAACTATCTGTTCGTCTGTTCCTGCCCTAAATGTCTGGCAGAGGCCGATGAGCCCAACATGACCTCTGAGGAGGAGGAGGAGGAGGAGGAAGAGGAGGAGGAAGGCGAGCCGGAAGATGCTGAGCTGGGGGATGAGATGACTGATGTGTGATGTCACCCTGCTCGGAAGCGCTCCTACCCCAGACCCTGCAGAAGAGGGGGCCTTGCCCCAGAGCAGAGACTTGGAAGGAACACCCCACTCCTGTTGCCTGCTTCCCCCCCATTTCAGCACTCTTTCTGCCAGAGGGTAAGACAGGCTGGACCCTAGGCCCTCTCCCCACTGCCGGACCTCACGCCCTGGACGCTGCTGCTGAGTGGCTCCGGCTCTGCGCTGTCACTGAGCCTCTCAGAACTGGCTTCCCCCTGAGGTTCGGATGTAAGTGGCTGGAACCAAGGTCAGGACCCAACAGTGTTTCTTCCCCATGGCCCCACTTATTCATCTGCTTGAGGCTTCAGCCCTCTCAACTCAATATGGGGGGAGGGGGACAGTAACAGTGGCAACCCGAGAACAGCCTGGCTCCATTGAAGAAGAGAGGGGCCAAGATGCCCTTACCGTCTTCCCTGCCTCCCACTGTTGTAGCCTGACCACTGGCATAGCTGGGAAGCCCGGAGTGGGGCCCACTGCACCTTCTCTTAGGCTCTCTGTGGGGAACAGTGAACCATGGGGATTCCCCCCTCCCCACCCCACTGTTAGACATCAGGGAAGTAGAGATTAACCCCTCCCCCAGAATCTCTGTACTTGTGCCTTGCCTCTAGGCCCTGGTACAGTGGCTAGCCTCACAGGGTATGGAAGAGGTCTCTGCCTCCCTTGCGAAGGGTATGGGGGGATCACCACCCCTCCTCTTACCCACCTCCATTTAGGACTCCAGCAGCATGGCTGAGACCTGGGGGGTGAAAGGCCTCTGCTCCCTAATTGGGGATGTTCTAGAGTCTTCTAGAACTTTCATCAGTGAGGGGCTCTCCTGGTCGTAATCTCCATCTTTAGGATCTCCACAGAGGAACACAAGTCTTCCAGAAACCTAGAAGAGCTGGGCTGGATACTCAAGATTAGCCCTGACTGTCCTCCTCCTCCCCAGATTAGCACTACCCCTTGCTCTTGGGTTGGAAGCTGTGGAAATTGTAACCTGTCACCCGCAATTCTTTTCTGCCCACCTTCCCTGAGGGGCCTGCCGCATGCCCCTGCTGAGGGATCCCAGGGAGGCCAGGTGCCGCCCCACGGGCCCTTTCCTGGATCGTGAGCAGGTGGAATCTGTCTGACTAGCCTGTTGGGTTCTTAATCCTTCAGAGCAGCCAGCACCCCCTCCTCCCCACCTGCCCAGTGTTCTCAATAAAACATGAATGGTGACAGGCCTTTACAGGAATGCTTTGTGGAGGATGGCTTGATAAGCTGCCTCAAGCAGGCAACAGTCACGTGGATGGTGCCAGCATGCACAGAATAGAGCAGGTGACGGCAGGAGACGGGAGCTCCAGCTCCCTAGTTTGGATTCATCCCTCGTCTCGTCTGTATCTGCTGTGCAAATGTTTCTCAGGTCTAAGAGCAGGGCTCCTCTGAGGTCCAGTGTGGATCCCCAGGACCAGGCTTCAGAATGAGGAGGCTTTTCCTCGGGGGCTGAACCACCACTTCCTCAGTTCTTGAGCAGGAGGCTGTTGGGATCCAGGATTAGCAGTCTGAGCACTGGTCCTGAAGGACTCTGGGCAAGCCTTGTACCCTCTCTCGGCCTCAGTTTCCTCCCTTCAGAACAAGAGCCTGGGACCAAGTGCCCCCACCCCAGTGAGCTTTACTCTAGGACACAGTTGCAACCCTGATGAGAGGCTTTATTGCTAAAAAGTCACTGAGGGTTTATTAAGTCCTCAAACACCAGCTCCTTATACCATTCCAGCAATTGCCGTGAAAGACTGGGTGGGGAGGCTGGAGCCAGGTGGGGTGTGACAGGTCTCAGATGGCTCTCAAACCACCTGCTGTTGGTCCCTTTAGTTTCAGACCCTAGCCCACCAGCCCCGGGGCCTGGCTCTTGCCTCTTCCCATAGCATGAGATACCTTAGGAGCCCAGGGGAGGAAAGGCCAGTGGTGTGGCTTCCTTTAGCTGAGCCAAGGCCCAAGCCCTTTTCCTCTACCTAGCTCCACCAGTTCCCAAATGCTATCCCCAAATTCTGAACAGCAGAATTCCTGGATTTTCCCTTCCCAGCCCAGAGTTGCTTATGGCTGCAATGTGGGACCAACTCTTCTACCAGAAGGTCCAGGGCGGTTGCAGCAGCTCAAAGGTGGGGATGCTGGTGACATTGACTGGGATGGAAATGATGGCCCAAGGCAGCCCATGCTGTTCCAGGGAGCGGCGGATCATGTAGCTGGGAGGGCATGAAGAGAGGTGGTGATGGTCACTTTCTTGGCACCCCATCATGCCCCACTGTCCCCATTACTCTGGGAGTTCCAGAGCCTGAGGACTTTTTTGGCCCTCCAACCAGGGCACCCCAAGATGAGGCTTATGGGTAGGGACTAGTAATTGCCCTTGACCTCCCCGAGTTGTGGTACCCAGCTTGATGCTAATACAGCCAGAGACAAGGACCCCTCACCCATCTCGGCCGAGCAGGAAGAGGGCGGGGATGTCAGCTGTGCGCTGGGTACTGTCCTGGATCATCTCCACGTAGAAGCTGTCATTGTCAACCGCGTTGTCAGAGATAATCACTGCCCGCCCGCCGTGCTCCTGCACCACCCGGGTCTTGGAGAGGAAGGAGCAGCCCCTGGAAGAGGTGATGATGAGACCAAAGAAAAGGCAGGGTCCTAGCTATCCCCGCCCCAGACCACCAACCCGGGAGGGTGAAAGAGGGACTGACCGTGGAGGACTGTGTTTTTAACAGAGGCTCACAAGTAAATGGCCAAAGGCTTGGATAATTTTAAGACATTTCTTAAAGACTCTTAAAAAGATGAATTATTTAAAAACAGTTATTTCAAAGTATCACCACCAACACTGATCTCAGACCCTCCCCTGGCGCCTGTGCCTGTCTGCGCCTTACCCCCTCTCCACCAGCGCGATCTGGTCCTGGATGAAGAAACCGTTGCTGAGTTCCCCGCAGGCCTCTGAAGGTTCCGCAGGGACAAGGTGAATCTGCTCATACCTTGTGTGCTGAAAGATTTAAATAGGTGAAAGTGTGGGGAGGGGTTAGGACCGAGCTGATCATTCCATCATGTCAGCTCCTCAAAAATTTGAAGGAAATGTGTGATTTCTGTGTGCTGGATGCTTGAGCACTTTGACTCAATTCTCACAGTTGTCTGGTTGTCCTATCCCACCCTCCCTTTTTGTCTTTTTTTTTTTTTTTTTTATCAAATCCTTATTTTATTTATTTATGTTTTCCACCCTCCCTGTCACAGACACAGGGAAGTTGCTATGGACCCAGAGTCACACATTAATAGTTCAGTAGTGGAGCTAGCAGAGCCATTGGCTTTTTTTTTTAACTACTTCATGTCCCTAAGAAGACAGTTTTTCCCTCTGTGATGCCCAGGTCTGTATTATACCGAGGAACAGCCAGAAGCCCTTCCTTCCTGGCTCTGTAGCCCCTGAAAGACAGAGCTGGATTCTGTCCCCTTCTCTGTCCCAGCACTCAGGTATTGATTGAATTGATGAAGGTCACCTCAACTTAGTAGGGGGAATGTGGAGACAGCATCAGAGATGAGGGGGCCTCCCTGAACTTACAAAGATACCACCAAAGTCCTTGGCAGGCGTGGCTGTAAAGATGTATCGAATGTCCCCAGGACTCAGCACTTGAAAGTACAAATAATCATGGATGCGTAAGCCTGAAAGGTAAAAGGTACAGGTGAGAAGCCTCCAGGGGAAAAGCTGGTTCAGGTTCAGATCATGGACCGTATGCCTTCAACTAGGCTGGCTGTGGTCTGGGCCCAGAGACCCAGCTTCCGCCAACTGTGTCCTTGAAGTAGGTAGGATAGATGGTCTTTGCCCTGGGGAGGATAGAACTGATGCAGACAGAGTTAGTGACCCCAGAGATTTACAGCTGTTGCTGCTTACACAGGTGAGCCAGGGAGACAGAGTTCCAGTGTTACCTCTCTGAGGGTTAATTCATCTTTGCTCTGAGGCAGACTTGAGAGTTTCAAGGTGGTAGATGTGGTAGCTGTTGTAAAAAAAAAAAAAAATCTGGTTCCACTGCCATTTCCCCCTCGTCCAGTCACTACCATTTCTTGTCCTAGCTGATGCAGCTTTTTAACTGGTCTATCTTAGCCTCCATTCTTGCTCCCTAAGGTCCATTCCCCTTAAAACTGCCAGGAATTTCCTTAAAATGTCTTAAAGCAGATATGATCATGTCACCACTGCCAGAGCTTCAATACCCTTCAAGGACTTTCTTTTGCACTTAAAACCTAAACTCTAGTCTGCAAGGCCCTGCTTGATCTGGCCATTGGCTACCCCAACCTCGTCTCTTCCCTTCCTATGTTCTAACTATACTGGCCTCCAGTTTCTTCACATCTCCAGGTCTTCTCGCAAGTTCCCTCACCATACCACACCTCTGTCTCTTTATAGGGCTCACTCCTATTCATCCATCAGATTACTTTCTCAGAGAAACCTGCCTTGTGACTGCCCTCCCTTTATGCCCCTTCAAAAATGTACTTTGTCTCCAATGACACTTTTAACATAATTTGGAATTATTTTTGTTTGTTGTCTATCTCCTGCACTAGAACAAGGACTTAAGTTTGTAATTTCATTCAATACTGTATCCACATTATCTAACATAGTGGCTAGACTATAATTGGTGCTCTAAAAGGTTGTTGAGTGAATGAACAACTATTTCCAGCAGGGAATTGCCAGAACAACTAGATTTTTCTGGGATGTGGATCTCTTTAGTACCAAAGTGTAATGTTTTACCTGAACTGAAGTCGCTGGTTTCCTTAGCCCAGAGAGATTGACTAATGTGAAAGGGTGGAAGCTTCTGCCACAAGTCACTACTGTGTGTCAGGGCTGGGATCGACTGTGGCTTTAGCTGTCCTTTTCTACGTCCTAATCAGCCACCAGGTAGAGGTCCACTGGTTTGCTACTGGGCTACACATACAGCCTTTTGTCCTGGGAGTGGAGGCTTCCCGTCAAATAGAAATAACACTCCCAGGAGGCCTTCCTGGGTTAGCACTAAAATTCCCCTCTTCCCTACACATCTTTGTCTAGCCTTTGTATTCTCTGATCTGGTAAATTAAGTGTAGATATACACATGTGCTCACGTATGTATATGGGAGTATGTTTATGTTCTCGTGTAGGTGCAAACAGGTTTGGTGTGTACGTATGTGCTGAGTGCGTGTCAAGCCTACGTATAGGCATGTGTGGTCCCATTTATGTATGTGAGTGCTCACATAATTCCAGCTTGTAGTACCCCTAGGTGTTCCTTGTTCTTCGCCCCCCTCAGCCACCTAAGTCGGCGCTAGTGGGGGTAGGGGGAACCTTCCTTTGACGTGGGTAGCTGGGGACTCACAGCCCAGCCTCAGGCCGCCCCCAGTTAATCTCCCTGGGGACCACTACCCACCCACTCCAGGTGCCAGTGTCTGGACCTGCCTTGCTCCGAACTCGCGGGGTCCCCAAGGTGACCCGGGGCCCCTGGCCCAGGACGCGCTCAAGCTGGTCCGCCAGCCCCGCCCTGAAGCGTAGCCCCGCCCGTTGCTGCTCACCGTGGGCCGCGACGCACGCGGGGAGCCAGAGCACGAGACACCACCAGCCCGCGGCGCCGGGGACCATCTCCAGGGCCCGGCCGGGCGCCGCGCTTCTTCCAGCCACCCCGCCGCGCGTACCTAGCCGGACTTCGGCCTGACAGCTGCTCTGGCCTCCCGCCCCCGGACCCGCTCACGCCGTCGGTTGGCTGACCGGAATGAGGCCTAGGACTTATTGGCTCTGAGACCTGCTTATGTAGCCACATTTTCCGCCCCTACGCCCTAGCCCACTTCCTATTGGTCGAGAGAAGTGAGGCCGAGGGCTGATTGGTCTAAACTCTTAACTGCCGGCCCCCGCCCCAGCATTTCTCATTTTGGGTTAGACTCTGCAGGACCTCTCTGGCAGAGAGCCGGCCGGGGAGGCCGCGGGAACTGAGAATGGAAGACCCGCAGGACTCGCCTCAGCCCCGAAAAGTCTTGGCTAGTCAGCTCGTGCGTTCTCGGCCGAATCCTCACCGCGGCCGCATCGCAAGGCAACGATTTATCTTCTAGCTGTGCTTTCCTTTTTCCCATCCTCTCCTTGGGAAGGCATTCGCCTAGCGCCCAGGTGGTGTCGGGCGACCCCTGCTCTGCTCACCGTCTGCCTAGTTCCACTGGCGTTTGCGCGCTGGTAGTCAGTAGGCTCTGGGGATGTGGCCTGATGTACCCGACCCTCGAGGAAGCTCTGACAGTGCCAAACCAGAAAACGAGCATTCGGGCCAGGTGCCCACGTGTGATTTTGTACCTAACCTCTCAGCCTCAGTTCCCTCATCTGTAAAGTGGGCGTGATCGTGGTACTACCAAAACGATAGTGTTCAACAACGAGCTCACTCACGTCAAATGCTTAGTTAAAGCCTCTCAGTAAGCAGTCAATAAATATATGCGTTTATTGCATCCCTTGGTCTTGGGAGATAGGGGGAATGGAATTAGAGTTAGTGGCTGACGCGGCCAAGCAAGGATTCTACATGCTCAAAAATAACGGCACCATGGAAAACCGGCGAACCTTCCTTTACCAACGATTCTCTTAGCTCTCGCCGAGGCCCAGCCTCTGACCCTTCTAGCCACGCCGACTCTGTGGTAGCGAACCATAGAGTGGCGGAAGTGGCCCACCCCTTCCTCTCCCGGTCCAACGGCTTTGTGAAGCTTCTGGGGATTTCTCTGGCGCGGAGCATTGTGGGGTTGCTGGGCGTCCCGGGCGCGGAGAAGAGGAGTAGCCGGCTACTGGATAAGCTTACAAGATGATGGTGAGTCGCATCTCGGTCATCCGGCCCCATCCGCTGCCATCTGGTCGGTAGCTGGCGCTGCCTGGCCTAGGCCAGTCTCGTAGAACCTTCTCCTGCTTATTGATTCGGTTCTCGCCCCGACCCTCTGTCTGTGAGGGACCCCGGCCCGCTACCGCCTGTTGGGCCCGGCCCGGAGCAGCTGCTCTCAGCGACGGTTTTGTGGGGCTCAAGAGGAGGCTCCGGTCGGGCCGGCTGGGGACTACAAATCCCAGGGTGCTTCGGGGCCTTGAACCTGCGTCGGTCACACGGTTTTCGGAGCCCCCCATAATCATGACCTGGGGCAAATGACTGCGGGTTGAGCGTGCATACGTGTCTGTCCAGGGCCAGACTTGGAAGCTTTGGCTGTCTTGAAAAATGCGTGTGTGAAGGAGGGTGCTTCCTCGAACCGGCAGAGGCAGCATGGGGACGGAGCCCAAGGTCTCAGCTCTGGTCTCTCATTGCCCCGCTCCCTGCCCCCTTGCTGCTGCATAATTGAAAACAGATCCTTCTGCCCGTACTCCGCTCGTCATCCCTTCATTCATTAACTAAACGCATTTTGTTGTTCAGTCGCTCAGTCCTGTCTGACTTTTTGCGACCCCATGGACTGCAGCACGCCAGGCTTCCCTGTCCATCACCAACTCCCGGACTTGCTCAAACTCATGTCCACCGGGTCGATGATGCCATCCAAGCATCTCATCCTCTGTCGTCCCCTTCTCCTCCTGCCCTCAATCTTTCCCAGAATCACAGTCTTATCCAATGAGGCAGTTCATCGCATCAGGTGGCCAAAATATTGGAGCTTCAGCTCCAGCATCAGTCCTTCCAATGAATATTCAGGGCTCATTTCCTTTAGGATTGAGTGATTTGATCTCCTTGCAGTCCAAGGGACTCTCAAGAGTCTTCACCAGCACCACAGTTCGAAAACACCAATTCTCCAGCACTCTGCCGCCTTTATGGTCCAACTCTCAGATCTGTACATGACTACTGGAAAAACCATAGCTTTGACTATACAGACCTTTGTCGGCGAAGTGATGTCTGTGCTTTTTAATATGCTGTCTAGATTTGTCATAGCTTTTCTTCCAAGGAACAAGGGTCTTTTAATTTCATGCCTGCAGCCACCATCCGCAGTGATTTTGGAGCCCAAGAGAATAAAGTCTGTCACCGTTTCCACTGTTTCCCCATCTATTTGCCATTAAGTGATGGGACTGGATGCCATGATCTTCGTTTTTTGAATGTTAAGTTTTAAGCCAGCTTTTTCACTCTCCTCTTGCACCTTCATCAAGAGCCTTTTTAGTTGCTTTCTGCCATTAGGGTGGTGTCATCTGCATATCTGAGGTTATTGCTATTTCTCCCACTAATCATGATTCCAGCTTGAGCTTCAGCCAGGCATTTTGCATGATGTACTCTGGATATAAGTTAAATAAGCAAGGTGACAGTATACAGCCGTGACATGCTCCTTTCCCAGTTTGAATTAGTTGGTTGTTCCATGTCTGATTCTTAACTGTTGCTTCTTGACCTCATACAGGTTTCTCACGAGGCAGTTAAGGTGGTCTAGTATACTCATCTCTTTAACATTTTTCCACAGTTTGTTGTGATCCACACAGTCAAAGGCATTAGCATAGTCAGTGAATCAGAAATAGATGTTTTTCTGGAATTCCCTTGTTCTGTGATCCAGCAGATGTTGGCAATTTGATCTCTGGTTTCTCTGCCTTTTCAAAATCCAACTTGTACGTTTGGAAGTTCTTGGTTCATGTACTGTTGAAGCCTAGCTTGAAGGATTTTGAGCATTAGTACCTTGCTAGCATGTGAAATGAGCACTACTGGGTGGTAGTTTGAATTTTTAGTACCTACTGAATGTACTAGGCCCCTAGTACAGCTTCTGAGGTGCAACTCTCAACCAGGAGAATGGGCAGGGCACTGGGGATGATGCATCAGAGGTGAGAAGACCCAGCCTCTGACCCTATCTGCTCTTCCAGATGTGACATTAAATGGCTTTTTTAGTTGTCCACCTAATTCTCTTGTCTCCTTTTCTTTAGAGAAGCAGGTGAATCCTGGAGGCCGTCTGTAGCCCTCCTCCCCTCTCCCCTTCTGTGGCATCCCTTTCTCCAACTCAGAGTTACGGGTACCTTCCATGGGTCCCAAACGACCTCGGTGGTGTCCCCTGAGCTGATGTTGAACAGGGCCAGCTTTTAAGTGTTTGAGGTGAAACCCTGACCTGTGCTCCCTGGGCACTTGGCAGTTCACTTGTTCATTTTTCTCTGTCCAACTCAGTTCTCTGTTCTTTTCCTGCTTCCTCAGCTTCTGCCTGACCTAGTCATATGTCAAACTGACAGCTGTCAGATGTTCATGCTACCAAAGGCCCTGAGAATCCTGCTTGTACCTGAAAGAGTAGGGACCTGGTGTTAATCTGGATACCCTCTCTGCCTTTCATGCACCCAGTACTGCCTTTTTCAGTCTGGCTTCAGTGTTGCCTATCCCCTGAAGTCATCTTCGCCTCCTGCAGTGGCAGCATAGTGGAACACTTGAGAGGAAGGGCTCTGGAGCCACCCTGAATGCCTGTGTTTGATAGCTTAATAGATGTGTGACTTTGAGTGTGGTATTATATTTCCGGCCCCTAAAATTCTTCTAACTTGTGATAAAACCCTTCACCCACCGAGAGGCCCCAGACCACCACCTCGGCTTTTTCCTGAGCTGACACCTGCTCTGTTTCCTTGCTTATTGACTTTTGGTAGCTCTCCTTTTTGTGTGTGAAACTTAAGTCACCAAGAACTCTTCTTGCTGTTATTTGGTACCTGGTATTGAATTGGTACCTGATACTCTGGAAGTCTTCTGTGATTGAAAAAGAGGTAAGAGGGTTCCTCAAAAAGCTCAGTCCTATGACTTTGGTACAACCAAAGGTTGTACAGAAGGTATTGATATGTTCTTGCCTTTGTGTTCAGCACTGCATGCCTTAGCGTATGAATACCTGTTGTTTCATAGAGCATCAAGCTAAATAATGCTTATTAAAAGTTGTTAAGTAGAATGAAGGCCATTAAGCTGAAATTAGCAAGCCTTTCATGATAGATACCCTTGGCAGATTGTTGGATTCTGCTGTTGTTTCTTCACTTGAGTAACAGTGCGGTTGGAAAGTCACTTAAGGACACGAGCTGGCTTGCCCACGGAGAACTGACAGAAGAGGCACCATCCTGACTGACCTGCTTGTCTCGTCCAGCCCCGCCACCTTCCCTCCCCCGGGATCTCTGTACAGCCTGCCGTTTCTGTAGGGCCCATAAAGCACAGGAGCTTGGGACAACGTGGTCAGCTGCTTCCAAGCCCTTCTTGCTCATACTTAGGAAGTCTCGGTGAATTTAGTGTCACCATGCTGCCGATGCTTTTCCAAAAATAAGAACAGATTGCCACCTTACTTCATGATGTGTATAAAGCACTTTCAAGGGTATTTGGCCCTTGAATAACTCTGGGGGTTAGGGGACTACACTTTGCTAAGTCAAAAGTTTGCATATGATTTAGTCAGCCCTCCATGTCTGGATTTCTCTGTATCTGAGGATTCAACCAACCTCAGACAGTGTAGTATTACAGTATTTACTGCTGAAAAAATTTCAGGCATAAGTGGACTCACACAGTTCAAACCATGCTGTTCAAGGTTCAACTGATAATGTAATTGGAATTTTCAGCACCAGAAGCTTCTGTATATTGCTTTATATGTGGCCAAATCTAGGCACTCTACACATTGAAATTAGTGTAGTCCTTATCTTTGTGAAGCTTGTACTTTAAGATGGATGGCAATATAAACATTATGCTTGAGAAAGAGCAGAGAGAGTTATGGGATCCCCTGTTCCCAGTGCCCACGTTAACTACTGTTGAGAAGAACGGCAGCTCTGAGGAATTGCTGGCCTAGTGGTAAGAAAGTGGTTTTGGTAGAACGTGGCAGTGTGGCTCCTGTAGGTGGGGTATAATTTGGAGTTAGAAGTGAGAAAAAGTTTATAAAAACATTGGATAAGTTAGACTTGGTGGGGGTGAAAGACTCTGTTGAATGGACTAGGAAGGGATTAAGACTCAAGTTGGTTTTTGATTGGTAGTGTAAATCTCTGTTGGGGCAGGGTTGGACCAGAGATGACTTGAGGCTGCCCTGAGGAATGATTTAGCAGGTCTGGGAGAAGGGGGTCCCTTTGGGGGACCCATTTTTCCTTGCAAGAGACCTGAAGGAATTCTGAGAGTACAGAGAAGCCACTGAGTAATGTATGATATGTTTGTTAGGAAAAGTTGAAACAAAACAAAATACCCAAGTTTGAAAACTTTCTTTACTACCACTTTCTTACTTATTCGAGTTTGTTGTGCATCTTTCTCGCCTATTTTTATGCAGTTGCTCATTATATCTTGCCTCTTATCATTTTTTTTTGTTGTTTTCTTCCCCCAGTGTAAATTGGACTATGCCGTTACTCTGCTAAAAGCTTTTCCAGGGCTTCCCTTCTTTGTAGGAATAAAATCTATAAACTCCTTACCATAGTCTGCAAATGAGTAGTGATTTGATTCCTGTCTGCTTCTTCAACTTCATTCCAGTCTTTTGCTTACTCACTACCCTCCAGCTACAGTGACCAAAGAAGTCAAATTTTTAAAGAAATTGTTCAGTTAATGTGGAGTCAGCCTCATGAGTTGTTTGACTTACTAGTTTGTGAATTCCTGGCTCTTTTTGTTGGACTGAGACAGCCTGATGCTTTTCTATGTCTACCCTGCTCGAACACCTGAAATATCCCCAGGGGTGGACTTGGGCAGTGACTGTCAAACTTTATATTGCAATCCACAGTAAGAAATTTCAAAGCATAGGGTTGCAGAGGGTCAGACCCAGCTTTGGGACTAAATAACAGCATAGGCTAATTGCACACACATAACTAACATAACAAAAGTTTTGAAACAGTGTTTACACTTATCTGTTTTACATACATAAAATCAGTCATAAGAGAACAGTGGCTGTTGTGGAGAACAATGCAAAATAGAGAAGAACTTGTTTAGGGTATCTGGTTGGAGATTGGTCACAAAAGCTTTATGGAACCAGCATGAGAGATGGAAAGACTGAGGTACAGATGAGACAGGACAGGTGTGCCGTTTGTCTATCTGCCTGGCCATTTCCCACTCCAGCTGGCATCGTTGGTGACACTGCCTGCCTCGGCGTCTCTGGGACAACGTCTGAAGCTCTTGGCGTCTCTCTTTGCATCAGTGCCCCTTCTGCTTCTCTGCGATTAAGCTCTCATGCAGTTAATTGGATGTTTTCTGGAGGGTGAGCGCTGAGCATGGCCTGCTTCCTCCTGTGCCGTGGCCTGATTCCTCAACCCAGGAAATAGGGTCAGAAGTTGAAAGGGCTATGCTTTTTCAACTGGGCACTGAAGAATACATTATTTGATTTGTTCTTTTTGACCAAATCAGTGCTTCTCAAACCATTTTCTGGTACACCTGCAGAGTATGCCATTTCTGGGGGTAGGGCTGTTAAAGGAATAGATGTAGTGGATGGACATTGGGCGAATGTGGTTTAAAGGGGCCTCCAGATTTTTTTTTTTTTAAGTGAATTGCTCTTTCTTCTCTAGCCCACACCAGTTATCCTGTTGAAAGAGGGGACTGATAGCTCCCAAGGCATCCCCCAGCTTGTAAGTAACATCAGTGCCTGCCAGGTGATTGCTGAGGCTGTCAGAACTACCCTGGGCCCCCGTGGTATGGACAAGCTCATTGTGGATGGCCGAGGTAAGTACAGAGTTTCTCAGACCAGTGTGGAGAAGAGGAGGGTCCTCTAAAGTGTTTGGGGCCAGCAGAGATTGGCAACAGAAATTCCTCTGCTTTTAAGATCTCTGAAGGATTGCTTACTATGAAGCTGCTTCTTTTCCTACATTGTTCTGAATGCTGAGCCTCTTGGGAATATATGGGAGAAGCCAGGTTTAGGAATCTTGCCTTATAGAGAGATTTGGCCTAGAAACATGAAATAGAACCTTCCTAAGTTGCCTGTGGTCACTCCTGTTGTATCATGTTGCTGAGACAAATTCCGCATTTTGTTTTAGTGTATTAATTTACAAGTGAAATACGAGGGTATCAACTGTTAAGAATATCTAAATGATTATTCATTCTTATTTTTTAAAATGTTTTCTACATCCAGTAGAGGTTTACTATTCAAGGAAAATGAAGAGTTCATGGTTTTTGGAAAAATGTGATTTTAGGTGGCCCTTTGTGCCCAGAGCTAAATCTATGAAAAGATCAGTTCATTCCCACCACGAGACCCTCTGTCCTGTCCCAATAAAGTGTATATGTCCAGCTCGAAGTCAGAATTTAAGAAAAGATCTTTACATTTTTACTTTGTGTTTGTCCCTTTAAAGGCAAAGCAACAATTTCTAATGATGGGGCCACAATTCTGAAACTCCTTGATGTTGTCCATCCTGCAGCGAAGACTTTAGTGGACATTGCAAAATCCCAAGATGCTGAGGTAGGAAAATCAAGTCCAAGTCTGTTCTACTGTGTGTGGCTCAGATCTCAGGACCAGGCCTGTGTGCTATCATTCATATGAGTTGCTCAGTAAATAATTTAACCTCTCATCTGTTGGTTGCCTTATAAGATGGAGTTGGAGATTGTTTCCAGTTCACTTTTTTCTTTCTTAAAAAAAAAAAATTTATAGTAGTAAAACACACATAGCATAAAATTTGCCATTTTATGTTCCTGTCAGTGACATTAACTTGTCTTTGCCTTTTTAAAAATCATTTCTGACACTGGAGTCTTGATAATAAATATTGAGAGAGACAAGCTTGCATTTCAGAGTGTTACAGATAACATCCCAAAGTCATATTAAAAGGTCTATTAGGACCCTGTAACCTGGAAAACAGTATGGCAATTTTCAACAAAGGAATACGTTTCTCTCTAGGAAATTGACAGCTTAAACCCTTTGCCACAGTAACTTTTTTTCTCCTTAAAATCTCTTACATTCCAGAGAAACATAAATGAGATAAAAGTGAATTTCTTCTATATCAGAGGTTAACCAGTTTTCTAAAAAAACTCTTTTGTCAAAGAAAAGGGGAAGCAGAGGGGGAAAAAAGCTCTTATTCTTTTTCTCCTTTATTAAAAATAAAGTTTAGATCCCATTATTGAAAATTGCCATTAAGAAAAACAGGCTCGTAATCTGCTTATTCCAAATAGTGTTTAAAATACAAAAGACTTTGATCCTTAGAGGTTTGTTTTGTGAACCCTTGTAGAATTTGTTCCCATTTATCTCATACCTTTTGCTACCATTATTTGTTATTTGTGACATATTAGCATTGTAATATTATAAGCATGTATACTGTGTTACTGATCATAGTACCTTGTCCATAGTAAATAAGTTCTTGGTTAATTTGTGTATATGATTTCATATTCTGGGGAAATTTGTCCAGATCAACCCTCTTTGGAGAATGGGCCTGGCTGGGGAATTAGTTTTGTGACCATTTGATGGGATGAATATCTACCGAGCAACACCCCAGTTTAAATGGATAGATTGCCTAGAAAACAGAGTTAGGGAGTTTTATTCCTGAACATGAGTGGATGTGAGTTTCCTATCATCCTGTTCCAGGTCGGTGATGGCACCACCTCAGTGACCCTGCTGGCTGCAGAATTTCTGAAACAGGTGAAACCCTACGTGGAGGAAGGTTTGCACCCGCAGATCATCATCCGAGCTTTCCGCACCGCCACACAGCTGGTATGGGAGTGCTAGTGAACCTGGGCCGTTTGTGCACCATTTTTGTTTCTCTTAGGGTACAGTCTATATTGGGTTGTAGAGGGTCTGGGGACATTTCTTGAATATTTTCTGAATTCTACTCCATAGAAATCTCAGTTCTATCATTCAGTAGCTACTGACTAGGTGTATTACTTAGTCTTTTTAAGCTTCAAGTTTCCTGACAGACTATGATGTAGACAAATCACAGGCTATCAGTAAGTGAGAGCTGTTTTGTTTTTATCGAGTATTTCATAGCACATCTTGAGACATTGCTTTTATTGACCTTTGACTTTCATTCTTTAACTTGAGGTAAGTCAGTTCCTCTTCCCCTTACTTTCTTTACTGTCTCTGTTTCGGGGTGGTGACATTAAAATGAAATTATATGTGAAAGGTAAGTATGAAAGGATATCTTTTGAAAAAGATGGCTTTGAAAAGAGACAATGTTTAATATACAAATATGTGTATCATATATTACATAACATAGTTCATATATAAAGTACTAAAAGTTGTCACGAGTGCTATTCTATGCCTACTGTCTATCACTGGTGCTGTTGTATGCCTGCTCTACATTTCTAATTTTGGGCCTTTTTCTAAACTAGAGATTTATATTTTTCTGGGCAGCTATAAGACTTAGAAATGTTATTTCAGCTGTTGAGGGGAAATACTTAAGATTTGGGAGTAAACAGATTAGGGACTAGCAAGAGAGATTGGGATCCACTTTTCCAGTTTGTTTTTAACGTGAGAGACTCACCCAGTTTCTGTTCTTGGCAGGCAGTTAACAAGATCAAAGAGATCGCGGTGACTGTGAAGAAGGAAGATAAAGTGTAAGTTTGCAGTGAACTTTGTCAGAACCTTGACTTCCCATGGCCAGATTGGATGCAGAAGTGTGCTGGAATACCTTGCATGGACTGGGCCTGTTTGGCTCTTGCTAAACCCCTTGCTGTGCCCCAATCCATGTCGTACAACAGAGGCTATAGACTGTAGTTTAAAAGCTGTCACTCATGAGGTCTTTGACTGCAATCACCATCTGTCACTGGTAATCTGCCCTAAAGATTCAGAAGACAAAGTGTTGAGGGCTGAATTTAGAGGCTAGGATAGAAACCATCTCCACATTGCAATACAGTCTAATAAGAGGGGCTTTCAAGGCCTGATGCAGGTCCCACCCTTGTGTCCCAGGGAGCAGAGGAAGCTGCTTGAGAAATGTGCCATGACTGCTCTGAGCTCCAAGCTGATCTCCCAGCAGAAAGCCTTCTTCGCTAAGATGGTGGTGGACGCAGTGATGATGCTTGATGATTTGCTGCAGCTTAAAATGATTGGAATCAAGAAGGTGCAAGGTGGAGCCCTAGAGGTAAGCCTGCTGAGGCCTCCGTAGGAGGCTCTTGCTTTTACATTGACCCTTTAGGCAGCTTGGTGTAGGAGGACAGCACATATTAGAGGAATAGAGAGAACTCACTTGGGCTGGAAGCCAGATTGAAGCTGTGTTCCTCATACTGTGGCTATAAGCTGTCTCCTGTAGGTGCATTTTGTAACCTTCACAGACTTGTATTACTTGTCAGCAGAATGGAAGGATGAACTGGCTGATTTTCAGAATCTCAGTGTTAATGTCGGAGGGGACAGGGCTAGCTCTGATAAATTGTCTAAAACCCGCTCAATAAATATAAGTACTTTTCAGTCCATTCTTCTCCAAGTGGTACAGGCAGGCTCTCCCTTCTTTTATTCATTTATCTTGAACAGATAATACAGAAGTCAAACTATAGAAAGTCCTAAAGGAGAAAAGAAATGTCTCCTACACCACTCCTGCCCCAGAAACCACTATTAACTGTGTGTGTGTTCTTCCAGACTGTGCGTCTATAAGTTATTGTTTTCTGAAACGAATGCTCGCTTGTAATACATAGTGTCCTGCAACTGGCTTTTGTTTATTTAACAACATATTTTTTTCACTTATTTAAATTAAAATAGTGACTAGTGTCTACTGTATTTGCACAACACAATTGCATTTTCATTCTGTTCATCTCCCTCCTCTTCTGTCATGGCACATGAGTGGAATGAGATTCCCTTTATGTAATAAAGCTGTAAAGAATCTGAAAGTCATCTGAGCCATTCCCATGCCTTCGGCCCCCAAATGATCGTGTTTCAGCCCATTCTCTACGACATGGCTTGCTGACATTGTCTTTACACACTGCTTTAATCTCAGTGTTCCATCTTCTGTTCCAGAAACCCTTGAGATAAAATTGGCATTCACTAAACTAGGGATCAGAACTGTAATTTTTAACTGGTGAGAAAGCCAGGGGCTCCAAGCCACATATACGTTCAGTCTGTCTTTTACTGGCCCTTTGTCCTGGTAATGCACCCTTCCTCCAATCTTGCATTCTTTTTTTTTGCTGCAGGGTGAGGTTCCTCAATTTACACTCTGTGTATAAAGCCGTTTGGGGTTCTACATTGCCCATAAGATAAGAGTCAGGCCTTAGCGGAGCCTTTAAGATTCTCCTAAACTTGTCCCTGCCCTCTCTTTTCTCCCCCCTACCCTCCTATTTTGTATTCCAGCAACTGCTAATGGCTTTTCATCCCCTGATTGCACCATACTGCCTCTGCCTGTTGGGAACATCTCTTTCGTTTTCTGTTTGACTAATTTCAGCGCATCCATCTTGATTCAGCTCAGGCATCACCCCCTTTAGGAGGCTATGGATTTGAATGATGTAGGAATCTGTTCCCTGATAGGCTACTGTACTATGAATTATAGACTAAAATTGTAGATTAGTACTATCAGAAAACACATAGATCATCGAACAGAATACAGTTTTTAAAATTGTTATTTTGTCGACATTTAGTTGATTTACAGTGTTAATTTCTCCTGTTCAGCAAAGTGATTGTTATGCATACCTAGTTCTTTTTCATACTCCTTTCAATTATGATTTATCACTGAATATTGACTATAGTTGCTTGTGCTGTATAGTAGGACCTTGTTTACTCATTCTGTGTAATAGTTTGCATGGTAACCCCAAACTCCTAACCCATTTCTCCTCCAACCCTCCACCCTCATGGCAACCACAAGTCTGTTCACTTTGTCTGTGAGTGTTTCTGTTTCATAGATAGGTTCATTTGTGTTGTATTTTAGATTCTACATGTAAATTATATCATAACGCTATCTGTCTTTTTCTTTCTGACTTCACTTCCTGAATACACCCTTCTTTATGGAGTGGGAGGAAATGACTAGGTGATTCAATAAGAGATCTCAGGTTGAGCCTGCCTTCTCATAGTGTTACAGTCACTCCCACCTGCCATGTGCTTTCTGTTAGGCCCTTATGTTAAATCTACCACACAGCGAGCTCCGTTTTAGAATGAGTGGTGTAGTAGTTCATATTGTGAGGGATCGAGATGGGAGAAGCCACAGTGATCACTTGAGAACTGCAGGAAATTTCTGACTGTTAGGACTTCTTGTTTTCATTTCCTAAAGAGGGGAAGCATCTAGGCTACAGCACACAGGTATGTGTGCGCTCACGTGCAGAACAGGTAGGAGGGATATGTGTACGTATGTGCAGTGAAGATTGGGAGCTGTAGAGTTGGAACCTCCGACAGTGCATCCCTTGGCACGTGTGCTTTGGAGGTCATTCTTAAAGGAGAGCCCAGACAGGCCTTTCCCGTGCTTAGTCTCTGCAAGCTAAGTGGTTTTCCTTATCCTGAAGGGACAACCAAAATAAGTATTCATGTTTTTCCTAGCATTTAGGATGATGGAAAAACTTTGTTACAATACTGGAATTAAAACCATAATTAACCCTTTCAGTTTCACAGAAATGGACATGCATTAGTCCAGCACACCACTAATTGATTTTATTTCATACCAGTACTGAACTGTTGAACTGTCTGATTTTTTTAAACAGGAATCCCAGCTTGTTGCTGGTGTTGCATTTAAGAAGACTTTCTCTTATGCTGGGTTTGAAATGCAACCCAAAAAGTACCATAATCCAATGATTGCCCTTTTAAATGTTGAGCTCGAGCTGAAAGCTGAGAAAGATAATGCGGAAATCAGAGTCCACACAGTTGAGGTAGGTCCTCCCAGCCGGCAGCGGCATGAACACGGGCAGCATTTTGGGCCAGAGCCGTGGGCCTCCGTGGTCGTCTTGGGCTAGCTCTGTTTCTCAGGCGCCTCGTGGGCTCCTTTCTCCTCCTGTGCCCCGAAGTGTTGGTGTGTAAATACTGGGCCCACTCTTCTCACTCTGCCCTCTCTGACCTGGCCCTGAGGAGGTTTGGATAGGGCAAACCTGCTGAAATACTATCCTGTGGCCCTGGGGAAGGGCCTTGCGGGAGCCTTTCAGCTATAAAATGAGCCGTGTATTTTGATTCCTCTTATTTGGGCAGATGTGCGCTCTGCCCTTCTAGACTGTGTCCCGTGCTACTGGGACCGCTCTGCTCCCAACATTGGTATCACCAAGTCTGTCTCTCTGGAGGTAGCATTGTCACCCAGCTGTAAGCAACTGTTCTTGGAAAATGCATCCCCAACACAGAATGGCCTTTGAAGGAAAGGTCTTGTCATTGGGAACTCTATGGGTGCAGTGCCTCAAAGGAGCTAGAACTTAGCTGGCCAAACTGCCTCACATCTTAGCAAATACCAGCTCTGGAGTAGCTCCCAGTGCTCAGATTACTTTCTGCTTTTGTGTTTGAAAGTTTTAGATGGTTCCTAAGTTACCTTATAGGGTCCTTGTTTATTTGAACTGAGGGGAGTCTCTTCTGTTTACCCTCTGTTAATTCCCTAATAAATCAATGTTTTCTGGGTCTCTTCAGGATTATCAGGCAATTGTTGATGCTGAGTGGAACATTCTTTATGACAAGTTAGAGAAGATCCATCATTCCGGAGCCAAAGTCGTCTTGTCCAAACTCCCCATCGGGGATGTGGCCACCCAGTACTTTGCTGACAGGGACATGTTCTGTGCTGGTCGCGTGCCAGAGGAGGACCTGAAGAGGACAATGATGGTAACCAAACTGTCACAGGCTGCTTTTAGGTCTTTCTGGCCCCAGAGGGGTTTTCACTTACCCCTAGTGTACTGGAGTGGTATATGAACCTGGACTTGTCTTCTTAACTCTTTTTGCCGTGAACACTTCAGTTCCAGTGTGTGCATGCTTACTATATAAGAGTTAATCTAACCAAACAAGTCAGGAAAGTGGATTTGTGAGGGAACCTAGCAGTAGTGCTATGATTAGCTGGCTAAGCTCCAGTCTTGATGCTGCAGGCCAGGTTTCCTCTTTTTGCCGCACCTCGCACCTGTGGAATCTTAGTTCCCCTACCAGGGACAGAATCTGCACCCCTGCCCTGGAAGCATGGAGTCTTAACCACTGGACTGCTAGGGAAGTCCCTCCTCCCTTTCTTCTTAAGCATCTTGCCAAGGTGCTTTAAGTTTTAAAGCACTGATCATGACTTCAGTTACTGGGCTCAAAGCACCCTAGTTTAGGGAAGAGTGTATTGGGTAAAGCATCTCTTTTTAACTGGGCTTGTTTGCCCTTCATGTTTCTTCATTCTGTTTTGTTTTCTCCTCTTCCAGAGGGAGCCTTGAGGTCAAGGGTGAGAGTGGGTCATCCAGTGTATCTGGGGCATCGTGGCAGTCTAACATGGGAATTGGCTTTAAAACTAAGTAGCAGGATGCTTGCTTCCCACCTCATGTGATTTGTCACTGCTAGATGATCTTGTCTTGCGTTCCTCAGGCTTGTGGAGGCTCCATCCAGACCAGTGTGAATGCGCTGTCATCAGATGTTCTGGGCCACTGCCAGGTCTTTGAAGAGACTCAGATTGGAGGCGAGAGGTGAGTGGTGGGTCTCGGTTCCCTGTTCGCTTAGCCTACAAGACTTGCCGGATGGCCTTCTGCCATCTGTGGTTTGTGGTGTATATATAACAGGTCTCCCAGGTGGCGCTAGAGGTAAAGAGCCTACCTGCCATTGCAGGAAATGAAGAAAAGCCAGTTCGGTCCTTGGGTGGGGAGAATGCCCTGGAGGAAGAAATGGCAACCCACTCCAGTATTCTTGCGTGGAGAATTCCACGGACAGAGGAGCCTGGCTGGCTACAGTAACGTGTGCTACTCTCTTCTGAGGTCTTAATCTCTTGGGGTGTATCAGTGCTCAGTTATATAAAGTGTTTCAGGAAGAAGGTCAAATCGGGTCTACAGTCTGACTCCACAATCTTTTATGCCCCTGTGGCACAGCCCTAGACCTTCCCAAGAACACGCCTTTAAGGGTGGACTTGGAGAATTTCAGTGAGGGACAGAAGAGCGGCTGTTGAATGTTGAGAGGACTTGGTGAGGTCCGAACACTGTGGGTTGTTAGCAGAAAGGAGTTCACAAATACAATTTGATCCTGGGTGTAGGTACAATTTCTTCACTGGCTGCCCCAAGGCCAAGACATGTACTATCATCCTCCGTGGTGGTGCGGAGCAATTTATGGAGGAGACAGAGCGGTCCCTGCACGACGCCATCATGATTGTCAGGAGGGCCATCAAGGTACTGGACTGGGGGCTTCCAGCCTGCACAACCCACTCTGCCTCTTGAGCTGATGCGACCCTGGATTTGCGTGGTGATCCCTTTCCTATATATCCTGTCCTTCCATGTGGTCCCTGATTGTCTCATGGATCATAAACATCCTCAGTCTCTCAAAATAAGTCATGCTACCTTAACTAAGACTTGTTCTTGTGAGCAACTGTGGAGCTGATGGAGTCAGCCATTGCAGGGATTGTGCCAGTGCCCTCAAGGTGTAGGTGACCTTGAAGATGGTCAGAAACCACATGGTTCACCAGATTGAAGTGGGGATGTGCTAGACGTGGTCCATGTCCAGGCTTCCTGGGGCTTGGACTGGGGGCGGGGATGAGCCTACAACTCTGTAGGCTAGAGGGCCTGTTGACTGAGTGGCCCAATTAGGCCATGGCTGGAGCTTAGACAGAGGGCTCCTTGAATTTAGAGGTGAGTTTGGTCTTTGCAGAATGATTCAGTGGTGGCTGGCGGTGGTGCCATCGAGATGGAGCTCTCCAAGTACCTACGAGATTACTCAAGAACCATTCCAGGAAAGCAGCAGCTACTGATCGGGGCCTATGCCAAGGCCTTGGAAATTATCCCACGCCAGCTCTGTGACAATGCTGGCTTTGATGCCACAAACATCCTCAACAAGCTACGGGCTCGGCACGCCCAGGTGGGTTGTTCCTTTCCTTTGAGTCCAGGGACTGGGTGGATGGGCTGGATTCTTAGCGTGTGCTGTGCTTCCTCAGGCTCTGCGTGGTCAGCCCAGCGGATGGTGCTGAAACCAAACCCAGCACCAACTGCCTGCCTCCTCTGAGGGCAGAAGGAGCGACATGGTGTCAGGACTAGTTGTTCCGGGGTTTCTTCAGTGCCTCTTGCAAGAGTCTGATCACTCCTTTTGGTGCGCTGAGGGAACAAAGTGACACGGTAGCCTCCTGCCTGGAGGCATGCACTACCTACCGTGTGTAGTGGGTTCCTCGTGTGTTCCTCCAGCACTTGAGGGCCCTGCTGACAGGAGTCCAGCCATGGCTGTCCTGCCTCCTTGTAGAGCATGCGTCTCTTGAGAATTTAGTTTGCTCCTCTGCTGTTCAGCAAGTACTCATTTAGAGATGTTTGCTAAATGCTCAGTATGGTGACAGCAGCACCCAGTGAGTGACCTTGCTTCTGACTTGTGTTAGAACTTTAAGCAAGTCACTTTCTCTTGTGTGTCAGTTTCCTTATCTGTAAAATGGGGGCTGAAAGTCATCCTCTTGAAAAACATGGTTTGACATACAGTCCTCAGATGACCTGAGGGTGAGAATAGGGCCTTCCTAAAACCCAGCAGCTTGCCTGGGAGAGGCCCTGGTCAGCACTTCTCTCAGGTCTGGAGGGGTGGTGGAGGGCAGGGATGGGAAGAGGCTTCCAGGTTCCTGTTGGAATGCCATTTTCCTTAGGGAGATGCCAGTGGGTTCAGAGAGCCTGAGGATGCCTCACAATCTAAGTCATTGAGAGGATGTGCAGGAAGAAATCTGAGAGCAGTTCATATCATTTTCCCTCTTTTTCTACTTTTTCAGGGTGGCATGTGGTACGGGGTGGACATCAACAATGAAGACATTGCTGACAATTTTGAGGCCTTTGTGTGGGAGCCAGCAATGGTGCGGATCAATGCCCTGACTGCGGCCTCCGAGGCTGCGTGCCTTATCGTGTCTGTAGATGAAACCATCAAGAACCCTCGCTCGACAGTGGATGCTCCCCCAGCTGCTGGCCGGGGCCGAGGTCGTGGCCGCCTTCACTGAGAGGTTTCTCAGCCCTCACGCGAGTGGCCGGCAGGCTGTGCTTACTCTGTCTTGGTCAAATATTACAAGGAAGGGGTAGTATTTGGCCCACTCTGTTCTCACTGGAGGTTATTTAATAAAACTTCAAAGACTTAGAATCCATTTTGCACATTATTTGGGTGCAGGAATTTTACTCATAAATGTCTTGACTGTGGCTCAGAATTGTAGCTTTACATGTACTCATCCAGCAGGTAGAAAAGAGAACTCGGCCAGGGGAGGCGCTCCACTTGAGTGGCTCATGTCTGGAAGTTTTGCTTTAGTTGCTTTCTCAGTCTTAGAAGCAGCTGGAAGATATGGAGTTGCTTCCTTCTTTTTTCCTTTTTTCTGACGTCATCTTACTTAGCCCTGGCCTTGCCCGGCACTGCTCCTAGGGTTTCTCTGGGTTTCTGTTAAATGCATTACATTATCTTGTCTATCTCTTTTACTTCTGTATTCTTTTGGCTCAGTCCCTTAATCTCTCTTATTTAAGATCTTGAGGTTAGGGACTCTTAAAGGAATGTTTCTAAACTCTTGTGACTTCTTAGAAGGCGTCCATTGAGGAGGTGACTGAAGGAGCCACCTGGTCTGAGTTCAGCCACTAATGGTCCTCGGGGGTCCCTTCTGCTTTCTTCTCACCAGTGAAAGTTGAAAATGGCCGGCACAGATAAAATCAGCATTCTAACTGCCTCCTCATTTATGCCAGTCCTGAGAGTTGGCTTGCAGTTAACTAATTAATAGGAAGCTTCTGCTCCCTGAATCTGAGTTTCAACCACTTGGAGTTTGATGAACTCAAAAGTAGAATGAGGTGGTGGCAGGTCCACACATTGGAGTTTGGCATCCCTTCTTCAAGTAAATTTTTTCTAGTTGTCCCACCTGTATGATAATGATAATCGCTGACTCAGAGTTGTGGGGATGTGTTCAGCTACTTGTTTGATGTTAGAGCCACACAGTTTTAAGCCTAAGCACCTGTTCTTTTTTCTGATTTTAAGACCTGAGGAATCAAATCAGTGGGGGCAACCCCATTTTGTAAAATGGGATGTTGAGCCAGACCATGATGGGAAACTTGGTCTCCATCAGGCCAAATTGGATTGGCTGGCCGGAGCCCTCTGGTGACCAAGCCAGTGAGGGGATGAGCAGGTGTGTGCTGTTCCTGCTGTTCGTGCTGGGCTTGCCCTCAAAGATGGCTTCTCCTGGCTGAGGGTCGGAAATGACCTCAAGGCTCTTTACCTGCAGATGCTGAAAGCTCTGGCGGGGGCAGTGACCCACATGGCCTTCCTCCAGTGATGTCTACTGTCTTGAGACAGGTCTTCATAATACTTCAGTTGGCCTCACTGATGCCATTCAGATCATCCACCTCCTTGCTAACTCAGTGCATTTCAGCTACAGGAAGGTTTGGTGACAGATTGGCAAATGTGGCCACCTACCATTTACTTTCCTGAGGCAGATATTATTCCAGTTTCACCATCTTTTATTGGATACAAAGCCACAAATTCAGATGCCCATTGGAGTCCTTTTAAATACATACGCTCGGGTACATTCGGCAAAGGGCATCTATGGGCGATGTGGAGCAAAGTGCTGGGATGGTGGTGCCTGGGTGGGGCAGAAAAGTGGGGCCAGGGGAGGCCCTCTGGGGGCTGGAGGTACAGGCACCACTTCAGAAACAAAACCAAAAGTTGCTGTGCACCCCTCTGCCTGATGTGTTTGGGGTGAGGAAAGCTCCCCTCTCAGCTCAGGCCCACTGCACCTGGCTGTTCAGGGGGGGCATGGCATGGGGGCCAGCTGTGGAGGTCCCCGCCAGCAGGGTTACGCAAGCCAGGCCTACTGGCGCCAGCCACAGGGCGAGCCTGACCCTGAGCGCTAGGCCCTGGCCAGGGCAGAGCTGAGGCCTGGGCCCCTGCCAGCAGCGGCAGGCGAGACTTGGACTCGCAGCGGGGAAGCCTGCCTGATTGTCGGGGCAGTCTTGGGACTGGCCAGGGTCCCAAGGGGTTGGGGTCAGACTAGGAGCTGGTTGCCTTAGTTGGCCCTGCTATTCTGATCTTCATCCAATCCTAACTAAACCTTATCCTCAGGCAAGGCTGCAGATGAACAAACACACTTGTCCAGGAATAAATACACACACACACATACACACGTTACACAGCAGTATATACAGAAATGGGGCCTGGGAAAAGGCTGGGTGAGAGAGCAGAGCCACCAGGAGTAGGGAGAAGTGCCAGGCCCCTGGGGGAGGGCAGTTCCACTCCTCAGGGACTGATGGGCTGGGACAGATCCTAAAGCATGAGTTAACTCCTCCGGGTGCTTGGGCCCTATACCCGATCCCCAGCTTGTTTTCACCCCAAGCCCACCAGGAATTGGGTCTTTGGCACCAATAGTCACTCTGGAAAGATCGGCTTAGCGCCCAAGAGGACTAGGCATGGGTGGCTCCCCACCCACAGCCCAGAGGACTAGAGACCAGGAGCAGGGGGACATGCAGAACCCAGAGACAAAGCATGGAGTCAAGGCCTCTCAGCAGCAGGACTTGGGAAGGAGGCCGCCTTCCCTCCCCCGGCCCCACCCCAGCAACTGAAGGACTGGCTCAAACTCCACTCTGCCTTGGTCCCGAGGTGGTCTGGCCAGTAAAAGCCATGGTTCCGGGCGGCCCGCTTTCTCTCCCTCAGGGATCCAGATACATCATCTCCTTTGTTCCCTGCCAGTGCTGTGGGGAGGCAGCCTGAATAAAGCATGATGTACTCAAGACAAACACCGCAAGTCTACCAGGTGCTGGGCTGGCAGGGAGGTGGTAAGGACACCGAGTGGCCATCACCCATGGGGCCTCTACACCGGCTGGGTCCACTGGAGCAGGGCCTGCCTTGGTTTGGTCTCCCAGATAGTCCTGTTTTGCATCTCATCAGCTGTGAGATATGAAAGAGGGCTCCCCTTTGGGTGAGTGAAAGATGAGGTGCCCCCCACTAAGGGCTCATCCCCCTGAGGAGAGGCAAAACTACCACCAAGCTGGTGAGGACAGGTGGAAGCCCACACACCCAGCAGTCTCAGGGCAGACATCCAGGCTAGGGCACACAAGCCTATCAGTCCTGGGTGTGCAGTGGGACACGCTGTGACCCATCTGGGCAGGGGCTTGGACCTATGAACTGTGCATCCACCCACACTCAGCTGGAAAACAAAGGATGGGGGACTCGGTGGGTTTCTGGAAACAGCCAGCTCGTGGAGAGGAAAAACTTCCCACCAACAGGTGAGGGGGGTCCTGTTCACCCTGCTGCCCCCAGTGCTGGTGACGCTTAGCGCGGCTGATCAGAAGGAACTTAACAATCACCAGGCCTTTCAGCACCATCTTTCTCACTCGAGCTCGCTGCCCATGCACCCTCACCTTGCCCAGAACTAATGGCAGCCATTCCACTGGGCATCTTCCCAGGGAGGTTGCCCAAAGCCTTGTATTCAGGGATGGAGGCTTCCTGGGACAGAAAAAGTCCCTCAGTAGGACAGGCTCAGGCCAAGCAAGGCATCCCTTTGTGCTTTGTCCAGGAGACAGAGGGAGGGCAGTACCTTTGGTCCTGGGGTCACAGGCAGCAGGGGCTATGAAGGGTGCCGCTGGTAAAGCAGAACAGACACAGCCAGGGCAGCCAGGCCAAGGGGACCTCCACCTCCCTTCCGGCCCCAGAACAGAGGAAAGTTGTGCTTCTCCTTCATGACTCCTGGGGACAGAACTGGGAGGTTAGAGCCAACAGAACCAGTTGCTCTGGGGTGGGGATGCCACACAGCCAAGGCTTCGTGCAGGGCTAGATGGAGATACTGACATGCCACCCTTGGTATTTGGAGTCTTCAAGGTGTAGGGCCAGAACAAGTCACGGGAAGAAAATCAACAACAAAAAGAGCAAGACACAGCTGTGTGGGGAGCCAGGAGAGCTGGATACGCTTCTGAGCCTGTGAGGGTCCCAGCTCTGGAGGCCTTGTTGCAGGGAAACCCAGAGTGGGTCTTGATGTCCTGATGCCAGGTTGCGGCAGAAAAGTTGGGTTCCCGGAAAGGACTGGGAAACTAGAGGAGCCCAGCCCCAGCCAGAACCAGTGCCCTAATGTTTAGGGCTGAAAGCCTATCTTATAGCAAGAGAGAAGGAAACCCTAAGATGGATCCAGATTACTGTTTGAAAGAACTTTCCAAATGGAGGTTGGCAGGACCCATGGCCTTTGTGCCACTGTGGGAGGGCTAAGAGGAGGAACTTGGGAGACCTGAGTCTTTAGAGCCATAGTGCCAGGACCTGACCCTTTGGAAACCGTGCAAGGGTCAGTGAGAGCCCCCATTTGCACTCTAAGCCAGTGATCCTGGTTCAGGTCCCAGCACTGCCCCAGGCAGAAGACCCCCCAACACAGCCCTCAGCCCATGGGTCAGTGGAGACTGAAGAGGGGGGACAAGTCCAATGTTGGGGCTCCTCCTTCTGGGCCCCAAAGTTGTGGCTCCCCACCAAGGCCACATCTTCCAGCAAGGTAACCGGACAAGGAAGCAAACTAAACCACCCCCTTACAGCCTCCTCCAGGGCCCAGCAGACGGCAGCCAAGTGATTCCCTCTCACATAACCTTGGGGACCCAAAGGCCATCAGATTCCTGTCCAAGCACCCAGATTAGAAGTATACTCCTTGAGGACGGGCACCGCTTCCCACTGCTGACAGCATTTCCCAGAGCTGGGACCTGGCCCCTCCAGAGGCTCGGGGTCGGTGGAAGGTACAGAAACAGGTACCTGGTAGCTCAGAATTTAGTTCTGGTGTCACGGGATATGTGGTGGCTGGGAGGAGTCTTGTCTTCTCTACAGCGGTAAAAACTCGAAGTGTTCTTGCCCTGGCAATATCCATCCTTGGGAGGCATGGCCTGGATGTCTTGGGGAGAAGTTCTGGATAGATGTCTTGCCCTTCCAAGCCCACGCCACTACCTCACTGAACCCCCCTACTTCCCACTTTCAGCTGACCACATCCCCATGACCCCTAGGGTTATCCCTGGAGAATATGGACCCAGAGCCCTGGCAGGCTGCCTGAAGGGGATGCCCCGCAGAGAGCTGGGACTGGGCAGGGGGAAGAGAAGGGCCTCTTGGCCAAGTCTGAGCTCTGTTGGAGCAACCCCTCTGGTCTGGGGCCTGACAGAGGCTCCCGACCAGGAGGCTGGGCCTCACAAAGGCGAGGCCTGCCCCAACAGCCTGAGCAGCCAAGGAGCCCCTGGTGGTTATTGCAGATCCTCAGGGCGGTGACACCAAGTGCTGGCGGAGATTCAGCTCTTCGCTGGCCGTGCCTAGAGGGCTGCTCCAGATGGGGTGGGTGGGAGTCGGGGGCCAGCCGTCCAAGCCCCTGCCCTGGAGAGGCAGCGCTCAGGGTCAGGCTTGCGTTCCACCGTCCCAGCAGGAGGACAGGAGACTGACAACCCCTCTCCCAGAAACCAGGGATAACACCACGCCTCCAAAAGTCTAGTCCAGATCAGGGTCCTTCTGGAGGTCCAAAGAGCGTGGCTGGTGTGGGGCTGGCAGGGACCCTGCCGCCCCCAACCCGGGTTAGCAGCCTTCCACCTTGATGTGCAGGATCTTAGAGAAGCCGGGCCTCCGCCGTAGGGCCTGCGGACCAAACCTGAGTAAGTTCCCCTTGGGGCAGGCAGGCGGAGCCCTCCCTTCAAACACCCAGGTCACCAGTCCCAGCCGCGGGGTGCCCTGGGGGTTCTTGATCAGAGCCAGCTGCTCACCTGGAGCTTTGTTACCATGTCCTCAAACAGCTTCTGGGCCTCAGGACTGCTGGGCTCTTTGAAATAATCGGCAATCCCAATCTGAACCACAATGGACTTGAGGTTCCGGCAGATGCCTAGGAAAAGGTGAGTAAGGTGGGGCCCACGTCTGACCTGGGCGAGAGGGCTGTCTTCTCTCCTCTTACCAATTAATGAAATCAGAACACTCTGAGAGACAACCGTGTGCTAGGCGCTGGGAGCAGATCCATGCTGCCCCGGGCTACCCTGGGCAAGGAGACAAAGAGGGTGAGGTCCCAGAGCACAGGTTATGGTGGACTCTGGGAGGACGAGTGGATGATAGCCAGCTGTGAAGGGGTTCCAGCGACTTCGCTGGCAGAGGGGACCGTTGTGCTACCGTCTGGGCATGCGGAGATGAACTACAGGGGCAGAGTAGCTGAGGCACAGCTGCTGGGTCTCGGCCAGCCAGAGCACCGGAGGAGCAGAGGCGGGGAGCAGAGGGCTTAAGGGATTGGATGTTGCCATGAAGTCAGGGGAGGAGGAGCAAGAAGGTCAGGAGGCTGAGAGGATTCTAGAGGTTAAGATTTTGGAGGCCAAGCAGTTAGTTCTGACGGTCAGCCCGGGGCAGGGCCATGAGATTGAAGGGGAGGGAAGAAGAGGATCCTGGCGATGATAAGAAAGTCAAGGAACCTGCAGTGCTCAGGATATGGGGTCCTGCCAGGGGCCAAATGGTCCCCCATGAGGGACTCACTTGGGTGTGTGCAGCTCAAGCTGGGCACCTGCATCCTTAATAAAGGTGGAGGAATCACAGGGAGGGAGTGGGGGCTAGAGGGAGGTAGGGGCCAGCAGAGGCGTGCTGAAGGCTTCACCCTGAGAATTGTCCTGGGGGGCTCACACACATTATCTCATTAATCTTCCCGCCCATTCAGCTTAGCATTCAGCTTTAAAGATGGGGATACAGACTCAAGAGAAGTACAGTAACTTGCCCAAAGTCACACAGCTAATAAGCGGTAAAGACAGAATGGACACGTAGGTCAGTAAGTTCCAGAACCCATCTGTTCAGCCCTGGCCCTCGGCTGGAGGCTCACGTGGGGGCAGATGGCAGATGACGCTGAACAGCCCATATCTCGGAGCACAGGGCAACACAGGCCCATTTGGCTGAACTGAACCATTCGGGTCAGATGCTGGCAGGCCTTCAATGCCACCCTGGCCTCAGAAGGCACTGGTGGCAAAGCCAGGGCTAGAACCCCAGTCAACCTGACCCCAGTGTTGGTGTTTGCTGACCAGGAGCAAGAGGGAGTTGGCTATGCTACTTGCTGACAAGACATGGTAAGAGGCAACAGTGGTACCCCACCTATGTTCCCCATCACTCACTGTTGAAATGCAGCAGGGCCTTGGGGGTTACGGGGGTGGCTGTGAGCACCAGCATCTCCAGGCCCTTCAGGCCTTCCCGGCAGACCTCAGCCGCCACCTCCTGGGTGATCTCCGACACATGGTCCAACTCCAGCACCTGCAGCCGCATGCAGTTTCTTGCTAGGAAGAGGGAAGGAGAGGGGAGGGCCTGCTGACAAACACCCAGGTCACTTCCTGCCACCACCCACACCATAGGCCAAGCCCTGCTATGATTTCACTGTTGCACCCATGCCTGCTTCCCATCACCCCCTACGCCAGCCCCACGGAGAGACTCACCGAGCGATGCCAGGCCCTGCACCCCACAGCCGGCGCCCCCGACCCCCAGAGCCCGGAGGTGGGGCCAACAGCGACCGATCATCTGTAGGCAGCGGTTACTGAATCGCATGGGCTGCTGGCTGGAGAATGGAGTGGAGGGAGGGTCGTCAGGGAGCCCCTGGCTGCATGCCATCCTAAGTCCGCTCCTCGGTCAGGACCCGCCCCACAGGGCGAGGGCCCCACCAACCACCCAACTGTTCAAGTCAGAAACCTGGGATCTTCCCTGACTCCTCCTCCTTCACTTCCTGCCAAGACCTGCAGATTCTGATTCCTCAACAACTCTCCAACCCACACTCAGACCACAATCAGCATTCATCTGATCATGTAGCTCGTCTCCCTGCCAGTTCACCCAGTGGCTGCACTCACTCCCACATTCTCTCAGTCGGTCATTCAACAAAATGCTTCTCAAGTCCTGCCATGACCAAGAACAACAGCTGGGCCAGAATTCACCTGCAGTGCGGGAGACCTGGGTTCGATCCCTGGGTTGGGGAGATCCCCTGGAGAAGGGAACGGCTACCCACTCCAGTATTCTGGCCTGGACAATTCCATGGACTATACAGTCCGTCCATGGGGTCACAAAGAGTCAGACATGACTGAGTGCCTTTCACTCACTCACTGGGGACACAGTGGTGACATATAGACATGGACCCTGCCTCCAAGAGGTATGCAGTGTAGGGGAAGACAAAGGATGCTACCAGTCTGATGTAATCCCATTTGTTAAGATCTATAATCCCCCAATGGCTTCCCAGTGCTTTCTAGATAAATGCAAAAATCTAAATCTCTTAGGCAAGACCTGACCTTGGCCCAGCCTTCCTTTCCACATTCACTGCTTGTTGGGCCCTGCCCACCACTCACAGCAAACCTACTTCATCACTTAACAATCCCCAGCGGCTGCCATGTGCTCTGTACCAGGGACACAGAAATGGACATTCACACCCTCTGCCCCAAGAAACATGAGTCTGGTGTAGACTGACACATAGAGAAATTATTGTAAAATTGACTAGATAGGGGCTAGGACAAGGTGCAAGAGGAATGGAGACAGGGGAGCAGTGACAAATTCTGAGTGTCAGTGATGGGATACTGGGGACCCCGGAGGCAGTGTCATGAAGAGAGTCTTGCAGGGCACACACAGGGAGTGAAAAAGCCTGGCAGTTTGAGAATTCCAAGTAGAGCGATGAATGATCTCACACCCTGGACTCTCTGAAAACCAGCTCTCTTGTGGATTATACACTGACCTCCCTAACTGCCTTTCTCGTGTCAAACAAAGCTGGCTATTTCAGGCCAGCGTTTCTGAACACTCGCTGTGGGCTCTGCAGCCTTTAGGCACACATCTCATCTGAGCCAGCTACAGGCTTAACGAGATCCACAGATACTTGATACCACTTTCACTCTGCAGTTGAGAAACTAAGGCATGACTGGGTAGCCCAAAGTCACACTGCCCGCAAGCCAGGCCATGACCCCACGTCTGATTCTGAAGCCTAAAGACAGACTGATGAATGTGAATCTGTCACCCCAAACAGCACATGGAATGGGCCCAGGTCTGCTGGGTCCTCAGCCCCACTCACCACCCTGCCCATCCCCATCACTGCCTCTGCTCACCAGGGGTGAAGTGGCGCCACCTGGAGGGAGACGATCTCTCTGCAGCCTGCGCCCAGGGCCCAGATGACCTCATGGCCCACTGGGTCTGTGGCGCTTCTGTTGAAAAGACAAAAGCTGGGGCCACCCACTCTGGAGGCCTCTGCTCCTTTCCTTTGGGCTGCAGAGCTCTTGGGTCCCTTTGCCCCAGAGCCCTGCGGGGAGGGGGAAAAGGTATGCGTATGCAGAGCCCAGGGATCCCTCGGGCCAAGGCCTCGCTTCCAGCAGTGGGGACCCACCTGTAGGTGACGGCCTGCAGGGCACGGCAGTAGCAGCTAGCCAGCCACAGCGAACGGTCAGTGAGGATGTTGGGGCAGTGGGAGATGCGCAGGATCAACAGATTTCCCCCCGCTGCCTTCAGCAGAGACTCCAGGCCTGCCTCCAAGCAGCCCCTGGGGATGGCCAAGAAGTCAGGGCACTGTCTGCAGCCAGGTCCTCCTCCGGGAAGCACCCTGACATCACTCTGGGTCTGCAGTCCAGGAGCGGTCCCCCCAGCCCCACCCCATGGCCTCACCGGGTACTCCGGGCATACTCCTCTTTGCTCTCCTTCTTGCCCCGCTGCCGGGGCTTCAGGTTCTGCAGTGTCAGCGAGTGGGCTTGGGTGCACCACTGAGCCAGCATTGCCAGGAACTGCAGGGAGAGAGGAGATATCTGGGTATAATGGGATGTGAGTCTGGTTGGTGGGAGATGGACCAGCCCCAGGATGGGAGGCCTCAGGAGAACATTTCGGGGAGCCAGGTTGAAGCTGGGGTGTGGTAAGGGTTACCACCTTACCAGCCCTTGCAGGGCTAGACTTTGCCAGGGAAAAGATGGGGTCACAGCAAGGGTGACTGGGAGAGCAGGATGGCAGAGAGGGACAGGCACCTTGGAACAGACGCGGGCATTCTCGAGCAGCACCCGGGTCCAGACGGCGGGGTGGCGGGCCACGAAGCGCCAGTCCCGGCAGACCTCGGCAGCGTGTAGCAGAGTGCGTGTGTCCAGATAGGTGAAGATGCAGAACAGGGCTGCTCGCATCTTGAGGATCTCCGGGCTGATGACCTCATTGGAGCGGGAGGGGCTGCCCCTCTCAGCTCGCCGACCCCGCCCACTGCCTCCCTCCGGGCGGGCTGCACAATACCACAGGGTCAGAGGTCAGTGGGGGGGTTATATAGGCGGGGAGCTGGGGTAGGGCAGGAACTGCAGGAGGAATGCGCTTGACAGAACCATGCTGGGGGACCAGAAACTGGCAAGGAGGGACAAAGGGTCTCTGCTTCCCCCTCCTCTGCCTTATCCCCCTCCCTAATTTTGCAAATTAGAAAAAGGTGGCCCTTCCTCAAGTGAACTTTCTTTTTGAGGTCATATATCATCACACAGTCCAAAGTCATCCCCTAGAGGAGGCAACTGAGTCAAGACTGGAGGAAGGAAAGGGTTTGGATAGAAACCGTGCATCTGTGAACAGAATGCAGGTGAGAAGTTGCCCAAAGCAGTCACCAGGCACAGCCATGCTCCCTGACCTGAACTTTCAGCCCTGGACCCACCCACATACGCATGTGGCCTTGTATGGATATGGGAGAGGGCTTGCCCCATTGACTCCTGGCTTCACTTTGAACTCTCAACTCCTCTCCTACGAATGTCACGGGAACGGATCCCCGTGTCCCAGCAGCTCCTGCCCTAAGCCTGCAGGACCCTGTACATGTGGGAAGTCTGGAGCAAGGGGAGAGGCGGTGCAGGAGCCCAGGAGATTTACTGCCTCCCCTGTGTCCCCTGAGAGCAGTCAGCACCACGGAAAACCCGGCCTCTCAGAACCCACCCCCTCAGGACTCACCAGAGAGCCGGCAGCTGCTCACCGGCCCAGCCATGGCAGGCCCAGGGCGGGGGACATCCGAGGGGCCCTCAGCCTCTGACTCGGTGGTTCGGGAGCCCACGTCGGAGACGTCACCTTCCTCCCCTTCCGTGCTGTGTCGACGGGGTCTGCGTTGCCAGTTCTGGATGGCCTGGCGCCGCAGTCCAGAGCTGCGAGGGGGCTGGGCCCGCTCCGAGCCGCCGTTGGCAGCCTGGACCCGCGTGCCCAAGCCCCCGGGGCCGCTGTCCTCGGGGGCCCCCTCTTCTGGCCGGGGCAGCTCCAGACTGTCACTGTCATAGCAACCTGAGCTCTGAGATGCAGCTGGGATGCGACTGGAGGCCCTGGGGTGGGGGGTGGACCAGACTGTGAGGAGCAAGGGGTCCTAGGCCTGCCCAAAAGCTCCAGGCCACCTACCACTGGCCAATGGCAATCCACCCACCCTACTGTCCAAGAGTCCCCTCTGAGTGTGGAAAGGCAGACAGAGGTGACCCAAGGAGGATGAGGGGAGGAGGAGAAGCCAAGCCCCAGAAGGGCCAGCAGACCAGTGGATCTTTCTAGGCGAGGGTGGGCTGTGCGGGGACGGGCCAGGCCCGTGGCTTACCCTGTGCTGGGAGAGGAGCCATGCCGGGACACTGCATACGTGCTAGGCATGGCCGGGCCTGCGTGGTGTTCTCGCTGTGCGCCCCCAGAGAGGGAAGGAAAGGCAGGAGGCAGAGGGGGCCAGAGGATGAGAAGCAGTGGGAGAAACAGGGTACAAGATGGAGATCAGAGATGGGGGAGAAGAGAGAGAAAAAGAAAAACAGTTGGGAGAGATGGACAAGCAGACAGACAGACAGCCCAGAGAAGCTGGCTCACCAGCCCCCTCCCGGTGCCCACCACGCACCCCAGACCCCGGCTTGTGGCTCCTGGGCTCTCATTTGCAGAGACGGGCAGAGGTGAGCCCCTGCCTGAGGCCTGGGGTTGCTGGGGGGTATCTCACTACAGCCTCAGGGAGGGGCTCCCCTATTCCCGGACCCCTACTTCAGGCCTGCAGTCTGCTCATGGGGAAGAGCCAAAGAAGGAAGCACGGAGTATCAGAGGGGGATTCAGGCATGCATGAGGCAAGGTGGTAGGGGTCAGATGTGCAGGCAAAGGAGGGAAGGCAGGTGGGCACTCACCGTCCTGCCTGGGGCCCGAGTGCTGGGCCCAGCACCAGCTCCCCCACCTCCGCGGCCCAGGCTGGCACTGGGCGTGCTGCCACAGCTGCTGCTGATGACTTGCAGCTGCCGCTCGGCCCGGTCGGCCCGCTCAAGGAGCTCCTCGATGAACTGCTGCAGCCGCAGCTTGGCACTGGCCTCCCGTGCCGCCGTCTCCTTCAGGAACTGGTCGATCTGCACCACCTCCCTGGGCCCAGAGCAGTCTCTTACCCCAGTGCCCTGTCCTGGCTGCCCACCCACCCACTGGAGGAGACCCTGAAGAGTAGGAAGAGACGAGGGCAAAGCTGGCAACAGTGTCTGCTCATGGTCACATAGGTACATGCAGAACACACCCAGGAACACTGCCCACACAACAGCGCATAGAGAAATGCATACGTTCACACCCCACCAACCCAGACCCAAGCACATAAACAGACACCCCTGCTCCCCAGAGAAGTGCTCACAGGCATGTTCAGTCACACACAGCCACCTCCTCCCTCCAGAAGCCCAATCAGGGGCACACACAGTCCACACAGCCCAGTAGCCAGCCCCACACACTCATGTACACAAATTCATATAGCGTTCATCCACAGGCACGCACAGGCTGAGGCACAGTCCTACCAACACATTCAAACACACACACATACACATTTTCAGAAATGTTCTCAGATGCAGAAAAGCACACTTATAGTTGCACAACCTCCAGGAGCTGCACAGACACACAACATACTTAAAAGAGACATGTGAGTATTTACTCTCACATGTTCATAGTCATTCATGCATCCATTCAACATGTATGGGCACCTTCTAGGCACCAGGCACCGTTCTAGGTGTTGGGGCTACAGCAGTGAACAAAGCAGAAAAAAATCCCTGCCCCCATGGGGCTTATCACCATGGGGACAGATGACATCTATGTACTTCATAAGTCTACATTTCAAGACCAGAGGAATGAGGATAAGCCCAGCAAAGGCTGAGAGGAAGCCAATAGAAAGAGATGGAAATTCCAGGAGCACACTCTAAGCACACCTTGGGTTAGAAGCCAAGTTAAAAGATATGTTTCAAGGATCAGCTGTGTCAAATGGCTGCCAAGGGGCCAAGTAAGATGATGACTTGGTCTTTGTAACATGAAGGTCATTGATGACACGGAGGATAATGATGGAGGTGGACACCTGATCAGATGGGGTTCAAGTGGGGAAAGAAATCGAAGACAAGTAGAAACAATATTTTCAAGTTTTTCTCTGAGGAGAGAAAAGAATGATACAATAGATAGGAAAAAACCTGAGAAGAGCAAAGGGAAAATAGAGAATTGAGCCTTGTCTTTGGGTTGGCAGAAGAGTCTGGTGTCACAATCAGGAAACAGCCTTGTGAAGGAGGAGAGAGAAGGAAAAGAAAGACTCACACACACGAACGCGGCCACACTGTCATGGTCTCGGAGTCCTGAACACACACCTTCACGCCACTCTTGGCCCCACGCGCACCACCATTACATGCCAGTGGCCACAGGGCCCGTGTAATTCGGCCGCACACACAGCCACACTCACGATGGTGGCGGGACCACAGTGACGCCATCACCGACCCTGGTCCTTTCGCGGACACACCCACCCAGGGGGCCCCTTGGGCCACTCACTGCTGCTTGCGGCTCAGCTCCTGCTCTTTGTGCACCAGGTCCTGCTTGAGCGAGGCCAGCAGCTCCACACTCACGTCCACCTGGCGCGAGAGCTCGGAGGCGCGCTCCTCCAGCTCCTCCTTCTCCCGCCCCAGCCGCGCGCTCTCCTGCCGCGCAGTCTCCAGCTCCGCCGCCTTTCGCTCCAGCTCGGCCTGCAGCCGGCCCACCTGGCCCGCGATCTTCTGCTCCACCTCCTCGCTCAGCCGCTCCAGCCGTCGGTCCACCTCCAGCTTCTCCAGCGCCCGGATCTTGAGGCGCGCCAGGCCCTCTTCGTAAGCCACGTCGGCGGGCGAGGGAGACGCGGGCGAGGCGGACGCAGGCCCGGGGCAGGGGCCGGGCCCGGGCCCGGGCGGTGGTGTCGAGCACGCCGAGGAGGCCACGGACTTGCGGGCGAACAGCTCCCCCAGCGGGATCTCGATCTCGCGGAGCGCGTAGCGCGCGGCGGGCACGAGGCCCGGCTCCGCCAGCTCCTCGCAAGGCAGGCCGGCCGGCACCAGGTCGCCGGGAAAGTGAGCGAGGGGCGCGTGGTGGTGATGGTGGT
Organism: Cervus canadensis; assembly: GCF_019320065.1. NCBI lineage: Eukaryota > Metazoa > Chordata > Mammalia > Artiodactyla > Cervidae > Cervus > Cervus canadensis. Next base: position 10,863,205 of record NC_057390.1, on the reverse strand, counting down.
GCAGCAGGTGTGGCGCCGCGGGCGACGGCCCGACCGCCTGCTCCTTGCCCTGAAAGGACGTGCTCTCGAAGACCTCGCGCCGGGCGCCCGGCACGGCCAGCAGGGCGGCGGGCTCGGGCGCCAGCGGGAAGGCCGCCGCGGCGCCGTCGCAGATGCTGTTGGTCTTGGAGAGAATGTAGAGCGTCTCGTACGTGTGGCTGTACTCCAGGTGCGCGCGCAGCGACGACAGGCTCCGGAAGCGCTTGTGCTCCCCGCAGCGCGGGCAGCGGTAGGGCAGGTCCAGCGAGGCCATGGCCCCGCTGCCCCCGTGGCGCCCGGGCTCCACCGCGGCCGCCCTGGAGGTCAGCCCGGCGCGCTCATGGGGGGACGCGGGCGAGCCCCCCTGAGGAGTCAGGCAGGCTCAGGGCGCTGGCAGCCAGGGGCAAGGAGGCTAGAAGAGAGGGGAGCAAGCCTTAGGAGGGTGGTAGCCCTATCCACCTCCAACCCGTATCCCCCACCCTTGACGAAACTGACTTCCCCAGAAAACACGTGCCCACAAGAGAGGGGCAAGGGGAGACCAATGGCCAGACCTGCCAGAGGAGACTGGCCTGCTCCAGTATCTGCGTGAGGACTGTGCATGTGTGAGAGTGAGAAAGAATGAGAATTCTCTAAGGGGAGGGCGGGGGGGAGGCAGTAGTTTTATTTAAAATGGGAACAACCTGGACATAACCGAAGTGCCCATCACTAGTAGAATGGATAAATCGTGCTATATTCATAATGGGATAAAAGAAAGGGAAAGTGCGGTCGCTCAGTCGTGTCCGACTCTTTGCGACCCCATGGACTGTAGCCTACCAGTCTCCTCCGTCCATGGGATTCTCCAGGCAAGAATACTGGAGTGGGTTGCCATTTCCTTCTCCATCATAATGAGATGTTACCCAGCAATAAGAAGGAACTGTTGGTACATGGAACATGGATGAATCCATTTAATATCATGCTGCATGACAGAAGGCAGACTAGAGTGCATACTGTTGGATTCCATACACATGGAGAACAGACTAAACGGATCAGGACAGAAGTCAGAATAGAGGTTACCTCTGGGGCCCATCTGGACTAGAAAGGGGCAGGAGGTAAGTTTATGTGATGCTGAAAATGTTCTTTATCTTGTTATAAGTGGTGGCTCTACAGGTATATACATAAAGTTACACAGTTTATACATACGTACACTTAAGTTTAGTGTACTATATGTACCAGCTGTATGTATGTTATATCTCAAAAAAAAAATGCTTATTTCCATGTCTTGCAACCACACTCATCAAACCAGCTGGACTACTGGTACCATGCTGCAGTGACCAAGATATCACCTCACTTGACACTGATGATATCAATGTGTATATGTCACTGCTTCTGTCCCACTGTCTCTCATCCCTGCTCTGCCCTTTCCTCCAAGGGCCATGATATTTGTCTTCAGGTTCCTTCTGGCACAAGTCACCACCCTTCCTGGCATTCCACTCCTGGGCACCCTCAGCTCCTGCTGTCGATCCTGCCTCGTCTCTGGCTTCCAATCACCCTTCCCCTGCCTCGTGGGCTCTCTACCCTGTAACTGGCCTTCAGTCACCTCGGCTGTCACTGTGCCGTTTCAAGTCACAGGCCATCTGCTAATCAGACAATGTAGTTGTCATCAAAGGTCTTCACCTACTTGGTCCCTTGGATGATACCACTGACCGCTCCATGTGGGCAGGCTGCCGTGAAGCTGTCCTGTTTGGGTTCTCTAACCTTTTCTTCTAGCTGTCTTCCTAATCGTCCTGTCTTCTGATGGGAGGTATGCCTTCATGCCCTCTTTGCCTCTATCTAGTTCACTCCCACAGTCTGGTTCACTCATATCTTTAAGCCTTACTGTCAGCTCCACCTCGCCATCCTGACCTACTCTTAAGTTCCATTTGCCTTCTGGCTTTACACCTGGGTGTATGGATGGATGCCTGTTCTCTATGCCAGCCCAGCACCCAGTCCTCCTCCTGGCAACAGCGCCCTGCCTGGACATTGGGGAACCATCCTTTCTTTCCCACTTTCTCAGCCCATGTGGTCTGAGTGGGAGCCGGTGGTGTCAGAGTGTGATATTGGCCTGGCCAATCAGAGTCCTGAGATGGGCACAGATCACCTAACTTGAGTCAATGAGTCATTTCTCCAGGACTTCTCTGGCATTACTGGGGAAAGCATCCTCTTTGGGCTCAGCTTTCTAAGTGCAGGGGCAGGCCAAGCTGTGAGGGCCATCTTTGTCTCCTTTGGGAGGAACCTGGCAATGAAGCCAATACAGAAAGGTAGGACTGAGCCGGAGAAAGAGCGATTCCTCACACAGTTTGAGGTCCTGGTCTGTTCAGTTAGGTGAGCCAGTCAATTTCCTTTTCTGCTTTAGCCAGTCTGTGTTACCTGTACCAGGAAAAAGTCCAAACTCAGAAATTAGATTCAGAAATCAAATTTTTTTGAAAGAAGGAATTAGCTGAACTAAACAGGATAGTACCGCTTCGCCTGTCTGCTACACAGCAGCAAAGCAGCCGACTAAACTCTCCCACTGCCTCTAGAGGTGAGCTAGAACTTTAGGGGACCTGTAGAAAAATGTCCAACAAGAAAGAGATACTTTGGCTGGAAGGGGCTCATCTGAAAGCAGAAAGGAAGAAAATGCTGCTATGCCCAGAGAGGCCCTTTCTGCCTGAGGCCAGTAATTCAATAGGGCTGAGAGTCAGATAATTAAGAGCCAGTTCTTGCTGCTAGCTAAAGTCAGCTCAAGCAAAGACAGACAGGCTGGAAACACAGAGGGAGACAAACCTGGAGCCTCACAGGCTCTTGACTCCTCAGGCCCTCTTGAACTCCTCCCAGCTCAACAGAGGCCACCGTGGCTTCCATTACAAGCAGGCTTCCAGGGGGCTGCAGCTTGAGGAAGAAGGGGCAGAGAGCTCTGCCTCTCACCACAGACTAGGAGTTTCATTGTCCTGCGGCAGAGCCCTACTAGAACCACAGAACCATGGTCTCCTGGGACAGGCAGAGCACCAAGATCTGTTGCTAAGAGACAACTCCTCCTCCTCCCCCAACACCATCACCAGGGACTTGATTCAAGAATTATAACTTTCAATGAGGTCTCTGGTTTGGTTAACAGCTCTGGGGATGGCTGAATGCAGACTGACGGAGAGCTTTCTAATGATTAAAGGGATTGTATTGCCAGGAAAGCCCCACAAACCTGGAAAACAAAGGCCAAGGATTACTCAACCCCTGAAGTTTTCCCGCCCCCAAATTTGTACCAATGGGAGGTGACCCCTCAAAGCCCCTTGTGCACATGGCCACAAAGCATGAAGGATAACGCAGGCTCTCAAGACAGCAGAACCAGAGCGGCTGCTAGGTGGGCCAGGGCACCTTGTCCACACTGACTGGTCAAGCTTGTGGTCCGGGCTATGGACCTGTGACCCCGCAGTGTTCTCCCTCACCTCCCCACTTCAACAGGAAGGGTTTTGCTCTTTCATCTATCCGACTTTTCCTCCATTGTTATAGTTTGGCCATAAATGGAAAGACCAGGAGGGGCTAGCTCAATACCATAAGAGACAAGACTTGCATTGGGGCTGGACATAGTAAGTGGGGGGGAACTTGGAGCGTCTCCTTCCAGAGATGGGACAAGTGTGTTTTGAGTTTTGTGAGGGCTAATTGCAGTATGATAAAACAGGAAAATTTTAAATTATATGAGAAGGGGGATCTGTTTAGATCTTGGACAGAGGTGGAAGGGAATGGACATTTGTTGGTGTTGCTGCTCAACTCCAGTCCCCCCTTGGTAGGTACACACCTCAGTTTTCCCTTGGAGAACTATTCCCCCTCTGAGTCAGTGTTGTTTGGCTGACCTCACCGCCAGGCTCCATGAGCTTTTTCAGGGGAGCTCATATGACCTTGGCCTTTTCATCAGTCACAGCTGTCACTTGGTCCTGGGCACGTTTCCTAGGCCAGGCCAATACAGCCCTTCCAGGATCTGTGCAAAACTGGCAGGATGTGAGGCTGGAGCTGCCGGTGGCCCTTTCTGCCCTCTCTTTGGGCCAGGTAAAGAAAAAGACTCCTTATGACTCCCCTGAGCCACAGAGCCAGATGTGCCGAAAACTTTAACCCAGGACTTGTCAATTGCGTGAGGCAGCAAAGATTTTTTTGTAGATCAAATAATCTGAATTGGTTGCCAGGAATGAGGCTCTAGAATAACACAATGACCCACAGTGTCAAAAGACAAACCTTGGACTTCCCCTGACACACTCCCCAGCATCCTTTTTTCTTTCCCTCAACAGTGCCACTCGCAGCCCTGGCCATCTCAATTCTGCTCCCTGTTAACCATCAGGACTGGCTGATTTTTCCTTTGAATGCTCTCAACACAACTGTTCTCTTCTGCTTCATGCTCCCCCCACCCCTGGAAGTGCCCGAAGTCCAGTCTTCGGTCTCACAGCTCTCTAGCATCCTATATGAGGTACCACCAGATGCCTCTGATATGAGATAACTCCTGTTCATGATCTTTCAATGGTGCCCATCGTCTGTCAACTGCAGCCAAATTCCACAGCTTCATGCTTTGGCTTTGATGTAGTCTTGCCAATTTGAAAAATGGCCTGGCTGTTTCACTTGCATTTTTTGGGTTACTAATGGCTGGACATTTTTTCCACAATTTATCAGTCATTTATATCTCTTTGGTGACTTGACTGGGTACTACTTTGCTCATTTTTGTACTGAAGGTTCATCTTTGCTTATTGATTTGTAAAGGCTTTTTATAATATTGATCTTTTGTCATTTATAAACTGCAAATATTTTTTTCTTGTGTTGATTGGCTTTTACTTTTGTTTATAATCTTTATTGACATGCTAAAGCTTTAAAGTTTGCATCAGTAAAATCTTTAGGATTTCTCATTTTGTTGTCATTCTTAGGAAGTCCAACCCTACCTAAGGATTATATAAATAGTTATATTATGTTTCCTTTTAGTAATTTGTGGTCTCCCTTTTTTTTTCAGTCACTCAGTCATGTCCGACTCTTTGCAACCCCATGGACTGTAGCCTGCCATCCTCCTCCATCCATGGAATTCTCCAGGCAAGAATCTTTTGTGGATAGCCATTCCCTTCTCCAGGGGATCTTCCTGACCCAGGAATCAAAGCCAGGTCTCCTGCATTGCAGGCAGATTCTTTACCATCTGAGCCACCAGGGAAGCCCCTGGTCTTTTTTTTAAGTTCAGAACATTTTTAAAATTAAGGGCTTTGAACAAACAACAATAATATTATAAACACAATGACTGGTAGCATACAAATACTTCAGGGTCTGTGGTTTCCTTTCATACAAAGGCGTTTTCATCCATCTAGAAATTTTTGATATGCATAGTGAGACAGGGATTAAAAAACTTTTTGTTATGGACATTTTCACACATATCCCAAAATAAAGAGAATATGATGATAACTCTTATGTACTCATCATCTAGCTTCAGAAATTATCAGCTCATGGCCAGTTTTGTTCATCTGTACACTGTTCTCTGACTTCACACCTCCTCCACCTCCACCACTGGATAATTTTGAGCAAGTCCAAGTTATTGTATTATTTCATCTAAAAGTACCTTAGTATGTATAAGACAACTTAACATTTGTTTTAAAAACTAAATATTAGTCACTTATTATCACAATATTATCGTCTTTTTATGTCTATTAAAACTCAAAAAAGTAGCCTTGAGAGGTAATCCAAAAGATTACCAACTGAAAAGACCAACAAAGTAAATATTCCTCTGGCAAATCTATTCACAGAGAAAGCAAAAGGAAATAAGTGCTGTGGCAAAAAGAAGGATATAACCACTGACACAGAGAAGATTTTTTAAAGTTACTGAAATGCTACCAGGTACAACTCCTGGCCCAAATTTATGAAAATCTGGATTAACTGACTGCTTTTCTAGGAAAATATAAATGATCAAAATTGACTCAGGAAGAAATTTTAAAAACCTGACTAGACTAATGGTTATAGGTAAAACTGCAGAAGTTGGCAAAGTGATGAGGGATATATTATAAGGAGAATGTGGTTCACACACACACACAGCTGCTCAGGAACAGGGTTATTCTTCAAGCACATTCAGTCCAGTGTCTGAGCACCCGTGTTTGCCTGTCTGTCCCAGCTAAGTTCCTTCCTGTGGGGGAATCTCGCCTACACAGCACCTTGCTAGCCAGGCTTCTTGAAGATCAGGGGAAGGTGTAATCCTGGGGGCACAGGTCTGAGTGTGGAGATGCAAGCTAGAGGAAGAATGGGGTCTCTGAAATCCAGGGTCTTCACCTGAGGCCCGCCCACCCCACAGTTTCCCTCCGTCTCCTGGAGCTGAGAAATGACTAAAAATCATTCTTAGGAATATTTCTGCCTAGATTTACCCACCTCCTCAGCATAAGCATGAAGCTTTGCCTGAACACAAGCAAGATGATGGAGGGAGGAGGGGAGAAAAGAGCAAAACAGAAATGTGGTCCATTCAAATTCCATCACAATCCTATATTGTGATCACCTGGACAGAACCATTAGAGAATTTCCTTAGTATTCTTGCCTGGAGAATCCCAGGGACGGATGAGCCTGGTAGGCTACAGTTCACAGGGTCGCGAAGAGCCAGACACGACTGAGTGACTTCACTTCACTTCACTTTGGGCTTCCCTGGTGGCTCAGAGGTTAAAGCGTCTGCCTCCAATGCGGGAGAGCTGGGTTCGATCCTTGGGTCGGGAAGATCCCCTGGAGAAGGAAATGGTAACCCACTCCAGTATTCTTGCCTGGAGAATCCCATGGATGGAGGAGCCTGGTAGGCTACCGTCCACGGGGTCCCAAAGAGTGGGACACGACTAAGTCACTTCACTTCACTTCACTTTGTATTCTTGTCTCCCCAAACCAGCAACCTCTGCAGACCTAAGACTTGCCTCCTTTTTCAGCCTGGCCCTGTCTCTTCACCATCCTTAGGACCTGTTATCTCCTTCCCTCATCTCAAATGTCTATCTCAAGTCTACTTTTAAGCCCAGCCCAAGGTTCTCTTTGAGTAGAAGACTCAATCAGAGGTATTAGCTTTTAAAAAATTTTTTAAATGGCTTTCCAGTATGTGAGTTTCATCTCCTCAAATAAGACCAACCATCTCAAAATGTGTGTCTTCTTTGGCTCTTGTCTACTGTCACATTTTCACATGTTGACTCTGCCAGAAACACTGATAATCTTGCATTGTCATGGCTTCCACTACCACGTGGTCACTGAGAGTTCCTGCAGTGAACAGTATTATTTTTATCTGCTTAGCAAGTCTTCTTCATCTTCTGTTAATAGCAACATCTCATCTTTCTTTTCGATGAGTTTCCCCTTCCTACTCCATGTTGGGGTTCTGACAGGGCTGCCAACCCTAGTAAGGTGGTCCCAGGCCTGACCAATCATAGTACCTGATCTTGTTCATAATGATTCCTCAGGCTGAGCCCACTGAACCCTTCTCTGGGAATTTATATGAAAGACTAAAGAGACCTCCTTTAGTCTTATATGAAAGACTAAAGTCTTTCTGGGATCACATGCTAAGGATGATGAAGCTGTCTGTGGCCTTGTGCAACTTCCACCCATCACAAGGAGAAAACTCATGTATGGTGGGGAAAAAAATGTGGCAACACTCAGAGGGAAGTCGAGTCAAGAGTTAGAGAGAGTCCTCACCCATTTTTGAGAACCTGTGTACAGTTATGCCCAAGACCCACTCATCCCTCTTTTTTCCAGTTATATGCATTAGTACATATCCTTTTTTGCTTAAAATAATTTGGGTTGGGTTAGATTTCTGTCACTTGCAATCAAAAGTCTTAATACTCATATAAATCTGTATTTCTAACCTAGAATCTCTCCTAAACACCATTCCAACATGAATTTATTCAACATCCATTTACTGAGTACCTACCATGAACCATACCAGGTGCTACTCTGGGGATGTTGAGGACACACAAACCTACAAAATCCAATCCTTGCCTTCAAGCAGCCTGTGATCTGGGACAGACTAAAGCATTGGATGGTGCAGTCATGAGATAAAGGCTATGTAGGAGACCGGCATAGAAGAAGTAGAAGGTCCTCTACACTAAGCTTGAGGAACTTGGGGGTTGGGGAACCCCTGGGAGGAAAATGTAAGCTCCATAAGAGTAGAGACATTATCTTTCTCGATCACTGCTATTTTCCCAGCACTGAACAACAGTGCCCACTAGTGCTCCGGAAATGTTTATGGAATAAAGGGAAGGCATGCGTGCACGCTCAGTTGCGTCCAACTCTGCGATCCCATGGACTGTAGCCTCCTAGTCTCTCTTCTGTCTGTGGGATTTTCCAGGCAAGAATACTGGAGTGGGTGGCCATTTCCTCCTCCAGAGGATCCTCCCGACCCAGGGATTGAAGCTGTGTCTCCAGCATCTTCTCTACTGTCAGGCAGATTCTTTACCGCTGGGCCAGCTGGGAAGCCCAAAGGGAAGGCGAAGACTTAATTAGATGTAGTTGAAAGAATGGCCTACAGGGGGCCAGGGTCAGGAAGAAGGCTGTAGGAACACAACATAGAAACCATTAGCCAAGGCAGCAGGGGTGTAGATTGGGAGAAGGCTGGATCTGGGAGCAATTTAGAAGGCTTGATGACAGAATGACTGTGGTGGGTATGAAAGGCGGGAGTCAAGGGTCAGGCTCAGGTTTGGGGTTTGAGGATGTACGTAGATGGGGATGAGGTTCAGTAAAGAGGGGAAATGAGTGAGGGCAGGTTTGCGGGGTAGAGTGAGTTTGGTTATAGATTTCATGAGTTTGTGGTTCCAGTGGGCCTTAGAAATATCTGATACATAGTTTTCAATATAGAGCTGAAAATATAGTTTTGGCAATTGAAGCTTAAAAACCAAAGTGGATGAACAGGACCAGGGAGAGGGTACAGAGAGAGGAGAGCAGAGAGGAAAAGGTGGATCCTGAGAGAGGCAGAGGACGGAGAAGAGCCAAGAAGTTCCTAAGAACCAACAGCAGAAATGGGAATTCTGGCAGGGAACCTTAGCGAGGAGGGGATGTCATGGATGGAAGGAGTATAGAAAACTGGAAACAACAGGAGTTGACCACTCAGGTCAGAGCAGAGGTGGGAAAGGTCCACTGGTGACTTCAGAGAGGGCCACTTGGATGAGCCTGGCTGCTGTGAATTGAGGAGGGGGTGAGGTGAGGATGTGAGTAGACAGTGAGTGGATGCAGAAAGCCCAGCTGTGAAGGGGAGGAGGCTGCATGGGAGAATGACAGACTGTACAAAAGACAAAAAACACCTGAACATATTTAAATGCTTCTTAGAGATAACCTAATTTTAATCTATACCATCACTTCCGCTAGCCTGGAGTTATCCATGCCTCAGACCTGTAATTTATAGCAATTCTTTTATTTTTTTTTAAACTGCTTCTAAGAAGCAGCAGAAAGCAGAGAGGACGAAATGGATGATATTTTAGTGTAGGCAGCTGAGTGCTTAATATGGCTAATAGTGAACTCACACCACAGTACTCACCCTGAAACCTGCTTCTTCCTCCTGTTTCCCATCTTGACCAACATGCTCATTGTCTACTCAGCACCCTGTGTGCAACCCCAATGCCTCCTTGAATTCTCAAGAGTCCCCCTCAGATCTCGTCAGTTGCTGACCTTTGTCAATACTATCTTCTAAATATTTGCCTCTATTTGTTGCTCTTCCTTCAGCCAAGGCCCCAGATCTCCTATCCCCCTCTGTCTGGATGCTGATACCATTTCTAACTGGAGTCTCTAACTCCTCCAGCTTTGAATTCTCATGGTTTCTCAAGAAGAGATGCAGTCATGTCATTCTTCTTCTAATAAAGACATCTCTGAAGGCAGGCCATCTTCTGAGAGGTACAGTCTACCCTGCCTGGCCGGCCCTCAGAGCCGGCTGGAATCTGACCACCACTCAGCTTGCCAGCCCCAGTTGATGCCCAGTGAGCCCTGCGGGGCTTAGCTTCACTGAGAAGCGCCATGTGACATTATATGCTTGTCTCTTGGCTCCTGCTGGTCCCTCTTTCTGGGACCCCCTCCACGAACTGGTGAATTCTGCAGGCTCAGCTCAGATGCTACTCTTTCCATGAAGCCTTCCACCCACTCCTCCAGTTCAAGTCACGTCATAACATGAATCGCTGCTCACCATAGCTCTTCACACATGGTAAACAGGTGTGAACACCTGGTAACATCACATACTGGATGGTCATGGACTTGTTCACACAGCTGATCCTATTCTTCACATACATTTGGAGGGCAGGGGCAATACAACTGACTCATCCTCACACCTTCCACAAACAGAGCAGACATGAGTATATTCTTGGAGGAATCACAATGAATAATGGAGGATGAACAGATTGATTTACATAACCAAAGTGATTTCCACCACTCTTCATCATGGAATGGGTGAATCTGGTTACAATTTAAATCAACCCAGGAATCCGCTTGTGTAACATATTCTTCCCTGGCTCTGCAAGTCACCGCTGGGAGGTCAGACCTTGATGTGTCTTCTCGACACCGTGGCTCTAGCAGAGCTCCAAGGTTTAGGACTTGTCTGCTTCATTCTATTTTATCCACCCAACAAAAAGATGTCAAGTAGAAGGCCCATGCCAGGCACTGAGGACACAAGACAAGATGACTAAGACAGTAACGCTGTCAAAGTGCTTGCAGTCTAACAATCAAAACAGTGAACATTTACCTACTAATTATTCTGGTGAGATAACATGGTTCTCATTTAGTGCTCAAGACAGTCCTGCCAAGAACATAGCATCATCATTTTAAGATGAGGAAATTGAGGCTCAGAACATCCAGACCATGTGTCCAAGACTAGTAAGTGACTGTTACAAACTGCTGCTTTGGTGGCACCCAATGAGCCATGCCTCCCAGCATCCTTGCCCTCACGTGGTCCTCTCCCACACTGACTCAGCTAGGCTATGTGACTTTGGCTGGTGGGACGTTAATCAAGCCTGATGCAAGCAAGGTTTGATAAGCAGTTGCTTAGAGTTTATCCTCTTGGAATAACTTCCCCTGGGGACCCAGCTGTCATGTAGAAAACTTGGGCTTGACTACTGGGTGATTAGATGCCGTGTGTAGAGAGGCACTGTAGGATGAAAGGCCACCTTTCCAGCCAGTCTCTCAACTGTATGCACCTGAGAAGAGCCAGGTGAACCCATAGTCACAGCCGGCCCACAGACCATAATAAATCATAAATCAGTATTATTTTAAGCCCCTGTATACCGGGGAGGTTTGTTACACACCAGAGAATAACTGAAACAGTGACAAGCTAGGAATTGAACCCAGCACTGTTTGACTGACTTCAAAACCACGCTCTTAGTTTCAATACTGTGTTCCTTCTGGTTGGGAGTGGCATGTCATACCAATACTATAATATTTATAGGTTGGCCCATAGTAGCACTCAATATGTTTATGTCGAATGAATGAAAAAGGGTGTGGTGGGCTACCAGAGAGATAGGAAAGTCCACAGAATTCAAAGGCAAGATGGCGGTTACCTTTCCACAGCCATGATCCCCTTTCCCACTACAATTATTCCAAGAACAAATAGCCCCTAAATCTAGAAATATGTGGATATCGCCAAACTCCCTCTGTTTGTCTCTTTCTCTGTTAAATTCAAATCAGGTAAAATTGAGAATTTCAAAGAGTTTGGTTTTGATGGTCATCCCCCTTTGCCCCCAACTCTCCACCAAGCCCCTGGCATCTTTTCTTCCTCCTATGTTGCTTTCTAGACCCAAAAGCTCTTTCTCCCTCTTTCCATATAAAATCCACATGCAGGAAAGCAGAGAAGGTGGAAATTACAGAAATGAGGAAGGAAGACTTGGATATTAGTAGATGGCATTACAGGCCAAAGACATGATACCCCAAGCTCAGTGCTTCCAGGAGCCATCTGCCAGCAGGTGGAGGAGGGGGAGGTAACTGGAGGTGTCCCTGTGGCTGGAGAATAAAGGACTGCCCCCTGAATCCCCCAAGAACACAGAGGCTCTGGCTGTCTCCACCTGGGGCTGTGGCCCAACATCTGTCCCTCTCAGAGTAGTCACTGTCACCTGGAAAAGACCCACGGGGGTCACTGCATCCAGTCCTCTGCTTCTTGGTAGCTCTGACACTGCCTTTTCCGTTCTAAGCTCCCCCTCACTCTCAGGCTCCTGCAAGCATGCACACACCTCCCAAGGTCACACACACATGGCTCCAGCACGGGGATCCCATACCCAGAAAACCACCTGGGTCCCCCACTGCAGACTCAACTAAGGAGAGAGCAGGCCCCACTCCTGGTCACAGGCAGAGGGTGGCGAGCGCTTACGGGCACCGTGGCACACACTGACATGCAAGCAATGCAGTGGGGCACACATATCCAGATCTCTGTGGGCACAGTCACCGGCAGAAGCACCAGGATGTGAGGAAACATGCGTGCACACGCATGCACACCTCGAGACCATCACACGTGCACACAAACCCTCCCACCCTCAGACACCCGCACAGGTGCCCAGCCAGGCCTCAACACCAACCCCCTCCCCCACCCCTTTGCAGAAGCAGGTGGAAAGGGCTGGGGTTTGAGGGCGCTCTTTCTCCTCCCTCCCTCGGGTCCCTGCTCTCCAAGGTCCAGAGTCCCAGTGGGGTTTGGAGCCCGCCCCGCCCCCCAACCTGGCTTGAGGAACGAATGGCGAGAGGGGGGATGGGAAGCCTGGTCTCGAATCGTTCTGATTTTAAGTCTTTATATTAACCCCTTCTTTGCCTCTGGCCTGTTCCAATCCCCCGCGGTCCGGGAGCCTCCCGGGCCTCCAGAGGGCTGTGGGGGAGAAGCAAGGGGAGGAGGCAGCGACTGGGGTCCTCCCTGCCTTCTCTCTAGGAGCGGTCCCGCAGCGCGCCCGCGACTCGCCCTTACCTCCTCCACCCCGCGACGAGGCCAGGCCCCGCGGCCCTCGGCTGGGGGTGCAGAGGCAGCCCCCGCGTGCCCGGGCCAGATGCAGGGCCGCCTCGGGGCCTCGGATCTCGCTCCCCTCCGCAGCCTCGGGTGGCCGCCGCGGCTGGCGCCCCCGCCTCCCTATCGGGGCGGGGGCGGCCAAGCCTCCCAGCCAGTCGCAGCGGGAGGGGCACACAAACAGGGTGGGGGAAGGATGGAGGAGGGAGGAGGGGGCGCGCGGCCGGAGGAAAGGAAAGGAAGGGGTAGGGAGGCGGCGAGGAGGTGGGGCAGAGCCGGCCCCTCCTCCGGGGCGGGCTCTCCTGCGAGCTGGGGAGCGGCAGATGCCGCCAGAAGCGGCTGCGCCGGGACCCCACGTTTTCCGCGGAAGGTGGCTTCGGTGGGGGAGGGGTCCGCGGCGCCGCCCTGGGGGTGCTAGGGCCTCTCCGGCCGAGCTCCTCCTGGGTCCCTGTCTTCCCTGGTCGCGGCACCGCCCAGTGCACTCCCCCTGCCCCAGACACCTCGGTTGTGACTTCTGCTGCCCACCTTTAATTCGAACCTCTCCGCCCTAACCCTACCAGTCCGGTTTGGGCCTGCTCCCACCCGGGGCAAACCCTGGGGTGCGGAATTCTATGGGTCTGGAAGAGGGCCGGCGCGCTGCGCTACTAAGATCTGCGCCACCGGCCCTATGCAGCCGCCAGGGATGCGCGCCTGGGGTGTGCACTCAGCGACTTCGGGTCACAGCCTTCGAGGAGACTGTCTGGCCCATCCCCTCTGGGCATCCCCAGCGACCCAGAGGAACTAGGAGTTCTTCTCCTAGGAGTCTGGCCCACCCAAATGCTGGCCAGACTCCACCAGGTCCCGGGACCCAATCTTGCCCTTGAGGGTGCCGTCTAGGAGCACATGTCCCCCGTCACAAATCCTAGTCGGGACCTGGAGGGGGAAGAAAGGGACAGGAGACCGCTGGTTCCTTCCCACCCACTCCCATCTCAAACTTGGTTAGGGGAGAAGTCTGGCTCTACGGAACTTGAGCACCTAGAGGGCCCACCCTTGACTTGAGGCCCATCCAGCTGATGAAGCAGGAACAATCTGACTGTCCAAGCTTGGAAGAAGTTTATAGAACTGCAGTGGGTAAAATCGGATAGGGTGTTTGGGCTACTAAGCCCAGGGATGAGATGAACTGAGCTTTGGATGAGAAAAAGAAGAAGGCATTTCAGACTAGGGGTAGTGCTTGCACACAGGCAAAGAAACTGGCTTGGGCAAGGTTGAGGGCCAAGACCATGAGAGGGTTATCTGGCAGCAGCAGAACAGAAATCCCCACAGCCCCAGGATTCTCCAGTAAATGACGCTGATGGGGACTCTCCTTCACCCCATCCTATTCCTGCTAAGGCAGGGTCATTGGGCATTTAGTATCTGGAAGGATAGTTTGTGGGCTTTCCTGATGGCCCAGTGGCAAAGAATCTGTCGGTAATGCAGTAGATGCAGGTTCAGTCTCTGGGTGAGGAAGGTCCCCTGGAGAAGGAAGTGACAACCCATTCCAGTATTTTTATATACTGGAATACAGGAAACCCATTCTTATATAATCTGAATACTGGAAACCAGATTTCCAATGTTCTGGGAAATCCCATGGACAGAGGAGCCTGGCAGGCTATAGTCCATGGGGTCACAAAGAGTTGGACACCAAAGAACCAACTAAACAGCAACAGGATAATTTGTAGAGCTGTCAGGTAGCTTCTCAAGAAAGGCAAATTTAACAAGGACCCAGGCCAGTCAGTTCAAACTCCCCTCCTCCTCCACATCTTCTTTTCCTTCCCCTAGCTCCTGAATTTCTTTCCTCCTTGAGAAAGTCTTCTTAGATTGAGCAAATAAGAAATCGCTTCTCTTAAGACTTGTTATAACAGCTATTAACCAAATGCTGCATGCTCGGTCGCTTCAGTCGTGTCTGACTCTTTGTGACCCTAAGGACTGTGGCCTGCCAGGCGCCTCTGTCCATGGGATTCTCCAAGCAAGAATACTGGAGTGGGTTGCCATGTCCTCCTCCAGGGGATCTTCCCAACCCAATAATTGAATGTGAGTCTCCTGCATTTCCTGCTTTGCAGGTGGGTTCTTTACCACTGAGCTACCAGGGAAGCCCACCCAAATGCTGGGCATTACACATCATTTTTGTATATATTACTCAAATGTCAGACCTATTGAGTAGGTATTATTATTGTACCCACTTTACAGATTGGGAAGCTAGAGTTCAGAGCTCAAAAAAGGGAATAGTCAAGATCTGAATTCAAGTCACTAAGTTCTAAGGTCTGTGCTTGAATATAGTGCCCCCCTGACACCCCTTGGCTGTATTAAGCCCATTGAGCCTTCTGCTGCCAAAATGAAGATTCTCTAAATTCACCTGCTTTTGTAGACTGCCAAAAATATTCCTGTATTTTTTTGTTCTAGTGATGTTTGTTCTCACCCTGTGCTTCCTCTGAATCTGTAATACCAATTTAGGGCATGCATGTGTATGTACATGTGTTTTTGCCAATGTGTATATACATGCATATGCATACAAGTGTATATCTGTGCATATGCACATGTATGCATGTGTGTTAGTGAGTGCATGAATGTGTGAATGTATGCATGTGTACATGGGGGGGTGTTTGTACATATGAATGTGTATATGAGTAAATGCACGTGTGTATGTAAGTAGGCATACATGTACTTGTATAAGTGTGTATTCAGGTGTGCATGTACACACACGTGCATATGTATATGTGCATGTGTGCCCAGGCTACATTTTATGGACAACAGTTCCTGCTTGGTTGTTATGGGAACCACAGTTCTAAAAATGTTACACTGAATCCCACTCCATGTGGGCCAGAAAAACCAAAAGGGAGAGAGAGAGCTGAATAACAACAGACACATCTGGGGACCCAAAGCTGAGGCAGAGAATCATGGGCTCGGAAGAACTGGACAGGCACAAACCAGCC
The DNA here is from genome assembly GCF_019320065.1 of Cervus canadensis. Lineage (NCBI taxonomy): Eukaryota > Metazoa > Chordata > Mammalia > Artiodactyla > Cervidae > Cervus > Cervus canadensis. The sequence goes on along the minus strand of NC_057390.1, from coordinate 10,847,335 downwards.
AGAAGTATGTCCTACTCATGGGGCCCCTGGGCTTGGCTCAGGGCCTCAGTCTTGCTTCTTCCCATCCCCCTCCTGATCCTTCCCAGTTTCATGCTCTCCAACCACTTTCCTTCCTTCCTCGGCCCCTTCTCTTTTCCTCTTCTCCTTTTAGGCCTTTAGGCCTTTTTGGTTTTGGCCAATCAATCAGCACAATAATCAGGCACTTAAGGTGTACTGGGCAGAAGGCCTAGTGATACAGTGGCCACACGTGTGAATCAGACAAGGTCTCTGCGCTTGAAGAAGCTTAGTAGTTGGAGGATTTGGTGGGAGGATTCACGTGGGTGGAGGGGAGATGACGGAAGAGGATGGACAATAAGTTTGGATCAGATATGGAGGGCTTTAACTGCAGTGTATTTTTTGTAGGAAGGTGCAAGCTGTGGTCAGTTTGAAATAAAACACTATGAAAAACAGTTTAGGGAAATTACAGTGCTGCGCGGTGTGAAATGGAAGGAGAGAGAATGGGGGCAGAGGGACCACAGAAGTGGTTTGGTATAGTACAAGCTTGTTTCAAACAAGGCCAGAGGTTGGGGTGAAGAGGGAGGAAACAGCACTCTCAGTTGCTTTGTCAAACTCTCCCCCATGTCCCACATCATCAAGATGCTTACTACTCTTCCCTGTCTTTCCAAGACGAGAGCCAGGATTTGAGTGAGGATTTGTTACTGATGTGTATGTGTGTCAAATTCTTCAGGTGCACTGGAAAGGAAAAAAATTGGTAACCACAGGCCCAACACATCGTAGGCACTCAGTAATAGTTGTGAAACAAATGGATATATGGAAACGCACTGGTCTTAGACCTGGAAAGCCCAGATGTAAGGTCCACTTCAGTCTCTCATTGTCTGTGTGCTCTTAAGAAAATCCCCAAACTTCTCGGACCTCAATTTCCTACTCTGTACAATGAGGGGTCAGTCAGGATGTTTTTGTAAGATCCTTCCAATTATTATGTGATTGTCATAGCCAAGGTGTTTGTATATGTGGAGGGGGTGGCATGGACTAAGGTGTTGGCAATAGGCACAAAGAGGATAAATGGGGGAAATATTATAATAGAGGAATCTGTATCTTCTGGCTTTAGTTTTCAGCACTATTGTGGAATAAACCAAAGTCCCTCCTGCTAAAGAATGCATGGACTGAGTCACAAAACATAAAAGACATCTGAAATGCTCAACTGACCTTGTAAGAAAGGGAAGAACATCTACTTGGACCACAACAAGGGAGCTAAGAGCAACAGATGAGAGCACAAGATGTGCTGTGGAGGTATGGAGAAGGAAGACCTTCCCATATTGCTTGTCTGTCCTGACCTGAGCCCTGGGTGGAGAAGGGGAGTTGCCTCTGAGAAGCTGTAACTACTTGAGTTAGGTTTGAACTCACAACACCTGCACAATATAAGAATCCTAAGCCAAGAAATTAACATAAAGATTGGCCTTCATCAGTTGATATTCCTGGAATGCCTGGCAGAAGCAAGCACAAAACTGCTCAGGAGAAACATACCCTCAACCCAGGCTACCGAATACTACTGACCAGGTAAATCCCCACTTAAGATGATCTCACAAGCTAAAAATTATAGTACATAAAAGCAAGCAATGTACCATGAATTAAGAGTGTGTAAGACCCTTTTGAACTTCAGTTAAGATCCAGGAAGTCTGAGTTGACAGCCTGGATGTGGGGGAGAGAGGGGTAGAAAATGAATCCCACAGTTATTTAGGTGATTTTGAGAACCATACAAATGGTGGTCTCCATTAGCATAAACTGGGTATACAAAAGGATGATTTGGTTTTAGACAGATTGTGTTTGAAATGGTGGTGAGCATCCCCATATAACATCCCCATATGGAGATGTTCATTATTCAGAGTCATGGGCTTCAGCTGGAGTAGAGATGAGGGCTGGCTGGCTTAGAAGTCCTCTGTGTAGCGGTGATAGCTGAAAGCCTAGGAATTAATGTGCTCTCCAAGGAGAGTGTTGAAATGGGGAATGAGGGTCTCAGAACTAAGTTTGGGAAAACACCCATGTTTTTGAGGACTAAATTAAAAATAGGAGCGAATAAGGAAAATGAGCTATTTGTCCCCGATTATGTTTGGGTCCTGGTTTGGGACAATTTTCTGAGTGTTTCATTTAATTCTTTCTATCTCTGGCCTAACATTCTTTTCCCTCAAAATCCCTACGGGAAGTTCCAGTAAACGGAGCAGTTTCTTTTGGGAATAAATAGCAGGGCCTTCTTAGCTGGGAGTTCTAGAACCCAGGCTGGGCCCTGGTACGAGCACCACTACTAAGCCACTTCTTTGGGGTGCATTTTTCTTATCAGTGATTTTAAGCCTAGGTGGGTGTGAGGACAAGGTGGGACACAATAGAGCTGACAGTACTTGATGGAATGCTGCTGAAGGGGGCGGGGATGGGGTGGTTAGACACCACTCACTTTCTGCCCTTCTTACTTGTTCAGGTTGTGTGGTTTGAAACCAGTTGCTTGAAATCTGGGTCTTTATGCTCTTTCTTACCCTACTCTGCATGGGAAGTATAGTCAGGTGGTCTATGCCTAAAAAGTGAAAGGTGTGGTCACTTAAATAGTAAGATAATGAGAGTCATCATCATCTTATGTCTCCATGGATCTACCACTTCCCTATCACAGTGTCTGGTGCTCCACCATTTGAGGCTCACTGCAGGGTTAAACATTGCTCCGTACAGGCTGCTCTGTGAAAGTGCTGACTCTCCTAGAACTGTTAGTTGCTCAGTCGTGTCCAACTCTGTCGAACCCACCAGGCTCCTCTGTCCATGGAATTCTCCAGGCAAGAATACTGGAGTGGGTAGCCATTCCTTCCTCCAGGGGATCTTCCTGACCCAGGGTTGAACCTTGGGTCTCCTGTATTGCAGGTAGATTCTTTACTGTCTAAGCCAGGGAAACCCCTCCTAGAGGAGGGAGCAGTGAATCCTTTACCACAGACTGGTTTGTTAGATACAAGGTACTCAACCACATGAAAGTACTTAGCACTTTGGGAGAAAAATGGGTAGAATTCACTGACTTGACAATTTTGTCTCTCGTCAACCGGAGTGGGAGGGGGTGGGTGGGGGGTGAGCACATCTGTGAAGGAATGAAGTGGCCAAAGGATTAAAAGCTGGGTTGATCTGGCACCTCAGGGCTGTAGGACTCTCTTAATTCAGGAATAGCTCAGCTGAGAAAAGAATGAAGTGCTCAAGACAGGTTCTATCCTTTCCTTAGCAGAGAGGAGCTATCGGGGAGGAGAGATGGGGGTGCACAGAAGGCTTTTAATACTCCAGCATCTACCCAAGATGGCCAGGAAAAGTAAAAGCTTTTGAGTTGGGAACTTAGGGAGTAAAGGGAGGGCCAAAATTCACCCATTACCCACTTTCCCCATCACAGGATCATACTTTCCTCACCATCCTCCTAGTTCCACTCCCCGCTTCTGCCCGCCTCTTTCCCCCAAAGCCATAGATGTTCACCAGGAAGGAGAGTTACAGAAAAGGGGCTGTGGTCACTGCATGACTAGGTGGTAAATGGACTGCTGTGGGAAAAGCAACTAATGTGACTGTGGGCCTCTGACAAACATCCTCTCCTTACTGGGCTTGGCTCTTCTCATCAGTGGTCTAGTTGAATGCTGAGTCCCTTCTGGCCCTGACAGCATGTCATTCTTATACAGATGCAAACGCACTGGCTGTGATAACCAATACTCTGGGCGTTCACAAACAGCACTGAAATACTGCAGTCTTTTACTGCTGTAGCTACTGCCTGGAGCTCCCTCTAGTTGCCAAATCTATTTCACCTCTTGCTAAGATGCCTTTCCAAACAGTGATTTTAAGCTGAGGCGCCGCCATGCTGGAGCTGGGAAAAAAGCATTGGCTTTGGAACCAGACAGATCTGAGTTTGACCCTGTCTGGGTTACCCAGCAAGTTACATTCTTTGCTTCCTTATGCTGCACTCAAGATTGCCAGGACTAAGGAGGATAATATACGCACAATGTTTAATGCCTAAGCCTCTCCACGACTCTCAAGTTCCAGAAACACCTTGAACCGTTAGGTCAGCTGTGATTAAATTCATTCGTTAATGCAGTACATATTTATTGAACGCCTATCACATGCCATAGTGCCTTATAGTAGGTGTGTAATGACTCCATGAGCATGACATCTCCTTTCTTTTCTGGCACATATCCTCATGGGGCGGGGGGGCGGTGGTCGGGGGGGGGGCGGTGGTCAGGAGCTTGGATGGCAGATTCAATAAGCTTTTAGCACAATAATTTTAATTGCAAAAATAAACAGTTCTGTCAACTGCTTGAGAGTAGCGTCTGCTTTACAAAAATTAACAACAAAAAGGAAATAACCCCAAAGCAAAACGTTACAACAAATGGCCGCTGAAAACGACATTGCTGTACAAAATTCTGCGCGAGACCAGCTCGGCGCTACCCCAGCCTGTCTCTGGGGGGTCTTGGAGGGGGCGTGGGGCGTGCGCCAGTTACAAAGAGTGTTTTAAGTTCCAAGTAAGTGCCTGCTCAGTGGGGTGGCCCAAGAGAACTTCCCTCCAAAGCGCTGCTGACTCAAAAGACAGCGGCTAGACCACGGGAGCTGTCCGTGGAGCTGGTGCTGAACAGGGTGTGTGCGGCGGGCGCTTCAAGGGAACTAGAAGCCGGACCAGAGGCCCGCCCTAGGGCGTGCCGAAAAAAAGTGGGCAGAGGACTGGGGAGGAGGGCGGAGGGTGGGGGCAGGTTTTCTCTTGCGTGCCAGATTGCGGCGCCCCAATCTACAAACCCATTTCACCCTCACAGGGCTGCGAAGGAGAGGCCCAACGAATAAAAGCCAAGGCCCTTGAGCCGCTCCTCGGCGCGCGCCTTCTGCTTGAGGTGCACCTTGCTGTGCCGTTTCTTCTCATCGCTGCGCGCGAAGCGGCGGCCGCACACGTCGCAGGCAAAGGGCTTCTCGCCCGTGTGCGTGCGCACGTGTGTGGTAAGGTGGTCGCTGCGGCTGAAGTTGCGGAGGCAGATGCGGCACTGGAAGGGCTTGTGGCCAGTGTGGATGCGCAGGTGGCGGTTGAGCTCGTCGGAGCGCGCGAAACTGCGCACACAGCTCTCCACCGGGCAAGCAAACGCCTTTGCATGCGGCCGAGGGCAGAAGCAGCGTGCGCTGCACTTGCCGCCCCGGCGGCCCTTGCGCCGCGCCTTGGCTGGGGGGAATGGGGCCGGCGGCGGTCCAGAAGGTTCAGGCACAGCACTGCTCGCGGGGATGTCCGCCACCAGAGGTTTCGGGAAGTCCGCCGCGGCGCTGCGAAGGCCCAGCGGGGAAAGCTCAGGCTGCGTACCATCTAGAAACTCTCCGCCTTCGCCGCTACTCCCTCCCTCCCCGCTAGGAGGGGTCAGGAGCCCCGGGAGGCTCTCGGCTCCTTCTCCTAAGTCACCCGGGGCCAGCGGGAAAGCATCGTAGGTCGCCATGGTGTAGAGTCTGCTGGCAGGGCCACTCGGCAGCTCCGCAGGGCAGCTGATGGACAGCAGGTCTTCAATCTTGGCCCCCATCGAGGGGAAACGGGCCTCCGGGGCGGCCTGGTAGCCTCCCTGTGACCCACAGCTCCCTGGAGCCCCGGCTGAGAGCAGCTCCCATGGAGAGTACGGACCTTTGAAGGCCGAGGCAGTGTCCAGCGCAGGGGAAGCCGGAGGAGCCCGGAGGCCTGGCTTGACGTCGGGTGGGGAGAGATGAGTCTCATACAGGCACTGTGAGGGAGCGCCCGCCGAGGGCGAGGCCTCCCAGAACGCCTCTGGGAAAGCGGCAGCGCCCAGATCAGGGGAGAAAAGGTCTGGTGGACCTGGCAGCAAGGCGTCGGAGCCTGCGGAAAAAGAGGCGTCCAGAGGAGACCGGGATGCTGCCGCCTCAGAGCCGGAGAAAGGTGTCAGGCCTAGGATGCCCGACATGAGGTTGAAGAGTGCTTCTGGATCGTGCGGGTGTTCGGGTACTGCCTGGATGAAGAAGCTACCACTGTAGCCGAGGCCAGGGGGAGGCGTGGGCGCAGGCCCCTCCAGGAGGCAGGAGTCGGTTAAGTACTCCCCGGCGCCACAGCTGCTCAAGGCCCAGCTCAAGAAATCACCTGCTGAGGAGGGAGCAGGAATCAGCTCCGCGCACATCAAAGCCGGAGCCTCGGACAGCCCGCAGACCCTACCCAAGAAGCCCTCGGTGCTCGCTGACACACGCAAAGTGTCTTTTGCACATTCCGAATCAGCAGGAGCCGGCATACGCCCCAAGACATACATACAAACATGCACACACAAAACACACGTGCAAAAGCAAAAGGACGCCTGGATACACGCACAGGTTCCTGCGGAGGCGCTGGTGGCCCGGTGTGGGTGGGACTGGGGGTGCGCACCACAAGACCCCGAATCTCCTTCCGCCCCTACCCCTACCGCTCGAGCGTCCCCATCCCTGCCTGTTCTCAGGCACCTTGCGTCCCCGCGGTGCGCCGCCGTCTGAGCACCCCTGGCCTCGCTCCTTACCTCCCGGATAGCCGGCGACTGCGGATGGGTCCCTGGCGGGCAGCCGGGTCAGGTCGGTACTGGGTTCAGAGCAGCAGCCCTCGGTAGACTTTACTAGGAGCGCGTCGGGGCCGGAAAACTCGCTAAGGTGGAGCATGGCTCGGCTGCGGCGGCGGCGGGGCTCCCGGGGCCTCGCCCGCTGGGCTTGGGGGCGCGCGGATGGCGGAGAGCCGACAGTCAGGGCGCCGGCACCTCACAGACCTAGAAGCTCGGACTCCTGGCTCTCACCTCTGGGAAAGGCTTGGGAAGGGGTGGCTGAGGCGCCCTCGCGCTGGGAGGTGGCAGTTCCTCGGCTCTCCAAAGCGCAACCGGGCTCCCCCAACCCGCGGCCCCCCCACTTATATAGCAGCGGCGGCGCTGGCTCAGGGCTTCCGACTCCCCGGGCCACTGCCATTTCGGGAGGCCCCGGCCCTGCCGCCGTGACGTAAATGCCCAAACATGGACACAGGATGTGTGCCGGGGACTCCCGAAAAGGAAAACTCGGGCTGTGACGTCGTTGCCTCAGCCGTCGCCGGGCCCGCGCCGCTGCGTGCGCGCGCACTCCCCAAGCGTGGAGCCCCGTGCGCGCCGGGACCGCGGGTACCCCTGGCTGGGACGCTGCGCCGCGTGGCTCCGGACGTCTAGAAAGTGCTCTTCTCTCCTGGAGGCAGACGACGAAAGACGGCTAAAAAACCGCGTGGACTTAGGGATTCCATAATTTGGGTTCGAAGCCTCTTTCTATCAACTACTAGCTGTGTCGTTACATCTCCCCAAACGTCGTTTCCTCACCTGTGAAATGGAGATACACATGTCCACTTCATAAATTTGCTATGAAGAGTTATTGGATTAGAGCATATGAAATTCTAGGCACAGGGGCACTCAATAAACCGTAGAGATAATTGCCGTAATTCAGTATTTGCTCACGTCTATGTGTTTTTCATTTTCTTAATAGTTTTGTTGTTTTTGGTTAGTTTGTGCTAAGAAAAATAACATTTAAATTTAAAAGAGTCATGTCTTGAGAGAAAACGTCAATTAGCACAAAATTGTATATTCAAGATTGAAAAGTAAAGATCTCTCTTTACCCACCAATTTTTTTTCAGAAAAAATTATGCATATGCAAGCATACACACTGTCTTGCAGTAGCATTTTCCCCAACTTGTAACAGCTGAGAGATTGACTCATGTCCTAACATAAAAGAACTTGATCCTTCTTTTGTAAGGCTGCATAGTACTCCACAGCAAGGGCCATCAATTTGTCCCTTATCCATTAACATATAGAAAGTTTCCAGTCCTTTGCTTGCCATCGTTGTTGTAGTCTTTGAGTGTATAAGTGTGAATATATCTGTGGGATAAATTGCAATGAGTATAATTCTAGATCTAGTTCAGTTCAGTCACTCAATCGTGCCTGACTCTTTGCAAACCCATGAATCACAGCACGCCAGGCCTCCCTGTCCATCACCAACTCCTGGAGTCTACCCAAACCCATGTCCATCGAGTCAGTGATGCCATCCAGCCATCTCGTCCTCTGTTGTCCCCTTCTCCTCCTGCCCCCAATCCTTCCCAGCATTAGGGTCTTTTCCAATGAGTCAACTCTTCGCATGAGGTGGCCAAAGTGTTGGAGTTTCAGCTTCAACATCAGTCCTTCCAATGAACACCCAGGACTGATCTTTAGGATGGACTGGTTGGATCTTCTTGCAGTCCAAGGGACTCTCAAGAGTCTTCTCCAACACCACAGTTCAAAAGCATCAATTCTTTGGCGCTCAGCTTTCTTCACCATCCAACTCTCACATCCATACATGACCACTGGGAAAACCATAGCCTTGACTAAATGGACCTTTGTTGGCAAAGTAATGTCTCTGCTTTTAAATATGCTATTCACGTTGGTCATATCTTTCCTTCCAAGGAGTAAGTGTCTTTTAATTTCATGGCTGTAATCACCATCTGCTAATAAGAGTATGTAAAATTTTGATACAACTGGCAGTAGTCCTCCAGAGAAGTAGGGCCAATTCCTGGTCCCTCTTCCCTCACCTACAAGGTTTGAGATGCCTTTATAGTAGTCTTTTTTTTTTTTTTTTTTCTGCCTTGGTATAAATGACTGTTACTCTAGGGATATTGTTCCCAGGAGCACACAGAGAATTTATAGGCTATACATGCCTGGAATCAGTTCCTGGAATAACTGGGCTTCTTCTGCAAAACTTAAAAAAATATATTTCCAAGTGTTAAGGAGGCTGTGGCTCTTGGCTACAGAAGGCTAGTCAACTCCAGCAAAGAAGCCTGCCTGCCCTCCTGATCCCATCTCTCTTCTTCTATAGTTTTCACTTTGTTTTATTTTCTCATCTTTTAAAAATTTTCATTTTATTTTGTGTTATAGTTCACTTAGCTCCTTTCTGGACCAAATTAGGAAAGTAAGTAAATTAAGTATGTTTTTCTTTACAAAGAGCATCAATTCTTGAGACTCTGGGTGCCAGATGGTATGGAGGGCAGGTTGGGATCCCGTCTTCCTTAGGAATGGAAACGGAGTCATTTAGGGGTGATGGGCTATAGCATGACTGGCAGTATATCTCCAAGCCCCCCTTGCCCAGCCTCCTTTTTCAAGGGAGACTGCCAGGAATGCCCAAAACCCTCCAAATGCTCATGTGTTTACCCTATGTTCATTATGCAAACATTCATTCATTTAACTTCTCAATGTTTGTTCATTCAGTATTCATTCCTTAAGTGCCTACTATGGATCAGAAGGTAGATTTTGGTTTTTATTCTACAAGGACTGTGAGATATATCTCCATCCCCATTCCACAACAGTGCTAAAGTGTGTTCACAGAATATGGCATCATATAATCACCCAAAAAACACATGCTGACACGCTTGCATTCATTTTCTTGTGCCTGGAATTCACGTACGTCCAGAATGACCTAACAAATGCCATAGACATAGGTCGTGTTAGCAGCACATGTGTTTCCATGTAGGAAATGCAGAAACTCAGCACTTGTCTGTACGGATTAGGCACACAGGCCACCATTTCTTTTATACTCTATTTCAGACCCTGATTTGAATCCTAATCCAAATGCATTGCCAAAGCCAGGTGAGCCCGTACCAGACACACAGGGCACACATGTCTCCAGTCCTTGCTGGCATCTTGCTGCCTGGGAGGGAGGAGGAGTGGGGAAGTTTGACTAGGCCGGTGGCCAAGGCTCCCCAGGTTGCCCCGTCGGGCCAGATTGGCCAGCCCCAGGTTCTCCGTCCCTCTGCTGTTCTTCCCTCTGCCATAGCATTCCTGCTCCCTCTTAGTCATGGATAATTCCCCTACTCCTTTGGCAAGTTCCCAGGCCATTGCTGCTCTTTGCCAAGGGCCGTTGGGCTAAGTCTGTGTTAAGACAAAGGTCCAACTTCCTTGTGTTAGAGGCCAGGCCTGGAGGCAGAGCTGGGAAGGCAGAGTGATTAGGAGAGGAGACAGGGGACACAGCTTGTGTTCTGGGTGTGGGCTGGCCCGCATTCCCACCCCTGCGTCCTCACGTTCGGTGCATGCACATCCCCATACTCTCACACATGGGACCTCTGCAGGGCAGTTGCATCTACATTTGGCTCTTTGAGGAGGAGGAGGGAATATAAAGGAGGAATGAGCATTTTGTAGCCCTTCACAACTCAGCCCATCTTACTCCCAAATTTTAAGAGCTTGAAAATAGATCATAAGGAATTCCCTGGTGGTCTAATGGTTAGCATTTGGCACTTTCACTTTTGGCTGGGGTTCAGTCCCTGAACAAAAGCTCTATGGAATAATGAATTGAAGACCCACTTCAGAGGAGGAAACACACTTAAAAATGTTAAACAACTCCCTCAAGGCCACACTTCTATTCCGTCGTGGGACTGACAGTCAAGCCCAGACTAGCCTACTCTGTCAGATAATTTAGGAAAAGATCATTCATTTTACAAAAAGATTAAAATAGCTGTATGTGGCAAATCTTCCTCTAGCTTTTCAAATGTACAAACTCCATTTGGCTAGTATCCATCCGTGCAAGAATTCTCTGGAGTGACTGCCATTAGGAACACGGTGGGTCATCTCAGATACATGCTGAGGAGGACAGCATGCAAGGCTCTTGGGAGCCAGTGTGAAAGGTGGTGGTGGTGATGATGTATCTGTGACTGTGGGCAAAGCGAGAGGAAATTTCTGGCTTTCGTGGGAAAAGGTGATGGAAGGAGAGTTTGCTTTCTAGACAAGCATTGAATAGACAATTACTGAACGAATTAATGAATGAACAAATTCATTCATCAAATGTTCATTGAATACAGCCCTGTGCCAGGCGCTGCCCGGGCCCTTCAGATGCGGATGCCGATGTCTCGGGGGTGAGATTGGAAGCTCTGGATCCAGGGAGGGTGGAGGGAGAGGGATCAGAGAAGTAAGCCTCCCTTTTCTCTCTTCTGGGAAGGGCCCAGACCCTGCCATCATTCTGGTAATGCTACTGTCTCCTCCCCCACTCCCCACCTTGATCTTTCTGCTCTAAATATCATTGTGTTCAAATAATAGTGTATATTTTAAAAGACTCCAAGAAGACAGCTGCCTCAGAGTATTAATCATGAAGAGGCCAGCGCTCAGTCTCCATGGCGACTCCTGGCACAGAATGCCGAGGAGCAGCTCCACGTCCCACTTCCTGGAGCCATGGAGATGCAGGCACACAGCGTTTCTCTTCTTCTCTTCTCTCCTCTAGCCCCTCTCCCTTTCCTTTCTTCTTCTCTCCTATCTCCCCTTCCACTGCCTCTCATTATTCTCTCTAGAGAGTTTATTTAAAAGCAGGGGCAGAGGCAAGATCCAGATACCCAACTAACACAGAGTAAGGCCATTGATGCTGCAGTAGAGATGAAGTTTGTTTCCAGTTGCAATTTCTGCAGTGCATAGCACGCCTCCCCAAGACCCTGCAGTGCCCCTATGCTTCACTGGCCACTAGGCCAGAAGGAGTCCAGTAACTGTCCCTGAGGCAAGTGACCCACCATCAGGGTCCTTCTTTGTACCCCTCCTCTTCCCTGACCATGTTCAGTTGTTGGTTTATGGTTTGGATTCTCAATATTACTGGGTGTTTTTTTTTTCTTTTATGACCACAAAAGTAACATAGGCTCATTGGAAAAAGACAAACATTAAAATTTATAATGTGAAAAATGGTACATACAATTCTATACCCAGATATATAAAATTAAAAAGTTTCAGGTTGATTCCTTTAGGTTTTCTTCATGCATATTCACTTCTCGTCCATCTATTCAGCTGTAGCATTGTTGTACTTGTCATTATTTATACCAATGGTATTGTACTATACATACTCTTGTATGACATTGTACATTGAACAGTTTTTCTTTTTCCCTAATTATGGTACAGACTAACTTAAAGTCTTATAGGTTATAACCATATATATGTATATATATATAAATATATCCTTATATTTCTATAACCTTGTAACCTATAGCAATTAATAATTGCTCCAGAGTATTCCATCACGTCAATATATCTAATTTTTTAACTCAATAGTTTTCTTTTTTCACTATTGTAAAGAATCTGGCAATGCACAGCCCTTTATGCGTACTTGGTGTACTGATGGGGTAATAGCAATACAATATGCTAGGCGACATTTGTGTACCACTTACTATGGGCACTATTAACTGGGTAATGAGAGCTTTACATGTACTCGCAAGTACATGTAAATCTTCACGATGACTTGTTAAGTACTATTAACTATTTCTGCTTCATAAATGGGGAAATCGCAGCATGAGGAGGTTAAGAAACGTACTCAAGTTTACAAGGTTAAGACTAACCTACAGTATAATCATAGACTAGATTCCAAAAAGTAGAATTCCTAGGTCAAAGGTAGAATATTTAAAATTACAGTGTATGTTGTCAAACTTTCCTCTAAAATGAGTGTTCCAATTTGGGGCCAGAGAGCAGCATATGAGAGCCAACCAGTACGCATTTCTGGAAAAGGTATTCCCGTGATATTTTAATTTACATTGTAAAATTATTAGTAAGGACAAGAAACTTATCATAGGACCTTATTATTTCCTCTTCTGTGATCTAGGGACCTAATACCTCATCCAGAGACTTCTGAGTGGGAGCCTTTCTTGTGCTCCTTACATTCCTGCAGTGGACACTGGAGAGGAGGCTGTTCTTGCATGAATTGGTGTAGTGTCTAGGGGATTTTGTTCTTGCATGAACTGGTGTGGGGTCTAGGGGATTTTTAACTCTCCTTATTTTTTTTTTCTAGTTTGAGTCATGGTGGAGGTAGAGAAAAGAACAAGGTGGCTGGAAACCACTCAGGAAAAACTTCTTAGATTCTCCCAAAGCAGCTTCTAAACTTCTCTCACAGGAGAGAGGGAGGTTATTCTTTCTTTTATCTTCCATTCTACACTCCTCCTTGGGTAAAATCAGCATTGTACAGAGCTGATCACAGAGGATGTATGACTAGGGTGAGTTCTAGGAGGGTCAGAGTCAGGGGGATGGACAGAATGACATCTCAATGCTGCTGCCCACCCTGCAATTTGGAATCAACCTCTTTTGTCTCTAAGCCTGTTTCTCCATTTGTGAGCAGTAGTGGACTTGGATCTTGATGTGTGCTTTTATTTGATTAGGTAATGGTGTTCAGAGCATTGGTTTTCAAGTCATGAACTGAGAAGGTGAAAAAGAGGCCAAGAGTAGAGTGGGAGGCCTAGAACTCTGGAAATGGAATGGAATCAGAAATGGAATCAGAAAGAAACCTGGTAAACCTCCCCAGCATACCTCTCTTCTCCCTGGCCTCCTCCTGCTTCCTCACACCTGTGCTCATCTCATTTTTTTCTTTTTTCTTTTTTTTTTTTTTGGATCACCTCTCCTCCTCCATCCTGTAATATTGTTCCTTAAACTGGTTTGAAGTAGACTGGTCAATGCACTGAGATCCAAAATACTCAGGCAGTTTATCTACAACCTGGCCGGAGTCCTCTGTGTCCCTGAACCTTGTCCACCACTAAGCTGGGTTTCTGCTTGCAAGTGATAGAAGTGCAACCTGAATTAGTTTAGACCAAAAAAGGAATTTGTCAGTTCATAGAATCCAAGGGAGTGTCCAACAATGACCCTATAAGGGAGTAGAGACACAGCTGATGTTACGAGCTGGTAGAACCAGGGGCAAAGAGTTTTTCAGATAGTTTCAGCTCCTTCTCTTTTCTCTCACTTATGACTGAAAACTTGGCAACTAGCAGATTCTGTATTCTCCATGCCCACCTTCTGTGATGAATGGGTTCTCATTCTCAATTCCAGGTAGGAAACCCTAGGAAAGACTTCTGCTGTCCTACTTAAGATGATGATCCGGCTAAGGATCAGGGTAGTACAGCTGATGAGGCCACTCGAGGCTTGCACTTGGGTCGTAAGAGCCATTCCTGGAGAAGGAAGCCAGTGGGAGCTGAGAACCTCCCAAGAGGCCTCCACCTCAGGCACTGAGGGCAGAAGCTGGGAAGCACTGGGCTCTGCAGGTTCTCCAGTGCTCCTGGAGCAAGTCACCGATTCCATCTGTCTGCCAGCTCCAAGGAGTGCTGCCCAAAATAAAAATCCCCAATTAGTAATTCTTGAAATCCAGAAAACCAGTGTATTTGTTTCCTAGAATAATCTGGAGCCATACTTGGCTTGGCAACCAGTGAGTCCCACAGATGCATGTAGTGTACCGTGTGAAGACTCCAGCAGGGACCCTTTCTCAGTCAGGGCATGACGGGGAGCCCCTGGGGGCCCCTGCCCAGGTAGCAGCAAGCAGGGGCCGAGAACAGAACCGGCTTTATCAATCGTGTGTTGTGGGCTCCTCAAACAGGGAGTTAGGGAACGGAACATCAACAGGACTTCTTTTTTTTTTTTTTAATTAATTAATTTATTTATTTTTTCAGTGGGTTTTATCATACATTGACATGAATCAGCAATAGATTTACACGTATTCCCCATCCCGATCCCCCCTCCCACCTCCCTCTCCACCCGATTCCTCTGGGTCTTCCCAGTGCACCAGGCCCGAGCACTTGTCTCATGCATCCCACCTGGGCTGGTGATCTGTTTCACCATAGAAAATATACATGCTGTTCTTTCGCAACATCCCACCCTCACCTTCTCCCACAGTCAACAGGACTTCTAAATACCACTCCCCATAAAGCCAGACTAGGCCCACACGGCCTGAAGGCTCATAGGGAATCCCATAATGGAGTAGTGACCTCCAGCCTGGAATCAGGGGAACTGATTCCAACCCAGCTCTGCTGTTAGCTTGTTCTGTGACCCTGAACAAATTCCCAATCTTCCTGTGCTTGCATTTCCTCACCTGTGAAATGGTAGTATGTTATGTGCTCTATCTACAGTCTGAGGACTAAGAGCTAGAATGAACAAATTAGGCAGCTGAAACACAAGTACTGTAGCAATGAGAGATGATGTGAGAAGAAGTATATCCGCTTAAGAAACAGTGGATAACCCCTGCCACCCCCAAATGTGTTCCCTGTTTTCTGGGCACCTCTTTATATGGGGGTGAGACTGGTCACCATGACCTAAATTTTATTTTCAGTATAAAACATCATCTATTTTATTATATCACATTATTTTTGTGGGTAAGGAATTTGAATAGGGCTTGCATAGCTAACCTATTTTTCTGCTCCACATGGCTTTTTATTTTGAAAAAATTTAAAAAGTTGAAGTATAGTTAACTTACAATATTGTATTATGAATAGTTTTATGCATACAGCAAAGTGATTCACATACACACATATATTCTTTTTCAGATTCTTTTACACTAGAGGTTATTATAAAATATTGAATATAATTCCCTTTGCTGTAAGTGGGTCCTTGTTTCTTATGTGTTTTATATATTATAGTGTATATATGTTAATCCCAAACTCTGAATTTATCTCCCCTACAATCCCCTTGGTTACTATTAGTTTGTTTTTTATGTCTGTAAGTCTGTTTCTGTTTTGTAAATAAGTTCATTTGTATCACTTTTAGATTCCACATGTAAGTGATATCATATATGATATTTATCTTTTTCTGTCTGACTCACTTCACTAGAGTATGAAAATCTGTAGGTTCATCCATGTTGCTACAAACAGCATTATTTCATTCATTTTTATGGCTGAATAATATTCCATGGTATGTGTGTACCACATATTCTTTATCAATTCATCTGTCAGTGGACATGTAGGTTGCTTCCAGTCTTGGCTGTTGTAAATAGTGCCGCTATAAACATTGGGGTGTGTGTATCTTCTCAAATTAGATTTTTCTCCGTACACACCCAGGAGTGGGATTGGTGAATCAGATGGTAACTATTTTTAGTGTTTAAAGAACCTCCATACTGTTCTCCATAGGTAGCTGCATCAATTTACATTCCCATCAAGAGTGTAGGAAGGCTCCCTTTCCTCCACACTCTTTCCAGCATTTATTATTTGTGGACTTTTTAATGATGGTTATTCTGATCGATGTGAAGTGATGCTTCATTGTAGTTTTAATTCGCATTTCTCTAATAATTGGTGATATTGAGAATCTTTTCATACAGATGCCTATTGGCCATCTGTATGTCTTCTTTGGAGAAATGTCTGTTTAGGTCTTCTGCCCATTTCTGTTTGTTTTTTGGCCATGCTTTGTGACACATGGGATTGAACCTGTGCCCCCTACAGTGGAAGCACAGAGTCTTAACCACTGGACAGCCACAGAAGTCCCTTTTCTGTGCATTTTTTTATTGTTTTGTTTGTTTTTTTGATATTAAGCTATATGAGCTGTTTGTGTATTTTGGAACTTTATCCCTTGGCCGTCGCATTGTTTGCAAATATTTTAATATTTTCTCCCAATCCATAAGTTATCTTTTTGTTTTGTTTATGATTTCCTTTGCTGTGTAAAAGCTTTTAAGTTTAATTAGGTCCTACTTGTTTGTTTATTTATTTTTATTTCCATTACCATAGGAGACAGATTCCGCCCCTCCCCAAATTGCTGTGAATTACATCAAAAAGTGTTCTGCCTATGGATTTCTATAGAAGTTTTATAGTATCTGATTTTACATTTAGGTCTGTGATCCATCTTGAGTTTACTTTTGTATATGTTGTTAGAGATTGTTCTAACTTTATTACTTTACATGTAGCTGTCCAGTTTTCCTGGCACACCACTTATTGAAGAGACTGTCTTTTCTCTGTTGTATAGTCTTTCCTCCTTTGTCATAGATTAATTGACTATAAGTGCATGAGTTTATTTTTTTTCCATTTATTTTTATTAGTTGGAGGCTAATTACTTTACAATATTGTAGTGGTTTTTGTCATACATTGACATGAATCAGCCATGGATTTACATGTATTCCCCATCCTGATCCCCCCTCCCACCTCCCTCTCCACCCAATCCCTCTGGGTCTTCCCAGTGCACCAGGCCCGAGCACTTGTCTCATATAAGTGCATGAGTTTATTTCTGGACTTGCTATCCTATTTTATTGATCAATGTGTCTGTTTTTGTGTCATTATCATAACTGTTTTGATGACTGTAGCTTTGTAGTACACTCTGAAGACCATAACCTGAATTTTATGACTATCTATTTTCTTCCAATCCTTGCTCTCCTTCACTCATTTATTCATTCATCTAAATATTTATTGAGGACTTAGCTTATCAACACTTCAACAAATTATTAGAAATGTGTGAAGCATGTGAAACTGGGGGAAGAACAGGGTGGTTTGGTATCATAGAATGAGGCAGGAGATAGTTATCTAGCCAAGAAATTTTGGGGGAGGCCTCCTCAAGGGAGTGACATTCTAATTGAAACCAGAAATTTCAGTAAAAAGTTATCAAAGAGAAAAGGAAAGGTTGAGTGGGGAGAACATTCTAGGCAAAAGGACAGCATGTGAAAAGGCCTGAGTTAAGAAAGAGGAGTGGAGGAGAGAGAAGGTGTCAGGGAACTGAAGGAAGGCCACGATGGCTGGATGGTAGGGTGTAACAGAGGCTGGGAAATGGGGAAGAGGGGTTAGTCTGGAGGGGTGGGCAGCCTCGGAATCATAGAGGACCTTTTAAAGCATGTTTAGCATCTGGATTCTATCCTCAGGGCCATAGATGTACCGTAAAAGAGCAACTCTTAAGTGTATAGTTTGATGACTTGATGCCCAAATCAAGATACAGAACATTTATATCCACCAGAAAATTCCTTGTACCCCTCTCCAGTCGGGGTAACTACTTCTTTCAATTCTATCCCTATAGATCAGTTTTTGCCCGTTCTTGAACTTCATATATATGGAATAATTCAGCGCATACTGTTTTGTGTCTGACTTCTTTTGCTCAACACAATGTCAGAGTTATCTACTACATGTTTTGCATGTATCAATAGTTTATTCATTTTTTTTGTTAATTACTGACTAGTATGCCTTTGTTTGAACATACCACAGTTTGTTTATCCATTCTCCTACTGATAGAAGAAGGTTTGGTTGTTGTTTTCTTTTATTTGTTGTTTGTTTTGAGGAATCCAAAAGTTAAATGATTTAGAAATGAATGACAGTGAAAAGATATAACAGTTATAAACTCTTATGCTCTATTATATAGCATTAAAATACACAAATAAAAGCTATGAATAAAAGATCTCATTTACTTCAGCAAAAAAAGAAATTTTGTAAAAATCTAGTAATAAACTCAAGCATGTGTAAGATGAATATGAGGAAAACTATAAAATTTCCCTGAAGGACATTAAAAAATAGAATAAGTGGGGGCATATGTTTTCTCAGATGGAAAGACTCAATATTATAAACGTGTCAAACTGTCAGTGTCAGTGGGTTCTCTATGAAGCAGATGTGGAGATGGTCAGGAGTCCATGGGGTTCACTGGGGAGCAACGTAAGTGAGAGAGAAAAGAGAAGCCGGAGAGCCTCAGTTTGCAATGCATACCTGACAGGGTTTCAGTCAACTTGGTGATGAGTTCCAGAGCGAAGAGCACCCATTGTGAGAATCTTGCTCTGGGAAGGTGTGGCCAGTTCCCTGATACCCGCTCTGTGCTCAGTCATCGGTGGGAGCCTTCCTTGAAAAAGCATGGCCTTGGCTTGGAAGCTGAGGTGAATCTTAATGTCTGGGGGCTCCATAATATCTGTACTGAACAGCAAGTTCGTTCTTTTATTTTTTAACCAATTAATTATTTCCTTTTATTTTTAGTGAACTCAATAAGCAGAATCTCACATTTTATACCATGTAAGCATCCCTCAAATTTTTAAAATAAGATCTTTTGAGACTTAAAACGAGTTCTTTCAGTAAGACTATTCTGATCTCATCATAAATGTGGTGCTAAAAGATGAAAATTATAATCAAGAACTTAGAATTATCTATTATACTCTATTCAGAATATGAAAATTTGACTTTTCTTATTTGAGCATAGGCAAATACATTTAAGTATGTGATTGTGCCTTGCCCCTGTAAATAATGAGTAGGGAAATTCACTTAACCTGGGAACATGTCAAAACATTAGTCAGCAAGTCCGATCTTGAAGCAAAACTTGAGGGGGACACCTTTATAGCTGCCACAGTCACTTCTCCCCAAATTAATCTGTAAGTTTAATGCAATTCCAATAAAAAATGCAAAGATGACATGATTGTGTACAGAAAAATCCAAGGCAATAAACAGATGAATTATGAGAAATGAGACTTTACAAAAGTTTCTTGATACAAAGTCAACATATAAAAATCTATTTTTCTATACATCAGAAATGAGTTAAGAAATGAAATACAACAGGATAAGAAAACAAAACAGAATTTTAAAAATTCTGTCATTTTCCAAAGACAAAAATATGAAGTACCAAAGTATAAATATGACAAAAAAGTAAAATATAAAGAAATTGATAACATTTTACTGAAAGATATTACAAAGTTTAAATTAAGTAGGGCAACCTATCATTTATTGAAAATGAAGCAATTTTAAGGTAACAGACTTCCCCAAATTCATTGATAGTGAAAGCAAACTAAATATTAATATCATTAAAATACTATTGGCAAATGATTATGATTATGAGGCATTTATGAAAATGCAAAGAACTAAGAGAACTTAAGATGCATTTTGAAAGGAATAAGGATGGGTAGATAATGCTGCTAAATATCAGAACAAATTCTAAATCTAGAGTAAATAGTATAGAATTATTGAATTATTGTTGTAGTAGAGAAATGTATCCCTGAATTAAAAAAATAATGTCAATAAGGTGTGGATTATTTTAGGAATTGGGGTGCAATTTAACAAATTAATTCTGAAGTATGGAAGAATATGAGAGAATAAGCAAGAGATTTTTTGATTAAATTATGACTAAGACTCTATTAAGTATCAGAACATATTAAAATAATGTAGTGTTTGAGCAAGGGATACCCAGATAAATCAGTGGAATAATCAAGAAACTGGACTTCCCTTGTGGCACAGTGGATAAGAATCCGCCAGCCAATGCAGGGGACACAGGTTGAATCCCTGGTCCCGGAAGATTCCACATGCGGGGGAGGGGGAGCAACTACTGAGCTTGGGTGCTGCAACTCCTGAAGCCTGAGTGCCCAGCGTCTGTGCTCCCTAAGAGAAGCCACACCAGTGAGAAGCCAGAGCACCACAACGAAGAGCAGCCACTGTTTAAGGCAACTGGAGAAAGCCCACACGCGGCAATGAAGATGCAGCACAAGCAAAAATGAATAAATAAATAAAACTATAAAAATGTCAGTGTAAAGGCAAAAATTAGATTATTGAATAAATGGCATTGAGAGAACAGGGTAGACCTATAGAGGAAACAATAGAACACATACTTTATAAGATTTTTAAAAGTAAACTATAGATGTATTAAAAAATGTAACAAACCTAAAACTATACATTAACAAAAGAAAACTGTGTGAAAGAATATTTTTATAATCTTGGCATGAGGAAGGTCTTTGCAAGCATGAAATAAAACTCGGAAGCCGTATTAGAAAAAATTGGCAAGTTTGTCTATGTGAAAATTTTAAATGTTGCTTGACAATAGCCTTATAAAATTTAAAACAAACAACAGTCTTGAAGAAAAAAAAAATCTATGTATTTAATAGCCATGGCTTAATACTTACAAATAAATTTAAAAAGACAATCCAGTAGAAAACTAGCCAGAGGATATGACAGGCAACCTGAAGAAGGAACAGTATAAATGATAAAGAGAAAAAAGATGTTCAACCTCATCGTTAATAAGATAACCGCAAATTAAACAACGAGATGTAAGAAAGGAAGGCTTTTACCCTTTAGATAGGCAAAAGATTAAAAAGTTAATAATATTCAGCTTTGGCATTAAAAAAAGAATGAGGTGTATCTAAACAAAGTTATTTATGATAATGCTTATTCTTATACATTCTTTTACCGCTGAGCCACCAGGGAAGCCCCATTATTATACATTAAAGTTTTTACAATATTGTTACATTTAAAAGCAACATAGATCCATATATAGATAAAATGATCTCATTTTTGAAGAACAGTTTATGTGTATGTGTTCCTGGTGTGTGTCTTTGCATATTCCTACAAGAAGACCTTAAAGGGCACACGTCAACCTATTAAGAGTGTTTAACTCTGGGCAAGTGTTGTGGAGGGATTTCTGCATTTCACTTTATATAACCCTTTGTGTGAATTTTTAATCATGTAAAATGACTTTAAAAATAAAAACAATAAGAATTCCCTTTGACTCAACAGCTACACTTACAGAAATGTATTCCAAACAAAACTTCCCATAACATATAAATGCATGAAGATTCCTTCCAGCATTGACTGTGATAGAAAAACATTGGAAACAAGCTGCACATCCATTCAGAGAAGACTGACTAAATGATGACAGTGGTTCACACCATTAAAAACCTGGAAACTATTAAAGATGAGATATGCGCTGTGAGAAAGGTGTTTCGGTACATCGTCACAACCTGGTGCCTTGTAACTAATTGCAAAACGGTATATATTTTGAGTTCATTACATTTTTGTGAGTTTTTAAAATGGGTGGATATACTTCAGATTGTTAACAGCACTAACCTTTGGAGAGTGGAACTGAGGGGAGGGCATAAGACAGGCACAGCTGGATGTCTATTAGGAGAGGCCAGATGGGTGCTGTGGGTGCAGCTGGGTGCAGAAAGTTTTGATCTCCCCTGCTTGTAATGTGCTATCTCCTCAGTGCGATTGTTATTATACCCATTTATTCCATAGACAGTATAAAAACAGAGCATGAACAATAAGGTAGAATAGATGGAGAAGAGAAGGAAAAGAAAATGAAATGAAAGCAGTTTGAAAAGATAAAAGTTGATGTTATCAACTGGGCAGAAGGCAGATGTGACTGCTTCCGGTTGATTTGCTGCATCCCTATATCACCTTAGGGCTTCCCTGGTGGCTCAGAGGTTAAAGCGTCTGCCTCCAATGTGGGAGACCTGGGTTCAATCCCTGGGTTGGGAAGAGCCCCTGGAGAAGGAAATGGTAACCCACTCCAGTATTCCTGCCTGGAGAATCCCATGGACGGAGGAGCCTGGTAGGCTACAGTCCACGGGGTCACAAAGAGTTGGACACGACTGAGCAACTTCACTTCACCATGTCACCTAGCTTCTAAGGACCTCCTTGTATTGTGGAGGCAGGGAAGTTGAACATCGCAGTCCTCAGACTTCTTTTCAGCTAGAATTTTGAAAGAAAATTAAGTAATACCAGGTAGCTGCGTTGTGTGAGATCTGGAAGACAGGTGTGGGACAGAAGTCATCTTTCTGCCTCTTCTGATTTTTTTTTTTTTTCTGCTGCCAAACCAGAGTGCTCCACTCCCTGGCTTCTTCGATGTGTTGGCCAGTAGGGACTTCTACTGTAGTGTGTTTTTGAGCTCAATAATGTTACATTCTGAGAGTCGTTTCAGTCCTTTCAAAGATTTTTAAGTCCCCAGTATCCTCTAATAAACCTCTTCCTCTTTAAAATACCTGAAGTAAAAATAAATAAATAAAATACATGAAGTAATTTCTATTTCCTTGTTTCAGTTATCTTGGTGCTACCTGACAAACCACTCAAAACTTAGTTTTTTAAAACAGCAACAGTTGTTTATTTTACTCAAAATGTGATTTGGGCAGGATTTGGCAAGGAAAGCTCTTTAGAGTGGCTCTACTGAAGGCTGACTATCCATTTTTTAAGCACTAAGTCACTTCAGTTGTGTCTGACTCTGTGGGACCCTATGGACTGTAGCCCGCCAAGCTCCTCTGTCCATGGATGGGTTTCTCCGGGCAAGAATACTAGATTGGGTTGCCAAGCCCTTCTCCAGAGGAGGGCTCACTTCTATAGAGAACAAATTGGTGCTGGCTGGCAGCTAAGTTGCTTCTTCTGATCCCCATGGGCCTCTCCTCACAGCATAGTGGTTGGGCTTCAAGAATGAGTGTGTGTTTGTGTGTGTGTGTGGTCATCTTTATCACTTACCTTCAGAAGTCCTGGAGCATCACTTCTGCCATACTCTAGTAGTTGAGACAGTCACAAAGACCCACTCAGGTTCAACCTACTCAGGGTCAAGGGGAGGGAACTTAGACACCACCTCTTGATGGAAGAGTGGCAAAATTCTAGAAGAGCTTGTGGGATGGAAATATTGTGGCCATTTTTTTTTTTTAATTTGAAGAACTATATATTGTAAATGACACGTTTAAGAGTAATGCAGTCAAAATAAGGCAATAACCAGAAGTCTATACTCTCTGCGCCCAATCACTAAAATTTTTACCCACTTCTATAAAAAATATTACCCCATTTACTACCTTGCGTGTGACAGAGACAAGACAAGCCTACCATATGTATGTTTAAAACAAAAAATGGCAGTAAGCTCTGGTGGAAAGAAAATATATTGAAAGTTTCTCCTTTCCTTTTCCAGATACCTGGCTCCAATTCTTTCTGACACAGACCTCTCCCTCTTGACTTATGTTAGCTTCACCCCTAAGGAGGCGCTGGATCAGCCTTACACTCTCTATGAAACATTAGGTTTTTCATTAGGAATCTTTTAAAATTAAAAAAAGTCAAAAAGCTATGGCATACCCTTGACAGCTACGGAACTGCTCAGGCCACCACAGACATCATAAAGTCACATTTTACAGAGGCTGAAGGAAAGCAAAACCGTTGTGTAGCATTCTCCAGCATGGCAAGGAGTAGTTCATATTCTCTTTTCCTTTCAGGACTTCCGAGAATCCCCAGCATAGCACCTGTGTATGTATGAGCTGAACCAGTAATTAAACTAAGCTGACATTCAACACTACTGTTCAAGTTACCACCACTCGATTTTTCTCCTGGATTATGTCAGCAACACACATTCTGCAAAGGGCCTAAGGCAAGTTTTGAAAGAAAACATCTTTTTCAGGTGATATAACACAAAAATTACAAGGAGCAACAAAACCCTTCAGTCTTATTTCTGAAGGCAAGTCAATGTCTACTGCAGATCATTCTAGAACATGATGACCTGACCTCCTTTCCTAATCTGTGCCACTGGCCATTAAGACATCTTAATTGCCTGTCTTAAACTGTTATTAAAAACACATTTTCATTAACAACTGTTATTTAAAACTGTTTAGTCCCTTAGTTATGTCACACAGAATGATGCTGTCTTGGTTTGATCCCCTAAAAGCAATGCAGTAGTATTTTTCTATATCCATTAGTAAGACTAACAAAAATACTGCTGCTATCTATTTTAAAATCTATCCTTAAAATAGTCCTAAAGTAACAAGACACATGATCTGCCATCAAAGTGAAGTCGCTCAGTCGTGTCCGACTCTTTGCGACCCCATGGACTGTAGCCTACCAGGATCCTCAGTCCATGGGATTTTCCAGGCAAGAATACTGGAGTGGGTTGCCATTTCCTTCTCCATGTGGCCATTTTTAGGAAGTACAATCTGCCACATTCCTGTTCTGAAACATAATTGATATAGGTAATAACAAGGTTGCTTTTGTATTTAAACCTTAAGAATAAAAAGTTGGGCTAAAATTAAATTCTATAGAAAGTATTGTCTGTAAATAACTAAACAAGTAACATTTAAAGAAATATACAAGGAAAGAAAAGGGGAGATTTTTACAAGATTACTTTTTAAATAGAAAGGCTAAATATAGAAGCAAATATTTTTCTAGAGAATAAAGTTTAATACCTAAGGTGTGAAGGTAGAGGAAAATAACAGAGAGAAGCTAGAACTAGAAGACTCATAAAAAGAAGCGATAAAATAAGAATAAGAACAGAAAAAGAAAAATTAAAATGGTCCACATTAAGACAACAAAACATGTTCAAAAGCACTGCGACTAAAAGCATTAAACCAAATATATCTGTTAAAATAAGAAAAAAAGTAACTAAAGGCCAGTTTAGGGTTGGTTCTGGCCCTAGATGGAAGGAATCCCTCTTCAAAGGCCCTGTGAGCTTCAGGGCTGCTGCTAGTAATGCTGCCACATGGCTTTGGGGGTCTCATCTTTTTGGCTAATCTCTTGCTGTCTCTCTCATTTCTTCTCCGTGCTAATTTCAGACTTCTGCCAAGGCAAATTTCCTTGGACTTTGCTGCCTTGTCCAGGCCTTTCCCTGTCTTTGTGGCCATCACCGCTGGGCCATCCTCCTGGTAAGGGGACAACAGGGTCCCCCTGAGTCACTTCTTGTGGAGGCCGTTTCCCCCGTGCGTGTGAAGGTAGAAAGAGAGCCTGGACTTAGGCTGAAGTTGTCGTGAGAACCCAGGAGGCCAGTATTGCCTCATAGAAGCATGCTCCAGTACGTGGATTCCTTACTTTCTTGTATTTAATCTGCTATTGCCCTTACAGTTGTTTGGTTTTAATGGTGGTGATTAAAAGAAGATTCAGTCATTGTCAGAAGGAACACACTGTCATTTCCGAATGGGAGAGTCTGAGCTGATTCGATTCCCGGGCAGCGCTTCTGTGCCGTCTCCTTCGACTCTTTCGTCCTTCTCTCCACTGGGTTGCCATCATTTCCACCACAGTGGATTCCTGTTGTTGAACCCCAAGCCCCCGTCCCTGTGTAGGACCCATGTTTCCTCCAGGGCTGTTTAGCCAACACATGTGAGCAGCATTCGCCCAGCTGCTGGGTGCCAGCAGCGAGCCCTCCAAAGCAGGGCCAAGCAGCGCGGGAGCCGGGTGAGGTGGAGGTGTGCGAGGAGCATGGCAGGCTTCAGGTACGCTGCTGAGTTGTGAGGTGCTCCTCTCCCGAGAGGCTGCGTCAGCCTACCCTGGACACACTTCCCTGGCAGCTCCCTGGATGCCTGCTGCCAGCACCTCTGCCTCCAACCTCGCCAGCTGCCTTCCAGAGCCTCCTGTCTCCTGTGTTATCAGAAGCTCACCTTTCTCCCGAGCAGCAGGAGCATCATCTCTCTTCATTTGGGTGTTGGCTTGGTAGAAGGGGCTGGGGGAGGTAGGAAGGCGGGTGGGAAGAAGAAGGAAATATTGACAATGTGATTGAAAATACTTTGTCTCCTTATTTTAGAAAATTAAAGAACGCTGGGTGTGGTGGTGGGGTTAAACGGGGAGACGAGGCCCCTGCCTGCATCTGCTTTCCTACAGGGCCCCCCGTGACCAAGGGCACCGGCTTCCCAACGGCTGCCCGCCCCCCACCAGGGCGGGGTCTGTGCTGGAGGTGAGCTTTCGTGCCTCATCTCTGGTGAAGAACCAAGAAGCGGTAGTAGACAGGTAGGGAGACAGGGCCCCAACCTGTGGGGCTCACTACAGGTTTTGACTAATTGAATGAATTGGCCCTGGATTAAATGGAATGGATTTTTTAAAAAATCAGTGAGGATAAGAGATGGTGGGCGGGAGGGGGGCACTGAGGCTGAACGCCTAGAGACTCATCCTAGCCAACACTGGTGAGGGCTAACTATATGCTGTGTGTGCGTGCGTGCTAAGTCGCTTCAGTCATGTCCAATTCCGTGTGACCTCCTCTGTCTATGGTATTCTCCAAGAATACTGCAGTGGGTTGCCATGCCCTCCTCCAGAGAATCTTCTCAACCCAGAGATCAAACACTCATCTCTTAAGTCCCCTCCATTGGCAGGAGGGTTCTTTACCACTAGCACCACGTGGGAGGCCCAACTATATGCTAGTACTTGTCAACTCATTTCTCAGAGTCGATACAGCTGCCCCCTCCAAGGTGGGGGGCCCCAGGGCAGATACAGCCCTTCATCTTTCCCAGGATCTATGCCCGGCCTGTCGTTCAGTTTGGCCTTGTTAGTCACTCTAGTCCAGAAAAATATCTACTTCTGCTTTATTGACTATGCCAAAGTGTTTGATTGTGTGGACCACAACAAACTCTGGAAAATTCTTCAAGAGATGGGAATACCAGACCACTTGACCTGCCTCTTGAGAAATCTGTATGCAGGTCAGGAAGCAACAGTTAGAACTGGACAGGGAACAACAGACTAGTTCCAAATAGGGAAAGGAGTATGTCAAGGCTGTATACTGTCACTGTGCTTATTTAACTTATATGCAGAGTACATCATGTGAAATGCTGGGCTGGATGAAGCACAAGCTAGAATCAAGATTGCTGGGAGAATATCAATAACTTCAGATATGCAGATGATACCACCCTTATGGCAGAAAGCGAAGAAGAGCTAAAGAGCCTCTTGATGAAAGTGAAAGAGGAGAGTGAACAAGTTGGCTTAAAACTCAACATTCAGAAAACTAAGATCATGGCATCTGGTCCCATCACTTCATAGCAAATAGATGGGGAAACAGTGGAAACAGTGAGAGACTTTATTTTCTTGGGCTCCAAAATCACTGCAGATGGTGACTGCAGCCATGAAATTAAAAGACGCTTACTCCTTGGAAGAAAAGTTATGACCAACCTGGACAGCATATTAAAAAGCAGAGACATTACTTTGCCAACAAAGGTCTCTCTGATCTAAGCTATGGTTTTTCCAGTAGTCATATATGGATGTGAGAGTTAGACTATAAAGAAGGCTGAGTGCTGAAGAATTGATGCTTTTGAACTGTGGTGTTGAAGAAGACTCTAGAGAGTCCCTTGGACTGCAAGGAGATCCAACCAGTCCATCCTAAAGGAAATCAATCCTGAATATTTATTGGAAGGACAGATGCTGAAGCTGAAACTCCAATACTTGGCCACCTGATGTGAAGAACTGACTCATTTGAAAAGACCCTGATGTTGGGAAAGATCAAAGGAAGGAGGAGAAGGGGATGACAGAGGATGAGATGGTTGGATGGCATCACTGACTCAATGGACATGAGTTTGCATAAACTCAGGAATTGGCAATGGACAGGGAGTCCTGGCATGCTGCAGTCCATGGGTTCACAAAGAGTCTGACACAACTGAGCGACTGAACTGTACTGAACTGAGTCTCACTCTTTGGGCTTCCCTCATACCTCAGTCGGTAAAGAATCTTCCTGCAATGCAGGAGCCCTGGGTTCGACTCCTTAGTCGGGAAGATCACCTGGAGATGGAAATGGCAACCCAGTTCAGTATTTTTGCCTGGAGAATCCCATGGACAGAGGAGCCTGGCAGGTTACAGCTGATGGGGTCGCAAGAGTCGGACACGACTTAGCAACTAAAGAGAGAGAGAGAGTCTCCTTCTTAGGGACCCTCGGGCCTTCTGGAAAGCCCAGGAGTGTGATTCAGATTCAGAGAATGCCTTTCCTCATGCTTCTTGTCCTGGCTGCTTCTCACCCACCCTTCCTAAGCCCTCATGTATGTGGCATCCCTGTCTCCTTTCTCCAAGCCCTTCACTCATGGACTTCTTCAATGAGGCTCTCCTGCCTTTCCTCTAAGCTTCAACACGAGGTGACTCGAATTTCCAAACTAGACCTTCCCCTTCTCACTGTGCATTTATCATTCTCCCCCCACCCCCTCTGCTGTTTTTTTAATTGCTGGTCAAATTCTGTGGTTTTGTATAAAACAGCTATCTATGTAGACACCTACCTCCCAGATGAAACTCCAAACTCCTTGAGGGCAGGCACTGCCCCTTATGCACATTTGCAGCCCTTTCAGCACCCAGCCTGGGCCTGGCACACCTGAGACGCAATGCATGTTTGACCAGGTGACTTGCCAGAGGGCTGCAGGTGATGCTTGGCCCCACAGTTTCCTCATCACTCATCAAATGCCCATCACTTTTTGCTTGAATGGAGTGAAAGCACCCTGCTTTACATTCAGGTATTCATTTAATAACTGGTGTTCCAGTCTTCCCTAGTCATTCCTAAATAGCAATGTGGTGAGAGTTCCAGGATCTGGGTCCATTCACCTCCCTTTGCTCATCACTGAGACTCACATCATGGCAGTTATTTGTGAGGAAACACTTTTGAAGATATTTAAAGGGATATTTTTACCAAGTGGATTGAGGGAGGTGATGAAGTGGAAGATCTATTATATTGCCATTTTCTAAGTCAGAAAATGCATATGCCCCAACCCCTCTGAGGTCCCCTTCAGAATTTGGAGGCGTGATGGGAGAAATGTTTATAATTTTCACACCAACCACACAATAGGATTATAGAGATGTTTACTCTTTTATCAATCTAATATTTTCTAAACTTAAAAAAAAAACATTTAAAAGATAGGAACACGGAGTTCCTAAAGGCTTAGCGACTCTTCCACCCCATCCCTCATCCTCCTTTATTTTTTTTTTCCATTTATTTTTATTAGTTGGAGGCTAATTACTTCACAACATTGCAGTGGGTTTTGTCATACATTGACATGAATCAGCCACGGAGTTACATGTATTCCTCATCCTCCTTTAAAAGTTGTTTTTATTTAGTTAATTTTCATAATGTAACAAGCACCCATAAACTCACCACTCAAAACTTGGCCCGGGACAGTACCCACATCTGACTGTGTGGTCCCCTGGCCCATGCCTTCACCTTCCCTCACTCAAGGTGACTTTCTGTGCTACACTCAAATCAGGCTGGAGTCAGGGACCTGCCTTGTTATGTCACTTTCTCATCTGTTCTCCTTGCCACCAATAGGGCAATTCTACTTTGGCAGTCTTAACATTTTAAAATATCCTTAAATGGCCTCACTTGGCAAAGAAAAAAGCTCAGAATAAATGCTACTTCTTGTAGCATAATTTTCTATGTTTAACAGGAGTTCAAATATAGCTGAGATATTATTCATCTTGAAGTTATCACCCACTAATTTGGATATAACTTCTTTTGTCATATTCTAGAAATTCTTCCTTCTAGGATAGGACCAGGGTCGCTGACTAAGAGATCCCCACCCCACACTCCCTGCCCGCCTCCTCTCCAGTACTGGTTAGTGTTTTTCCCTCAGCCTCCGCCAGGGCACATGAGTGACAGTATCCATCTAGGCTCATACTTAGAATTTAGAGGCTGCTGCGTGGAGTGACAAATATGGCCATTAGTCACTCTTCTCGGCACTGAGTCTGTATCATGTTTCACAGCCAGGCTTGAAGAGGGGATAAAAAGAACGATACATGTTGTAGATCCTTTCTTGGGGAGAGGGTCTCTTGGAATAAAAGTGAATTCTTGGATACAGAAAACAAACTAGTGGTTAGCAATGGGGAGAGGAAAGGGAAGAAGGGCAAGATGGGTGCAGAGGCTTCAGAGGTACAGACTACTATATTTAAAATGAACAAGATACAAGGATATATTGCATAGCACAGGGAATACAGCCAATATTTTGTAACTGTAAATGGAGTATAACCTCTGAAAATTGTGAATCCCTATGCTGTCACCTGAAACTAATATATTATTGTCAGTCAACTATACCTCAATAAAAAATGCATTCTGGGAGTTGATTTGAATTAGCAGGATAAAGCCCTGTTTGTCTTGTAGACATTTTACACTGGAGAATCTGCAAGACCTGAAGTTATCTAGACTTGAAGTATTATAAGGAGGTTCCATCTGCCACCAAGAAAATGCAGTTTCTAAGACATTGACCACAAGGGACTCTGTCAGAGTAGAATCTAAGCCTGAAGCCCATGGGTGAGGATGGGGGTGGGGTGGGGTAGATGGGAGCAGAGAAGTAGAAAAAGAAGAGGGAGGGAGTCAGGGAAAGGAGGGACTTGGGACTTCAACCTAAGGCTTATTCAGTCTGCACTGAAGGGCTGTATTTTTTGTTTGTTTGTTTTCCTTTTTGGCTTATGGGATCTTAGTTCCCCAACCAGGGATCAAACCTGGGCCCTTGGCAGTGAGAGTGCAGAGTCCTAGCCACTGGACCTCCAGGGAATTCCCAAGGGCTGTATTAAGTAAAAAGTAAGGACTTGTTTATCATCCTTCTCTGGGTTTTTGATGTCATCATATCTGGCTACAGAAAAGATTGTTTTCTTTCTGGTCAAGACATTGCAGGACATAAGAACAGGGTGACATAAAGAAGATTATAAGCACGAGCAAGGGTTTGGGTTGGCTTTCTGCAAGCCAGAGCTCTGCTGAGATGGTGTGCTAGTGCATATGGCTTATGATGGGTGCTATGCATGGTAAAGAGCGCTGTAGGTGGTACCCAGCCCGCAATTGCTCCTTGTCTGAGAGCTAGCCCCCTAATCGTAACCCTGTGACCCAGCAACCAGATCTGTGTTCTCTAAGTCTTCCCCAAGGTAGGTGATTAGCCCAGAGTAGGAGACCTGGTCCAGGTTGTATTCTACCCCCTGGTAGAATTTGGAATGTGAAACAGAGACATACATGGACTGGGAGTCCCTAAAGCCACGTCACATCAGTGGTGATAATCTAGAGGGAAATGGATGCTCCAGCCTCAGTCAGGCTTTCAGGCCAGCATCTTGACTTTAACCCTCTGAGACTTTCACGTGAGCCAGAACCACCCACGTAAAATGCCACCGAATTCCTGACCCATGGAAACTGTGTGAGATAACAAATTTTTGTTGTTGTTTCAAGCTGCTAAGTTTGGGGGTGATTTGTTATACAACTAAGTACGTATTTGTGTGTATATATTGGTATATACATCTCTGTGTGTGTTTGTGCTCAGTCCCTTGCAAAGTGTCCTACCCTTTGCAACCTCATGGCCTGTAGCCTGCCAGGTTCCTTTGACCATGGAATTTTCCAGACAAGTATACTGGAGTGGGTTGCCATTTTTTAACTCCAGGGGATCTTCCCAATCCCGGGATCAAACACGTCTCTTGCGTCTCCTAAACTGCTGCCCTGAGCTTGTCCCTCTCAATGAAGCACTACCACATAAGCTTTGCCTCTGCATTGTTTGCTAGGCAGTGGGGCGAAGGAAGGGCTGAAAGGGAAATGGAAATTAAGGCATTATATGCAAGTGGATTCTCCCAACAGAAACGACTTACTCAAAAGTCATGGCTTTTAGCAAAAGAGTCTCTGTAAAGTGTAAACACCCTGTAGGCAGGGGTTCTACTGGGATGTGGGGACTAGAATTTCAATTTCCCATTCGTATCCCAGTGGGAACAAGAGCACTGCCTCTGGACCAAGCAGTATGAGATCAGACTTCTCTTTCTAGTCTACAGCTACCAAGATCTGTAACCCTGGGAAATTCACTTAGTTTCTTTGAACCACAATTTTAGCAGATCCCAGATGCTGAGAATGGAAGGCTCATTTTATAAAAAGGTGTGTGTGGTGTGAACACTGGACTGAGAACCAGGAGAGGTTGCTAGACCTTCTGGGACTTAATTTCTAGCTCTATAAAATGAGGTGGTACAACAACATTACCAGCAACAAGGAAGAAATAAAATATTAACCCACACATAACAAAACAAAAACTGAGGTGGCAGGAATAAATAAACTTCAAGACTTCTTCTCATTCTAAACTGTGTAATTAAAGATTTGAGACTTAGGGTCACAGCATGAAGAAACTGGGGGCTAAACCTGTTTTTCCCAGCCCCTAGTCTGAAATTCCAGTCTTACTGCTTGGGATTTCACTGTCTTTGACTCTTTAGCTCTGCCTTCCTCCTCACTCTTAGAGGTTGGGTTATATCGGTTTTGGGTCAAGTGGGATTTGGGGTTGGACTAAGTATTTCAAGACCTTCCCAAACATGTGAGGACATTGTTTATAGCACTGTGTACTTTGAAAAGAGCTTATAAATATATTGTCTGGCTAAGACCTGACAGTCTCCTAACAACTATGTGTTTATATCTACTTTCCAGATAAGAAACTGACTTTTGAAAGAGTTAAAGACTCAAGGTCCCAAGGATTGTGAGTTAGGGGTAGAGGTGGGTAAGAATTCAGGTCACCTGACTTACAATCAAAGGATGTTTACTCACAAATGTAGAGGGTTCTAGGGAGAAGGTACAGTGAGTGGCTCAATGAGGGGAAGCAGATCATAAAAGGAAGGAGACTTGAAGTGTAGCTCAAAGAAGGAAAGAGGAGGTAGGTTCCCTGCCTGGCTCCTCTTCACTGCTGCCAAGCCAGGCTAATGCCTCTGTTTTCTTTCAATCACCTCTTTATTACTGTAGAAGTCATATGGGCTCATGGTAAGTAATTCAGTCTGAACAGAAGGGTAGCTAGTAACATGTCAAACTCCTCTGCTCCAACCCATCTCAAGAATCCTCTCAGAATGTCTCACGAGTGTCTGGTTTAGTGTTGCCATCCTTTCCATGGTCCCTGGCATGGGTCATGTTCTCTGGAAATGTTTGTGAAGATACTGAGGTCCATCCCACATATCCTATACTTCAATTTGGGGTGGGATTTTAGGTCATAGCATGTGTCTCTTATCCATCCTAGGCTTCATTCAGCTATTAATAGAAGTGGGAACCACTTCCATATATACTTAGCATCACATGTGTAATAGTGCACAAGTAGATGACGCCTGGAATAAACATTGGAGAAGGAAATTGCAACCCACTCTAGTGTTCTTGCTTGGAGAATCCCAGGGACGGGGGAGCCTGGTGGGCTGCCGTCTATGGGGTCGCACAGAGTCGGACACGACTGAAGCGACTTAGCAGCAGCAGCAGTTCTGAAAATTGGGGAAGAGCTTCCTATTCCCTCTTTTCTAAACTGAAGGTAATTGAGACTGCAGAGCCTACACATTTCCCTTCCTCCTACAGTTCCAGGCAGGCAAAACAGGATGGTTGACCAGAAGGACAGTCAAGCCTGAGGTAGGGAGTAGAAGAAAGAGTTGAGCCTAGACTCTCACCTGTTACAAAATACAGGTGAGAGTCTACCCACTCTACCCACCAGTGGCCACAAGACTCAAGAGTGCCCTAGGCTTTGGACAACTCCTCCTCCCTCAGGAAGTACTCATAATGTTCTATTTCCTCCCTTATGGGCAAAAATGAATGTATGAGTAAAGTAATAGAAATATCCTTGTTTTACATATAACTGAAATTTCTCCTTTTTGGGAAAAATGACACTTCTAGAGCACAATAGCCTCTACTTAATTTAGAGCACAATAGCCTCTACTTAAATGTACAAACACCCTTTGAGCAGAATATATTAATACCTACTATGTTAGAGATTGGGAATCAGAGATGACACCTGCTCTCAAGGAGCTTACAATCCAGAAGGGGAAACAGACACCCACCCAACTTTTGAAATAAGTGTAATAATAGCAAGGACAATAGCTAAGTGTCCATGGAATAATTACTCTGTGTAAGTCATGTTTTATCTTGTTTAGTCTTCATGGCAATCTTAACTAAGGTAATTTCAGTAGTGCCAGATTTCAGATGAGGGAGCTGAGGTTTAAAGAGGTTAAGAGCTTGCCCAAGGCCACACGGATAACAAGAGGCAGAGTCTGGAGTCGCGCTGAGTTCTGACTGACATCTCTGTATACGAGCGCTTCATCATGTTCTTACAAGAGAAGACAACACGGGAGCTCCTGGAACCCAGGGAAAGGCCATCACCCTGACTGCTGAGGTCAGGAGAGGATCACAGAGGAGCTCACACACCATTCTGTGAGTGCTTGAGCACCTATCAGGGACTAGCCAGGTAAATGAGGACAGAAAGAGGGAGCATTAGTAGGTCAAGTCTACACAGGACACCTCAGTGGGAGAGGGAGGGGAGGACGATGCTGAAAGGGGCAAGAGCAGAGTGGAAAGGGGTGATAAGAAGGCTAAACTTCACAAGTATGTATCATTAAGCTCATTCACCTCAAGGTTAATCCAGAAATGTTCAGTAATGACCGCTATTGAGGCGGGCTGACAGAAAAATATTTATCCCTGAGGAGAACACAAATGAAAATATCTAAGAGAGGAGGGAGGGGGAGGCATCAGGGCATCAGGAGCCGGAATCTCAACCATCTGGAATCCTACTGAGATTTGGCGGCCCACTCCAGAGTCTCAGGTATCTTGCCAAAATATTTTTTAAAGGAGAAAAAAACAATAATGTTGCCTGCTATAATAATGCACCGGAAACTCCTCACATTGACATTTACAGATTTCCTGCCAGTGGCCTGGAGAGCACATAATGGATGGATAGCAAAGGCAGCAAGAGAGAAAGAAGCAACTGAGTGATTGAGCTGTGCCTCCTTGGGTTTTTTTTTTATTATCATTGCTGCCTTTAGCCATATGCTTTTCAAAGGCACTGACAAGCCTGGACCGATTTCAAAGGAATTCCTAAATCTCGATTTCAAAATCATCATTGCATCTCCGAATTGTCAGTGCTCTGTACAGGAAACACAAATTTATTTAAGTTCTGAAATGTTTCTCTATAAATGTTGATTAGCCTCTTCTGTCATTATACGAGATGCCTTAGATGTTGAAATAGATGCTAATAAATTGCCAATCCAGCTTATTGATTGCCAAGTAATGAAAAGCATTTCTCTTCCTTGGAATAGGATGTCTTATCATTTGAGTGGCTTCCAGAAGCTGCATAAAAAAAGGGAAGAAGATGGTTTCTTTTTTAGTCTGTCTGGTTGTTCCTTACCACTCCCACCCCCACTGCCACTTTTTAAAACAGAATGAAAACAGATTCAATCTGCTGGGAACGCTGGTATTTAAGTACAGGATGGACTCTATTTGTGCTACAGCTGTCATCCAAGACTTTTGTCATTCTTTGCCACCGCTGGATATCCCATGTGTATAATTCTCTGCTCACTTCAGTTCTTTCTCTATCCATTTTTCTTGGCCCCCTTCTCTATGCCACTCTTGTTCCATCTTACAAATAGACCAATTAAACCAGAGGCTGATAAGTTAGGTGGCTGATGAGTCAGGAACAGAGTCTGGGAGAACCCACAACCAAGTGGGACTCGAACTCTGCAGTGTTCCTGGCTCCATCTCCAGCCCGAAGAACAGCATGCTGCTTTGCAAGAATGGTGTCATACTAAAGGCTCTGGAGAGCTAGAAGCCACAAGTACACTGGATATTTCTGTAAAATTTGTGTGAACAGAGCAAAGCAAAGAGATAAATCCTGTGAAAATACAGAAGTCTTCTACTTTAGAGAAATTCTTGGACGGAGTATGCAGAAATCTGGAATATTTTGGTATATTCCATCCAAAATGAAAGACAAGTTTCTCTACCTTGTACTTCATCCCTAAGAAGAAGACCGATGTTTCAAATACACCCTTGAATTTTGGGGGCAGAATAATAATATATTTAGCTCTTTATTCCATACCACTAATTGGATAACACAAAATACTCCCTGGGAACCAATACAAAATCATGTTCAGCACCTTGAGATGAAAGTGAAAAGTGAAAGTGAAATGAAGTTGCTCAGTTGTGTCTGACTCTTTGCGACCCTGTGGACTGTAGCCCACCAGGCTCCTCCGTCCATGGGATTCTCCAGGCAAGAATACTGGAGTGGGGTGCCATTTAGATGAAAGCATGGGACTATTAAATTCTTTTCTTGAGCCCATACTGTAAGTCAGGTATTTTTTTATTTTCAAGTACTTTATACATGTAGTCCTCACAGGGCACATGGATTGCATGGCAGAGTGAGTATTTAGACCCAAGTGTGTGGTTCCCAAGTCCATTGTTCTTAATCACCACGTTCTCCTGTTTTCATTTTCAGAGCTGCTAGTTAATCTTCGACACTACAGTTTCCAAGTGATGCCCATTCCTCATCTAGTCTACCATAATTCCAGGATCCTCTGACCTAGGAAATGAATGATAAATTTAACTACCGCCTACACACCCACTTAGAATAGTGAGAGGTAGAAATGAGTAAGAGGAAGAAATTGCCATAACTAGTATTTTAAAGAAAGGGAAAAGGAGAAAGTAATTGTTCAATCTTCAAATACTCAAGAAGTAATACAGAAGTATGCAGTTAATTAAGAATATGGTAATCTACACATATTTGTTCCCCTTTTCTTCACTACCACAACTGGGGAAGTATATAATCTCCAGAATTTGGGTATGAATCCAAAAACTGATACCTTCTAAAACACTATTTTTTCAGCATTTTTCCTTCAGAATTCTAACTTCAGATAAAGCGGTGCTTCTTGTGCGTGTCTCACATGGCCTTGAGTACTTTAAAGCTCTGGTGAGATTCTTCCTCTGGCTACACTTCCATCCTACCCATGTGAGAACACATTTTGCTCTCAGCCTACAGCTACCTCCTCAACTTCTTTAACTTGTCAGTAAATGGAGGGTCCCCAAAGTCAAAATTTCAAGACTTATTCTGTAGAACTCTCAAATGTGGTAGAACAAAAATTTCCTATTATTTTTAAATCTCCCACTGCCTCTAAATATGATGGGGTCTTTTGTTTGCTAAGTCCTAGTGATGTCATCATCCTTAGTATAACAAGTATATTATATTAACAATATGTATTATATATTATATTAATATAATATAATAACATTATATTAACAAGTATATTATCCTTAGTATAACAAGGATACACATATATACTTGTACAGTCTTGAAGATACAATGTAAATCCTGGAAGGGGTATATGTACTTTTTCATTGCAATTGAGATAACTGTAGATTCACACGGAGAAGGCAATGGCACCCCACTCCAGTACCCTTGCCTGGAAAATCTCATGGATGGAGGAGCCTGGTAGGCTGCAGTCCATGGGTCGCGAAGAGTCAGACATGACTGAGCGACTTCACTTTCACGTCTCACTATGTATTGGAGAAGGAAATGGCAACAAACTCCAGTGTTCTTGCCTGGAGAATCCCAGGGATGGGGTCGCACAGAGTCAGACACGACTAAAGTGACTTAGCAGCAGCAGCAGCAGTAGATTCACATACACTTGAAATAATCCAGAGAAATCTCATGTACCCCTGACCCCATCTCCCTCAATGGTAATGTTTTCAAGTCTAGTGAAATATCACAGCCAGGACATTGTCACTAGTACAGCCACCAATCTTAATCAGCTTTCCTCAGTTGTCTGAATGTCTGTTCCTTCTAACAATTTGGAAATTAGACATTTTTATCCTAGTTTTTAGCTTGAATTTTAAATAACTATCTTTTAAAAATTGTTATGTAATTAACATGCAATGTTGTTTTAGTTGTACCACATGATGGTTTGATACATGTATATATTGCAAAATGATTATCTAAATCAGTTTAGTTAACATCCATCACCCCACGTAGCTACAAATTTTTTTTCCTGTGATGAGAACTTTTTAAGACCTATTCTCTTAGCAACTTTTAACTACCCAGTATGGCGTTGCTAGCTGTGGTCACCACGGTGTGCATCACGTCTGCATGACTTGTAACTCAAGTTGATACCTTTTAACTACCTTCACCCATTTTGCTCACCCCACACTGCTACACCCACCTCTGGCAACCATCAGTCTGTCCTCTGTAAATGTGAATTCAGTTTTTTTAATTGCTTTATATTTTAAATTAATTTTTTTGGCT
The DNA here is from genome assembly GCF_019320065.1 of Cervus canadensis. Taxonomy (NCBI): domain Eukaryota; kingdom Metazoa; phylum Chordata; class Mammalia; order Artiodactyla; family Cervidae; genus Cervus; species Cervus canadensis. Next base: position 10,809,226 of record NC_057390.1, on the reverse strand, counting down.
GTACCACACAGCTTTTGGATCTCAGTTCTTCAGCCAGGGATTGAACACGGGCCACAGGAGTGAAAGCCTGGAATCCTAACCACTAGGCCACCAGGGAACTCCTAATTCAGTCTTTTAAGATTTCACAGATGTGAGATTGTACAGTATTTGTCCTTCTCTCTGTCTGACTTTCTGACTCATTTTGCCTGCAAGGTCCATTCAAGTTGTAGCATGTGGCAGGATTTCTTCTTTTTTATGGCTGAGTAATCTTCCGTTTTGCATATCTTTATTCATTTATCCATTGATGGACACTTAGATTACTTCCAATGTCTCCATTATTGTAATTAGTGTTGCAATGAGCATGGAGGTGCAGATAGCTTTTCAACATAATGATTTTACTCCAAATCAGATGAAATTTAGTGAAGGAAAGTCCACATTGTTGAGTCATTGCCACCACTAGGACCAATTTGTTCAGGTGCCCATGCTCTGGACTGCATTTTAGGCACCTGCTACCATAGAAATTTTCTGCTTCTCCACTAGTTCCATGAGCTACTACTTTCCTCTCCCAAAGTATTAATTGGAATCTCACTACCTTTTGCCTTATATTGGTCTGATCATCAACTCCAAATACCCAACATGTCATCAAAGGCCTTTTGCTTGGAACATGCTGTCAGGTAACAATTTCTGTTCCAGTTGGTGTTCTTTGATTATAAACAATGAAATGACTAGTCAACTTAATTAAAAGAGAAATTTATTGAAAATATATAGTTTAGCTCACATAATACATGAACCAAAACTATCCAGTCAAGTCACAGAACTGTGAAAGGCAATAAACTGCTGTTTTAAGCCATTGACATTTAAAAATTTTTTATTTTTTATCTTTTGGCCATGCCACATGGCATGTGGATCTTAGTTTTTCTGATCAGGGGACCATGCTCCATGCTGCATTGGAAGCATGGAGTCTTAACCACTGGACCTCCAGAGAAGTCCCTAAATTATTAAATTTTGAGGTGGTTTGTTACCCAGCATCAGATAACAAGCATTCACCTTATAAAAAATAGTAGAAGAAAAATACAAGGAAAATTAAGATGTATAACTCTAAATAGATATTTATTCACATATATATAATTACATATGCTGCTGCTGCTGCTAAGTTGCTTCAGTCGTGTCTGACTCTGTGCGACCCCATAGACGGCAGCCCACCAGGCTCCCTTGTCCCTGGGATACTCCAGGCAAGAACACTGGAGTGGGTTGCCATTTCCTTCTCCAATGCATGAAAGGAAAAGTGAAAGTGAAGTCGCTCAGTCGTGTCCGACTCTTAGCAAGCCTATGGACTGCAGCCTGCCAGGCTCCTCCGTCCATGGGATTTTCCAGGCAAGAGTACTGGAGTGGGGTGCCATTGCCTTCTCCATAATTACATATGCATATACATAATTTGCTGGATAGGGGCATGGCACCCCACTCCAGTATTCTTGACTGGAGAATCCCATGGATAGAGGAGCCTGGCGGGCTACAGTCCAGGGAGTCACAAAGAGTCAGAAATGAATGAAGTAACTGAGCATGCATGCATGCATGCATAATGTGAGGAAAATAAGATGACTCTTAGTGTCTTCATTTCTGTAGCTGGGCGCAAGTTACCCAGCACTATAATGATTTGATAATGTCTAGTTCATGTTCCCATTCAGTGGGCATCTCAGCCAGCTGGATTTTTTACTCTTGGGGTGACCCAAATCACCATTTCTGAGGAGTCTTTCCCTCAGAGTTTGCTATAAGTTTGCTATAATCTTCCACTGAATTTTATTAGAGCATATGCCATTGTTAGCAAGTGTTGCAGACATATTCTTCCCTCACCCAGTGTTGTGGCAGTGTTCCTATTTCTCTTTGATAATGACGTTTCTCTTTGGCAATCTGCAGCCAAACAGTAACCTCCTTTTTGTCCTGTTAATCCAGGTGTATAAAGAGCACAAAATTGTCAGGTGAGTTTGGACTTTCAGTTCAGTGGAACCCTTGTTTTGTCTTATGGTGGTAACTAAGACCTCTAAACCAATAAAGCCAAAAATGGAAGGAACAGGAAGCAAACATTTAGATATGATACTGAAGAGTAACACTACAACTTTCAAGCCTTTGACTCTCAGATCCATGTATTCTGTCCATAGGAGAAAGCCCTGTGTATTAGTTACTAGTTCAGAGCAAGTATGGCACCCACCCCTTTCCCCTGACTGGTTCAATAACTGAGTCTTAATTGGTAAGTTAACTGTTCTATAAGCTCAGATGTTTCTGAGTGATGAGTACATGATAAGACCACCAATTTCTGTATGATTAAGCCTATTGCCTTCTTTGCTAGCTAGAAACAATGTTGTGCAGAATACCGTGACCAGGAATAAGGCATCCAGTGATTTCAAGGATGGTGTTTGTAGCAGAGGCTTGATAAGTAAGAAAGACAAGTCTATGTCTCTTAAAATAAATGTCTCTTCTAGTATGGACACTGCCCTGGCAGGGACCCGACAAAATCAATCTGCCACAGTTAACTGACTGGTCTGCTCAGGTTATGTTACTCTATTGCATGCTTGCCCTTGGTTGATTTGGTTGGTTGGTTTTATTCTTTATTCCCCTAACTTTATTGAAATATTATTGACATATAACATTGTGTAGGTTTAAGGTGTACACCATGATGATTTGACACACATATATACTGTAAAATGATTACCACAATAAAGTTAGTTAACAAATTTATCACCTCATATAATTATCACTTTATATATATATATATAACATTTCTTTATCTGTTCATTCATCAGTGACACTTAGGTTATTTCCATGTCTTGCTATTGTGAATAATGCTGCAATAGAACACTGGGGTGCAGATATCTCTTCAAGATAGTGATTTCATTTCCTTCAAATATATACCCAGAAGTGGAGTTGCTGGATCATTACAGTAGTTCTACTTTTAATTTGTTGAGGCGCCTTCATCTCCATACTGTTTTCCATAGTGGTTATAGCAATTTAAATTCCCATCAACAGGGCCCAAGGATTCTGTTTATTCCACATTCTTGCTGCATTTCTCATTTCTTGTCTTTTTTATATTTATATAACTATCTTAATTTTCTATTTTTCTAAATAGAGTATTAATTCCACACTATGAGCAATGGTGAAATTAGAATATTTCTACTTCCCATTTCCTCTACTCCCCTCTCCTCCCTCCTAAATGTGAATTGATAGTTTTATTTTTGTAGAGTTAAATTTTCTATTGTTAATATACTTCTCTCACTTGATTTGGTAGCTTTGTAGCCCAAGCTATTAAAGATGAAAAAACACATTTATGCTGCAACGTATTTATACCTCATCCTGCCTTTGTACACCCTTCTCAATAGAACTTTTGTCAGTTAGATCATTTCCAGATCATTTCTAATCTCTTCTTCAGCCATATTCACTGCATGTGTTTTGTCTTGGTCTATGGTGACACACAGGCTTCCCCGGTGGCTCAGTGGTAAAGAATCTGCCTGCCAATGCAGGAGATGCAGGAGATGCGGGTTTGATCCCTGGATCGGGAAAATGTCCTGTGGTAGGAAATAGCAACAAACCCACTCCAATATTCTTGCTTGGAAAATCCCATGGACAGAGGAGCTTGGCGGGCTGCAGTTCGCAGGGTTGCAGAATTGGCACACACACCCAGTGATACACATTCAATATTCTCTGCCAGATCTTTTGTTGCAGCTTGCTCATCATCTCTTGGTAGACCCAAGTTTACACTCCCATAGAATCCTTCATTTGAACTGATAGAAATTCTTAGAATTCCTTTATGTTCGAATCTGTTACCTACATATTTGAACAGCAGTCTGGCTTGGAATAAGATGTCATGTTTATTTTGCTTGAGGCTTTCCTGATTCTTTCTTGTCTTACAGCATTTAAAAAGTTGCAGTGAATGCAAATAATTAATGAAAATCAAGTTATTTTCTTCAAGGAGAGAGGGAAAATAGAGGAGAAAAGAGGGCTGAAAGAAAGTAAAAGAGGTTATTTAATAATATGAATAAAGAAAAAGATGTCATTAAAAGAACTAAACAAAAGTTGAACAATACTGTAAAGCAATTATCCTTCAATTAAATAAATAATTAAAAAAAAGAAAGCTGAGTAGCAATCTTAGTGTCTGATGAAATAGATTCCTAGATAAAAATAATAATGAGACAAAGAGTATCATCATATACTGGGAAAAAGAACCACAGGATAAAGACATATAGCCATCATGAACATATATGCAGAAACATATGAAATATTTAAAATAACAACTGACAAAACACTGAGAGAAATTATCAATTATCATCAGTGATTTTAACTACAAGTTGATAGATCATCAAGCAAAAAATTATCAGAGATGTAGAAAATCTGAATGCCATTAATATCTAGCTGCTAAATGTATATTGAACTCTACATTAAACAGAATATATTCTTTTTTAGTATATGTATAATATTTATAAAAATTTACCATATACTAGACAACAAAGTAAACCTTAAAAAATTCCATAAAATCAATATCATACAGACTATTTTCTATAAAGGAACAGATAGTACTAAATATTTTTGTCTTTGCAGGCCAGATGGTGTATGTCTTAGCTATTCAGTCCTGCAGCTGTAGCACAAAAACAGCCATAGATAAGCGAATTGATGTGTTCTGGTATCTTTTTTTTTTTTAAGGAACTGGATGAATATGAAGCATGGACTTTAGTTTCCTGACACCTGGTGTAGGCTAATATGGACATTCTAGAGAGTAATAATATAATCTGGGGTTTAGTGATCCTGTACATGTGTGTGAGCTCAGCTGTGTCCAACTCTTTGCAACCCCATGGACTGTAGCCCACCAGGCAAGAATACTGGAGTGGGTTGTCATTTCCTCCTCCAGGAGATCTTCCCAACCCAGGGATCGAACCCACGTCTCCTGTGTCTCCTGAATTGGCAGGCAGATTCTTTATTGTTGAGTCAACTGTAATGTCACAAAAAATTCTCACATGGACTCATAAGAAGGGGGCATATCTGGAAATTTCAATCCTCTTTGCAGGGATCTGGGGGTAATCTAAGGTGGATTTCTGGAGAGTTGGATAAGTAAAATGTACTGGACATACCCCAGGGAAGACTATGTAGCATGTAGAAGAAAGAGACTGAATGTGCTCAAGCAATGCGAATATATACTAATATTAAGAGTGCTAAGTCAAAGACATGAGAAATGAGGGACTTCCTTGGTGGTCCAGTGGTTACAATGCTGTGCTTCCAATGCAGGGGACACAGGTTCAGTCCCTGGTTGGGGAACTAAGATACCACATGCCATGCAGTGCAACCAATAAATAAATAAATAATTTTTTTAAAAAATGAGAAGTAGAATGAATCCTAAAGCATATAATTTTTAAAATTTCAAAAAATTAGGAATATGGGATTAACAGATATAAACTATATAAAATAGATAAGCAACAAAGATTTTGCATAGAGAACTACATTCAATAGCTTATAATAATCGATAATGGAAAATAATCTGAAAAAATATATGTAACTGAATCACCTGAAACTAGCACGATATTGTAAATCAACTATTCTTAAATAAAAAAATACACAAAACAAAAATGTATGTTTTGTGAGACATGTGTACAAAATGTATGTTATACATGTGTATAGGTTAAACACTTGTTTGTGTTATACATACTTTATACAGGCATGTTATATACAATGTACATTTTAAAAATTTATTTATTTATTTTAATTGGAGGCTAATTACTTTACAATATTGTGGTGGTTTTTGCCATACATTGACATGAATCAGCAATAAGTATACATGTGTCCCACCATCCTGAACGCCCCCCTCCCACCTTCCTCCTCACCCCATCCCTCTGGGTTGTCCCAGAGCACCAGCTCTGGATGCCCTTTTTGATGCATTGAATTTGCACTGGTCATCTATTTTACATATGTTAATATACATGTTTCAATGCTATTCTCTCATATTGTTCCACTCTTGCCTTCTCCCACATAGTCCAAAATTTGTTCTTTACATCTGTGTCTCTTTTGCTGTCTTGCATATAAGGTCGTTGTTACCGTCTTTCTAAATTCCATATATATGTGTTAATATACTGTATTGGTGTTTCTCTTTCTAGTTTACTTCACTCTGTATAATAAGGCTCCAGTTTCATCCTCTTCATTAGAACTGACTCAAATGCATTCTTTTTTTCCTAGCTGAGTAGTATTCCATTGTGTATATGTACCACAACTTCCTTATATGTTATATATAACTTATTTCTCTCTGTGTATGAAGGATATATTATAATCTTATTAGAATACTTGCCTATGTGTGTATATGGATGGGGGTTGGGGATAGATAGACTTTGGTGAATAAACATTAAAAAAAGAACAAATTAGAAAATACTTTGCCTAGAACAAGCATTATAATGGCCATGAACTGATGGGAATTATTAATTCTGCATCTGAGGTTCAGAATGTTACAGATCAGTTGTAAAGGTAGAGTGTTTTCAGCTACTTACACTCATTTGTCTTTGAATGCATGGCTGTTTCACTGTCTGCCCATTTAGCAATTATAGTTTGATAATTACAATTGGAACAATGTTATAATGTAATTTATCTTTTGATAATGTTTTGCAAATAGCTAGTTTTGCAAAAGCATTACTTGTTTATGACTTGTATCTGGTTAGAACCACATAATCAATTGCTCTGTTACATTGCAATCCAGGAAATATTGCCCCAAATATGAACAGCCCCATGAACAATGTGAAACAAAAATGTTCAATTAAAACTTGGATATACACTTTAAATACCTTACACTTTTATTTGTCAATTATACCTCAATAAAGTTGAAAAAAACTTGATAAAAATCTTACCGTCAATCTTAAATTGTACTTTTAACATTATTGTATGTATTTGTTTTTGTTGTATTCAATGACTAAAATATATAAGCTACTATTAAAGACCTTGAAATAAATATTACCACCCATAGCAATTGTTCCTGAGAATTCTTTTAAAAACAGATTTGGCTTGAGAGTTGAACCTATTTCCTATCCCAGTCTAGGGGAAGGGATCTCACAATTACAGAGCAACTACCATAAGCCAAGCACGAAACATGTCATTTCAATTAATCCTCACAGCAAGTCTCTAAAGCAGGCAATATAATCCCATTTTACAAATGGAAAAAATCAGGTTCAGATAAATCAAGTAATTTTCCCAAGGTCTCATAGCTGGTAGGTGGTGATGTTAGAATCTAAATTGAATAAACACAACTTTTATATCAGTATTCAAAGTTTAAAACATCATAACAGGTTTGAATTTTACCATGGTGGTATATACAACCCATCTCTCCTGCTAGACAAAACACAAAAAACCATTACCTGAAACCATTATCTGAAAATTAAAAAAAAAATTTTTTTAATTGAAAAGGCAGGCAGATTGTGGAGGAGAGTAAAAAATTAGAGAGGCAGCCACCATGGAGATAAGCTGCCCTTTGTTTTCCCTCTTTTTCTTTTCTGGCCTTGCTCTGTGGCTGAGCCCCGGTTGTGGAGAAGTATAAAGGTACCTATGGCTAAAACGTGAACAGAAACCCAGTGTTTAGGGCCAAAAAAAAAACCAAAACAGGAAAAGGGGCCCCTACCTGCCTGAGACTGGGGAGTAGAATCCTACATGAGAGAGACCCAAAGAAAGAAATCGATTAATTCTGTGTACGAACCCACATAAGTCTTAGCACAAGCCCTGAGCTATGAATGTGTGGACAGATGCCAAGGTTTTAACCACATGATCAAATATCAGAGAATCCAACCACTGAAGAGCACTTGTGCAGAACAAATGCGAACAAAGGTGACGAAAGCGTGGAGGACAAAAGCAGGACTTGGGCCACCTGACCCACTTTCAGAGGAATCTCTGTGTTGCTGCTGAACAGGTCAGAGCCGAAGCAGTGTTACAAAGGCTTAGAGAACCGAACTGAGAGGCTCTAAGCCTCTATCACGGGAGGCGAGGCAGAAAGGCTGACTGCCTGCTAAAACAGAAACGAGCATTCTTCAGAGGACTTTAATAGAATCCAGAATCTGTCTAACATGACAGTCACAATTTCAAGGTACAATACAGGCAGGGGGGTTCAGGATGGAGGGGACACATGTATACCTATGGCCAATTCATATTGATGTATGCCAAAAGCCATCACAATATTGTAAAGTAATTATCCTCCAACTAAATAAATTTAAAAAATACAGTACAAAGTTCATCACCATAATTAAGAATTAGGAAATATAAATAATTCTTGAGATAAAATACAGTCAAAAGATGCCAACCCTAAGATAACCTGGACGGTCAGAAATTTTTAAAAAGCTATTACAACAAATATGTAAGTATATAAAATAAAATTATAATAATCTGTATATGTACATATATAAAAACAATTATCTAACTATTATAACTTGAAGAAAAATACACTCTAAGTGAAAGAAATAAATAGAAAAGAAAATAGAAAGCATAAAAAAGAACCTAATGAAAGGTGCACAGCTGAAAAATGCAACCCCTGAAATGAGAAACTCAATGGAAGGGCTCAGTAGCAGATGACAGAGGAAAAGACAGTGAAATTAAAGCTAAATCAATAGAAATGATTCAATCAGAGCAGAGATTGTTCTTGGTACGTAGATTGAAAAAAATGAATAGAGCTTCAGGGAATCTGTGAAAAAATATCAAAAGATATAATATATGTGTAACTGGAGTTTCAAAAGGAGAAGAAAAAAAGATTGGTACAGTAAAGAACATCTGAAGAAATAACGGTCCCAAATATCCTAAATGTGGTGACAGCTTTAAATTTACAAATTCAAGAAGTTTAGCAAGCCCTAATCAGGATAGATTTAAAGAAAACCACACTTAAACTTTTTTTTTAAATTTTATTTTATTAAACATTTTCCTGAGTCTTTTATTTTCCACCTTCATTGCATTATGCAGGGTCTTTAGTTGCAGCGTGAGAACTCAATTGCGGCATGTGGGATCTAGTTTCCTGACCAGGGATCCAACAAACCTGGGCCTCCTTCATTGGGAGTGCAACGGTTTAGAAACTGGACCACCAGGAAAATCCCAAGAATCTTCCTAATAAAATCGCTTAAAGACAAAAATTAAGGAATATCTTTGAAACTAGCTAGAGAAAGCAAAACATTACACACAGGGAATAATGATATGTTCACAGGTTTTTCATCAGAAAAAAAACAGAATCACAGAGCCATAAAAATGTTCTATAAGAGGGAAGGTGAAATAAAGCCATTTTCAGGCAAAGGGAAACTAAGATAATTCATTGCCCTATTTACAATAAGTGTTAAAAGAAATGTTGAAATGAGAAAGAACATTTCAACCCCTGAAATGAGAAACTCACTGGAAGGGCTCAGTAGCAGAATGGAGATGACAGAGGAAAAGACAGTGAAAGAAACGTTGAAAGAAATGTTACCAGAGAGAAATTTGGTTCTTTAGAAATGAAGAACCACAGAAATGATAAATAGCTATGTAAAAATAGCTGACCATCCTTTCTCCTCTATGGTGGGGTTTTCCATGGATGTAGGTATTATGCATCTGATAACTACATCATGTAGGTCAGTGGTGAGGGGGTTCGAAATGGACCTATATAGCTGCAAGTTTCCTATATTCTATATGAAGTGATACAAGGTTAACTTTGAACCCTTAAAATGATTAAAATGGTACAGTTTATGTATATTTTACCACATTTAAAGATTAAGCATTGACTTATCATATGACCCAGCAACTCCACTTGTAGATTCTACATAAGGAAAATGAAAGCATATATCCACATAAAACCTGTAAATGAATGTAGCAGCACTATGCAGGATAGCTAAAAAGCTGAAATAGCCCAAATGTCCATCAATGAATAAATGGATAAACAGAATATGGTATATCTATACATTAGAATATTGTTTGACAATAAAAAGGAATGAAGTACTGATACATGCTACAACATGGGTGAGCCTTGAAAACATTATGCTAAGTAAAAGTAAACCAATCACAAAAGATCGTGTATTGTAAGATTCCATTTATCTGATATGTCCAGAATAATATTAGCTAATCCATGCACAGCCCAACTAAAAGACATTAATCCATGGGTTCACATCTCTCATTTTAAAAAGACTCCTCCACTTGAATGCACTTTGACCCCTGTTTCTAGCACCTAGCTTCAACTAAGCCAAGCATTACCAAGCAAGGATAATATGACGATAGTAGGAGACAGCTGACCCAAGAGTCAGAACAGACCTGTAAGACCCATCCTACAAGTTCAAACATAGTGTTTCCCAAATGTCTGTCTCTCTATCAAAATTGAAACTTACTGTTTTATTTATATTTATGTTTTTGCCTCAGTGAAAACTCATTCTAACAATATCACAAAGTATAACTACTGGGAGCAATTTAACTGATTGTTGGATTTGTTATCAAATTCCTTGGTCAATACAAGGCCAATATAAGCCCTTCATAATTCTTGTCACTGACTTTTTGGATGTTCCTACAATCTATAAAATGCTTCCTCATCAGCATATACCTCCATGTTTATTTACGACATTCAATATATATTGAATGTCGTAAATGAACATTTCTGAAGCGTCTATGATGAGAAAGTGATCTTGTAAAACCAAATGGTTCCTGATTTTTAAAACTACTTTGCAGAGGGAAACTTATGCTATAATTCAGACAATGTTGCGCTTTCATATCAGATGACTCCTCTAATATAACCATCTAATGATGCACGTATCAAACAAATTTATGCATTGAAGGATCCCCTTTTCTAATCTAAATAAAATCTTGACTCAGTTCTGGGGATTCATGGCTTCTGATTTTGTTATTGTTGTTGGCGATTTTCATTGTGTTCTATATCATTTATAGAAAAATAATCTCTTCTGCTTCAGTGTATATTCAGCTAAAATAATGGTGTCTGAATGACTTGAAATTATTGATCATTTCTATAGTTCTGTATAAAATAATGAGCATGCACAATGCGCATACAGGATAAAATTTGTATCCTATTGGACAACCTAGAATTGACTGTCAGTCCTTGCCAAGCATTCTACTAGACTAACCTCCTAAAAGAAAAGAAAGAAGTAGGCTGTTAAGACCTGGCATAGAGGGACATGATAGATCCAGGTAAACAGCCACCCTGGCATCAGGGACACCAAATATTTGATTTGCTTTCTATTGAAAGATTAATGATCAAAAGGGGAGAAATGATGAAATAAAATTTATATTTTAAGATAGGACAAGAAAAAATAAACAAAATTATCTCTGTGTGTTTGTTGGGGCCTTCTCCCTCCCTAATGTGCAGTATGCCTGCATTACACATTAACCAACCAGGGCACCTCAAAGATGGGAGTGTCTGCTCAACAGTAAATATCAATTTTTTTTCTCTCTTCTGATGCTAGCAATGTAACTTCCTAAAAGAACAGCATTCTTTCCCAGCTCTGTAGGGGGTTGCTGTGACTTGCTGCTCACTTTGTAGGTGCTTAGCTTGACTACGCATCCTTGGTGAATTTTATGTGAAGTATCAGTATGTCATTTTGATGTATAATTTGATCCTGTCTCACATGACTTTGCCTTCAACTTCTAACAGGCATAACAGTGCTCAAAGCTTTCTGAGAATCTGCTTTCTGGGTTATAATTCTAAATTTGGCTTGAATAAAATTCTCTTTTCTCTTCTTTAAAAAAATGCATTTATTTATTTGGCTGTGTTGGGCCTTAGTTGCAGCCCATGAGACCTTTCATTGCAGCACATGGACTCTCTAGTTGGGGTGCAAAGGCTCCAGAGTGTGGGCTTCTGTAGCTATGGCATGCAGGCTTAGTTATTCCGAAGCATGTGGGATCTTAGTTCCCTGACCAGGGACTGAATCTGTGTACTCTGCATTGCAAGGCAGATTCTTCTTCTTCTTCTTTTTTTTTTTTTTTTTTGAAAGGCAGATTCTTTTTTTTTTTTTTTTTGAAAGGCAGATTCTTAACCACTGGATCACCAGCAATGCCCTCCTTTTTTCTTCTTTACTTGGTAGTTAATGGAATTTTCGTCAACAATAGGCAAATCTATAGAGAGAAAGTAGATTAATGTTTGTCAGAGGCTGGGGATAGGGGAAAATGAGAAGTGACTGCTAATGAGTATTGGGTTTTGGGATGATGAAAATGCTCTAAAATTAGTGGTGTTGATTGCAAAATTCTGTGAAAATACTAAAATTGGCTGGATTTGTACAAAGTGTACAAAAATAAATTTTATGGCCTGTGAATTATATCTCCATAAAACACATATTCATAGAAATGTATCTAGAATGATAGGCACCAAATGTGTGCAATTTTAGGTGATTTGTTGCTTTTATATATCACTTATATTTAAAAATGAGGGACATCAATGCATTTTTATGAAAATAAGCCACTGATTTCCAAGAAGTAATGCGGCAAGTGAACCCAGACTATAGAGGTCTCAGAAACTGAAGGAAGGGGAGTGATTGTTCAGTGGTAAGAGGGGTAGATTTTGGAGAAAAGAATCTTGTGTTCCAGTGGCTGTTATCTGCTGTGCCTATACCTGCTGAAGAGATGCAAGCTTCATTAGCATGATTACAATTAGTAACATAAGTTTATTTTTATGCTCTCTTAAACTGAGTAATTTTCAAATAAAAAGAACTCATGATGCAGTTTTACCAAACTCAAAGAGGGTCTGTTGAGACAGAAATTTGCTGACTGAAAAGTCGTTTTCAAAGAGCAAGAACAGAAATATCTCTTTTCCATGGTGTGCCATTGATTTAATCATGAAAAGTGTGCTGGCAAACATTATCTCAGCAGGTTAATCCATAATTAGAGCTCTAATTTTCCTCTTGGCTTTCTTCTCATTTGTCAAAGGGACCCAATGAAGGGTATCTATAAAACCAGGATAATGGTTCCAAGCATTTTCAGTGCCAGCACTACTACAGAGCTTGTGTGTGGGAGGTGGGAAGTTGCATGGTGCTATGGGAGAAAAGCGACTATATGACCAGTAGGCTTGCATCCAAATTCCTCCCTCTCTGAAAGGTTATAACTACTGATCCCCTGTAAACATTTTCTCTGAAGATGCTTTCCTTAGAGGCGCCCACCCTGGATAAAGATTGCCTTAGTCACCAGAGAATCCAGAACAAAATGAAGATAATCTGTAAAACCAAAAGTTTGGGAAACTTCCTCTGCTGAAAGTACAATAAAAGTAATCAACGGCAGGTCAAAAACAAGTATTTTAGACATCTGTCACCATTGGTTTCCGTCCATCTCCAATATCTTGATTTCAGGGCATCCCTTTCTTTGACTACTATCTCTTATCTTTCCAGTGTACTTGCTTTCATGAATCCATCCCAGGAATTCTCTTTAAAAAATATTTATTTGTTTATTTATGACTGCTTCAGGTCTTGGCTGTGGAATGTGGGGTCTTTGTTGTGACCCAAGAGCTCCAGAGCACGCGGGTTCTGTAGTTGTGGCACATCGGTTTAGTTGCCTCGCTGCATATGGGGTCTTAGTCTGAACTCATGTGCCCTACACTGGAAGGCAGATTCTGAACCACTGGACCACTAGGAAGTCCCCCAGCAATTCTCATCTGTACTGAGATCATAATCCACTGATTTTTCATTATCCATCAATCCCTTCACAACCTCATTCAGTTCTTACCCAGCCTGGGCATGTAAGACTCAGGGAAATTATGAACCTACATGTGTATTTACTTTTAGTTGAATTCTTTACAGTTTACCTACTTCCTGAAACAGTTTGAGATAGATTGAAATAGGAAAAACACTTAGAACAGAATACAGATTCAGAAAGATAAATACAATTATTTAAACTGTCAATCAAGAGAGAATTGGTTATGTAATTAGAAGAGGAAACACCCTTTCTCTCTCACTGTTGGAGAGTCAAGGAAAGATAGGCCTTGGCTAATAATTTAATTTGACTGATGGTTAACAGAAAGGGCAATTCCAAAGACAGTTCTTTGTGTAGCTCATTAAAAGATACATAGTTTATTAAAAGATACATTATTAAAAGATACATAGTTTAATAATGAACCCTGATCTTGGGCCCAGAACACTAGTGATTTGAAGGGAATGAAGAAAGGTTGAGGGAGTAAGATGAATAAGAGGAATTCACAGTGTTTTGCCTAATTTCAAGTACTCTCAGTTAGGGGTTGTCATTAAATTTATGTGATTCTAAGGAAAAACTTTTTCTTCTGCAATATAAATTTAGACTGTGCTATCTTCAAGAAACCAGTATTTGTTTTGGGGAACTAAGTGTGATTCTGTGTGTGTGTATTTGATCAATAGTTAACACCTGTTGACTATCAGGAAGACAAAAAGGAATAGCTATAGCCCACTCCATATGGTGAACGGATGCCAAGGTGGCTCCTATAATTTCTGCCTCCTGGTGTCCACACTTTCGGTAAT